>NW_027228469.1:0-332342 GCF_037783145.1 Equus przewalskii
AGAGGTGCTTCCGGCTGGCCCGACAGCTGTTTCCATGGTGTCCGCCAAGTGGTTCTGGCGTAGCTGGCAGGTGATGTTGGCGTGACCGGCAGTTAGTTCCCCCAGCCAGGCAGGTGATTCGGAACTGTTCACCAAATTGTTGTGGCGTAGCCGGCAGGTGATTTTGGCGTGTCCAGCAGGTGGTGTTGGCGAGTCGAGCAGGTCGATCTGGCGTGCTCGGCAGGTGCTTCCGGTGTCATTGGCATGTGGTTCCGTCATGTCGGAGAGGTGGTTCCCCCTTGCCCGGCAGATGATTCCGGAGTGTTAGCCAAGTGGTTCTGGCGTAGCCGGCAGGTGATTTTGCATGTCCGGCAATGGTTCCAGCGAGTCGAGCCGGAGGTTCCGGCGTGTGCGGCAGGTGGTTCCGGTCTGTCCAGCAGGTGGTTCTGGGGTGTCCGGCATGAGGTTCTGGCACGTCTGAGAGGTTGTGTCGGCATGTACTTCACCTGATTCCGGCTTGTCCGCCAAGTGGTTCTCGCGTAGCCGGCAGTTGATATTGGCGTGTGCAGCAGGTGGTTCTGGGGAGAGGATCAGGAACTTCCGGCATTCTCGGAAGGTGCTTCCGCCGTCTCCGGCATGTGGTTGTGGCACCTCTGAGAGGTGGTTAAAGCATGACTGGCTGGTGAGTCCCGAGTGTCCGACAAGTGGTTGTAGCATAGCCGGCTGGTGATTCTGGCGTGTCCGGCAGGTGGTTCTGGCGAGTCAAGCAGGTGGTCCCGGCGTGTCCGGCAGCTGGTTCCGGTCTGTCCTGGAGGTGGTTCCGGAGTGTCTGCCGAGTGGTTCTGGCATAGACGACAGGTGATTTTGGCGTGTCCAGCAGGTGGTTCTGGGGAGTGGAGCAGGCAGTTCCGGCATACTCGGCAGGTGGTTCCGGCGTGTCCGGCACATGGTTCTGGCACGTCTGAGAGATGGTTCCGGCATGCCCGGCAGGTGATCCCGGAGAGTCCTCCAAGTGGTTCTGGCGTACCCCACAGGTGTTTCTGGTGTGTCCGGCAGGTGGCTCTGGTGAGTCGAGCAGGTGGTTCCGGCGTGCTCGGCAGGTGGTTTCGGCAGGTCCGGCAGGTGTTTGCCGTCTGTCCATGACGTCGTTCCGGCATGCCCGCAAGTTGATTCTGGAGTGTCCACCAACTGGTTTTGGCGTAGCTGGCATATGATTTTGGCCTGTGAGGCAGGTGGTTGCGGCGTGTCCAGCAGGTGGTTCCGGCGAGCTCGGCAGGTGGTACCGGCGTGTCCGGAACATGGTTCTGGCAAGTCTGAGAGGTGGTTCCGGCATGCCCGACAGGTAATTCCGGAGTGTCCGCCTAGTGGTTCTGGCATACCCGGCAGGTGATTTTGGCGTGTCCAGCAGGTGGTTCTGGGGAGTGGAGCAGGTGGTTCCGGCCTACTCGGCAGGTGTTTCCGGCGTGTCCGGCACTTGGTTCTGGCATGTCTGAGAGGTGTTTCTGGCATGCCCGGCAGGTGTTCCTGGAGAGTCCTCCAAGTGGTTTTGGCTTACCCCACAGGTGTTTCTTGTGTGTCCGGCAGGTGAGTCGAGCAGGTGGTTCCGGCGAGTCGAGTACGTGGTTCCGGCGTGCTCGGCAGGTGGTTCAGGCCGGTCTGGCAGGTGGTTTCGGTCTGTTTGGGGTATGGTTCCGGCATCTAAGGCACAGGGTTCTGGCACATCAAAGAGGTGGTTCCGGCCGGCCCGACAGGTCTTTCCGGAGCGTCCGCCAAGTGTTTCTGGCGTAGCTGGCAGGTGATGTTGGCATGACCGGCAGGTGGTTCCAGCCAGCCCAGCAGGTGATTCCGAAGTGTTCACCAAATGGTTGTGGCGTAGCCGGCACGTGATTTTGGCGTGTCCAGCATGTGGTTTTGGCGAGTCAAGCAGGTGGTTCTGGCGTGCTCGGCAGGTGCTTCCGGTGTCATTGGCATGTGGTTGGGGCATGTCTGAGAGGTGGTTCTGCCATGCCCGGCAGGTGATTCCGGAGTGTTCGCCAAGTGGTTCTGGCGTAGCCATCAGGTGATTTTGCATGTCCGGCAATGGTTCCGGCGAGTTGAGCCGGTGGTTCCGGCGTGTCCGGCTGTTGGTTCCGGACTGTCCACCAGGTGGTTTTGGGGTGTCCGGCACGAGGTTGTGACACGTCTCAGAGGTTGTGTTGGCATGCACTTCCCGTGATTCCAGCTTGTCGCCCAACTGGTTCTGCTGTAGCGGGCAGGTGATTTTGGCGTGTCCGGCAGGTGGGACTGGCGAGTGTTTCCTGTGTTTCCGGTCTCTCCGGGAGATGATTCCGGCCTGTCCGGCACGTGCTTGTGGCACTTCTGAGAGGTTGTGCTGGCATGCCCGACAGGTGATTCTGGAGTGTCCGCCAAGT
Organism: Equus przewalskii; assembly: GCF_037783145.1. Taxonomy (NCBI): domain Eukaryota; kingdom Metazoa; phylum Chordata; class Mammalia; order Perissodactyla; family Equidae; genus Equus; species Equus przewalskii. The sequence continues at coordinate 2,391 of NW_027228469.1, forward strand.
GGTTGTGGCGTAGCCGGCAGGTGATTTTGCATGTCCGCCAATGGTTCCGGCGAGTCGCCTAGGTGGTACCGGCGTGCTCGGCAGGTGGTTCAGGCGGGTCTGGCAGGTGGTTTCGGTCTGTTTGGGGTGTGGTTCCGGCATATCAGGCACATGGTTCTGGCACGTCTGAGAGGTGGTTCCGGCCGGCCCGACGGGTGTTTCCATGGTGTCTGCCAAGTGGTTCTGGCATAGCTGGCAGGTGATGTTGGCGTGACAGGCAGGTGGTTCCAGCAAGCCCGGCAGGTGATTCCGCAGGGTCTGCCGAGTGGTTCTGGCGTAGCCGGCAGGTGATTTTGGCGTGTCCAGCAGGTGGTTCCGGCGAGCTCGGCAGGTGGTACCGGCGTGTCCGGAACATGGTTCTGACACGTCTGAGAGATCGTTCCGGCATGCCCTGCAGGTGATTCCGGAGTGTCCGGCATGTGGTTCTGGTACCTCTGAGAGGTGGTTCCCGCATGCCCGGCAGGTGGTTGCGGAGTGTCTGCCGAGTGGTTCCGACATAGCCGGCAGGTGATTCTGGCGTGTCGAGCAGGTGGTTCTGGGGAGTGGATAGGTGGTTCCGGCATACTCGGCAGGTGGTACCGGCGTGTCCAGAACATGGTTCTGGCATGTCTGAGAGGTGGTTCCGGCATGCCCGGCAGGTGATACCGGAGTGTTCGCCTAGTGGTTCTGGCGTAGCCGGCAGGTGATTTTGCATGTCCGGCGGTGGTTCCGGCGAGTGTTTGCTCTGTTTGCGGTCTGTCCGGGACATGGTTCCGGCCTGTCCAGCACGTGCTTCTGGCACTTCTGAGAGGTTGTGCTGGCATGCCCGGCAGGTGATTCTGGAGTGTCTGCCAAGTGGTTCTGACATAGCCGGCAGGTGATTTTGGCCTGTCCGGCAGGTGGTTCTGGGGAGTGTATCAGGAACTTCCGGCATCTCGGCAGGTGCTTCCCCCGTCTCCGGCATGTGGTTGTGGCACCTCTGCAGGTGGTTCCAGCATGCCCGGCAGGTGATTCCGGAGTGTCCGACAAGTGGTTGTGGCGTAGCCGGCTGGTGATTCTGGCGTGTCCTGCAGGTGGTTCTGGCGAGTCAAGCAGGTGGTCCCTGCGTGTCCGGCAGGTGGTTCCGGTCTGTCCTTGAGGTGGTTCCGGAGTGTCTGCCGAGTGGTTCTGGCGTAGCCGGCAGGTGATTTTGGCGTGTCCAGGAAGTGGTTCTGGGGAGTTGAGCAGGTGGTTCCGGCATACTTGGCAGGTGGTTCCGGCGTGTCCGGCACATGGTTCTGGCAAGTCTGAGAGGTGGTTCCGGCATGCCCGACAGGTGATTCCGGAGTGTCCGCCAAGTGGTTCTGGCGTAGCCGGCAGGTCATTTTCCATTTCCCGCGGTGGGTCCGGCGAGTCGAACCGGCGGTTCCGGCGTGTCCGGCAGGTGGTTCCGGTCTTTCCATCATGTGGTTTTTGGGTGTCCGGCACGAGGTGGTGGCACGTCTGACAGGTTGTGTCTGCATGCCCTTCATGTGATTCCTGCTTGTCCACCAAGTGGTTTATGCGTAGCTGGCATATGATTTTGGACTGTGAGGCAGGTGTTTCCGGCATGTCCAGCAGGTGGTTCCGGCGAGCTCGGCAGCTGCTTCCGGTCTCTCCGGCACGTGGTTGTGGCACGTCTGAGAGATGGTTCCGGTATGCCTGGCAGGTGATTCCGGAGTGTCCGGCATTGGTTCTGGCACCTCTGAGAGGTGGTTCCCGCATGCCCGGCAGGTGATTCCAGAGTGTCTTCCGAGTGGTTCTGGCGTAGCCGGCAGGTGATTTTGGCGTGTCCAGCAGGTGGTTCCAGCAAGCTCGGCAGGTGGTACCGGCGTGTCCGGAACATGGTTCTGACACGTCTGAGAGATCGTTCCGGCATGCCCTGCAGGTGATCCGGAGTGTCCGGCATGTGGTTCTGGTACCTCTGAGAGGTGGTTCCGGCATGCCCGGCAGGTGGTTCCAGAGTGTCTGCCGAGTGGTTCTGGCGTAGCTGGCAGGTGACGTTGGCTTGACCGGCAGGTGGTTCCGGAGTGTCCGGCATGTGGTTCCGGAGTGTCTGCCGAGTGGTTCTGGCGTAGCCGGCAGTTGATTTTGGCGTGTCCAGTAGGTGGTTCTGGGGAGTGGATAAGCTGGTTCCGGCATACTCGGCAGGTGGTACCGGCGTGTGCAGAACATGGTTCTGGCAAGTCTGAGAGGTGGTTCCGGCATGCCCGACAGGTGATTCCGGAGTTTCCGCCAAGTGTTTCTGGCGTACGCGGCAGGTGATTTTGGCATGTCCGACAGGTGTTTCTTGCGAGTCGAGCAGGTGGCTCAGGCATGCTCAGCTGGTGCTTCCGGCTTCTCTGGCACGTGGTTCTGGTGTGTCGGAGAGCTGGTTCTGGCATGTCCGGCAGATGATTCAGGAGTGTCCAACAAGTGGTTCTGGTATACCTGGCAGGTGATTTTGGCGTGTCAGGAAGGTGGTTCCCGCTAGTTGAGCAGGTGGATCAGGCGTGCTTGCCAGGGGGTTCAGGCGGGTCTGGCAGGTGGTTTCGGTCTGTTCGGGGTGTGGTTCCGGCATCTCAGGCACATGGTTCTGGCACGTGTGAGATGTGGTTCCAGCCGGCCCGACAGGTGTTTCCGGAGTGTCCGCCAAGTGGTTCTGGCGTAGCTGGCAGGTGATGTTGGCGTGACCGGCAGGTGGTTCCAGCAAGCCCGTCAGGTGATTCCGGAGTGTCTGCCGAGTGGTTCTGGCGTAGCCAGCAGGTGATTTTGGCGTGTCCGGCAGGTGGTTCCGGCGAGCTTGGCAGGTGGTACCGGCGTGTCTGGAACATGGTCCTGGAACGTCCGAGAGATGGTTCCAGCATAGCCGGCACGTGGTTCCGGAGTTTCTGCCGAGTGGTTCTGGCGTAGCCGGCAGGTGATTCCGGAATGTCCAGCAGGTGGTCCCGGCGAGCTTGGCAGGTGCTTCCGGTCTCTCCGGCACGTGGTTGTGGCACGCCTGAGAGATGGTGACGGCATGCCCGGCAGGTGATTCCGGAGTGTCCGGCATGTGGTTCTGGCACCTCTGAGAGTTGGTTCTGGAATGCCTGGCATAAGATTCCGGAGTGTCTGCCGAGTGGTTCTGGCGCAGCCGGCAGTTGATATTGGCGTGTCCACTAGGTGGTTCTGGGGAGTGTATCAGCTGGTTCTGGCATACTCGGCAGGTGGTACCGGCGTGTCCGGAACATGGTTCTGGCAAGTCTGAGAGGTGGTTCCGGCATGCCCGGCAGGTGATTCCGGAGTGTTCGCCAAGTGGTTCTGGCGTAGCCGGCAGGTGATTTTGCATGTCCGGCGGTGGTTCCGGCGAGTCGAGCCGGTGGTTCCGGAGTGTCCGGCAGGTGGTTCCGGTCTGTCCGGCAGGTGGTTCTTGCATGTCCGGCATGAGGTTCTGGCACGTCTGAGAGGTGGTTCCGGCATGCCCGACAGGTGATTCCGGAGTGTCCGCCTCGTGGTTCTGGCGTACCCGGCAGGTGATTTTGGTGTGTCCGACAGTTGTTTCTTTCGAGTCGAGCAGGTGGCTCAGGCATGCTCAGCAGGCTCTTCCGGCGTCTCTGGCACGTGGTTCTGGTGTGTCTGAGAGCTGGTTCTGGCATGTCCGACAGATGATTCAGGAGTGTCCACCTAGTGGTTCTGGTATACCTGGCACGTGATTTTGGCGTGTCTGGAAGGTTGTTCCGGCTAGTTGTGCAGGTGGATCAGGCGTGCTTGTCGGGGGTTCCGGCGGTCTGGCAGGTGGTTTCGGTCTGTTCGGGGAGTGGTTCCGGCATCTCAGTCAAATGGTTCTGGCACGTCTGAGAGGTGGTTCCGAACGGCCCGACAGGTGTTTCCGGAGTGTCCGCCAAGTGGTCTGGCGTAGCTGGCAGGTGATCTTGGCGTGAGCGGCAGGTGGTTCCAGCTAGCCCGGCAGGTGATTCCCGAGTGTCTGCCGAGTGGTTCTGGCGCACCCAGCAGGTGATTTTGGCGTGTCCAGCAGGTGGCTCCAGCGAGTCGAGCAGGTGGTTCCTGGGTGTTCGCCCGGTGGTCCGGACGTGTCTGGCAGGTGGTTTCGGTCTGTTCGGGGTGTGTTTCCGGCATTTCAGGCACATGGTTCTGGTATGTCTGAGAGGTGGTTCCGGCATGGGTGGCAGGTGATTCCGGACTGTCCCCCAGGTGGTTGTGGCATACCTGGCAGTTGATTTTGGCCTGTCCGGCAGGTGGTTCCTGCGAGTCGAGCACGTGGCTCCGGCGTGCTCGGCATGTGCTTCCGGCATGTCACGCAGGTGGTTCCAGTCTGTGCAGTAGGTGTTTCCGTCGTGTCTGGCACGTGCTTCCGGCATGTCTGAGAGGTGGTTCCGGCATGCGCGGTAGGTGATTCCTGAGTTTCTGGTAAGTGGTTCTGGTGTACCCCGCAGTTCATTTTCGTGTGTACGGCAGGTGGGTCCTGCGAGTCAAGCAGGTGCTTCCGGCGTGCTCGGCAGATGGTCAAGGCGTGTCCGGCAGTTGGTTCCAGTCTGTCCAGGACGTGGTTCCAGCATGTCCGGCATGCAGTTCTGGTACGTCTGAGAGGAGGTTCCCACATGCCCAGCAGGTGATTCCGGACTGTCCGCGAGGTGGTTCTCGCATAGCCAGCAGTCATTTTTGCGTGTCCAGCAGGTGGTTCTGGCAAGTCGAGCAGGTGGTTCCGTCGTGCTTGGCAGGTGGCTCAGGCGTATCTGGCATGTGGTTTCGGTCTGCTCAGTGTGTGGTTCTGGCATCTCAGGCAAACGGTCTGGCACATCTGAGAGGTGTTTCGGCCAGCCTGACTGGTGTTTCCGGAGTTTCCGCCAAGTGGTTCTGGCATAGCTGGCAGGTGATGTTGTCGTGACTGGCAGGTGGTTCCAGCAAGCCCGGCAGGTGATTCCGGAGTGTCTGCCGAGTGGTTCTGGCGTAGCCGGCAGGTGACTTTGGCGTGTCCAGCAGGTGGTATCGGCGAGCTCGGCAGGTGGTACCGGCGTGTCCGAAACATGGTTCTGGCACGTCCGAGAGATGGTTCCAGCATGCCCGGCACGTGGTTCCGGAGTGTCTGCCGAGTGGTTCTGGCGTAGCTGGCAGGTGATTCTGGGGTATCCAGTAGGTGGTTCTGGGGAGTGGATCAGGTGGTTCCGGCATACTCGGCAGGTTCTACCGGCGTGTCCGGAACATGGTTCTGGCAAGTCTGAGAGGTGGTTCCGGCCAGCCCGACAGGTGTTTAGATGGTGTCCGCCAAGTGGTTCTGGCATAGCTGGCAGGTGATGTTGGCGTGACCGGCAGGTGGTTCCAGCCAGCCCGGCAGGTGATTCCGAAGTGTTCACCAAATGGTTGTGGCGCAGCCGGCAGGTGATTTTGGCGTGTCCACCAGGTGGTTTTGGCGAGCTGAGCAGGTGGTTCTGGCGTGCTCGGCTCGTGCTTCTGGTGTCATTGGCATGTGGTTTCAGCATGTCTGAGAGGTGGTTCCACCATGCCCGGCAGGTGGTTCCGGAGTGTTCGCCAAGTGGTTCTGGCGTAGCTGGCAGGTGACTTTGCATGTCAGGCAATGGCTCCGCCGAGTCAAGCCGGTGGTTCCGGCGTGTCCAGCAGGTGGTGTTCCGGTCTGTCCAGCAGGTGGTTCTTGGGTGTCCGGCACGAGGTTCTGGCACGTCTGAGAGGTTGTGTCGGCATGCACTTCACGTGTTTCCGTCTTGTCCGCCAAGTGGTTCTGGTGTAGCGGGTAGGTGATTTTGGCGTGTCCGGCAGGTGTGACCGGTGAGTCAAGCAGGTGGTTCTGGCGAGAGTTTCCTGTGTTTCCGGTCTGTCCAGGAGATGATTCCGGCCTGTCCGGCACGTGCTGGTATACTTGGCAGGTGATTTTTGCGTGTCAGGAAGGTGGTTCCGGCTGGTTGAGCAGGTGGATCAGGCGTGCTACCCACAGGATTCAGGCGGGTCTGGCAGGTGGTTTCAGTGTGTTCGGGGTGTGGTTCCGGCATCTCAGGCACATGGTTCTGGCACATCTGAGAGGTGGTTGCGGCCGGCCCGACAGGTGTTTCTGGAGTGTCCGCCAAGTGGTTCTGGCGTAGCTGGCAGGTGATGTTGGCGTGACAGGCAGGTGGTTCCAGCAGGCCCGGCAACTGATTCCGCAGGGTCTGCCGAGTGGTTCTGGCGTAGCCGGCAGGTGATTTTGGCGTGTCCAGCAGGTGGTTCCGGCGAGCTCGGCAGGTGGTACCGGCGTGTCCGGAACGTGGTTCTGACACGTCTGAGAGATCGTTCCGGCATGCCCTGCAGGTGATTCCGGAGTGTCCGGCATGTGGTTCTGGTACCTCTTAGAGGTGGTCCCGGCATGCCCGGCAGGTGGTTCCGGAGTGTCTGCCGAGTAGTTCCGGCATAGCCGGCAGGTGATTCTGGCGTGTCGAGCAGGTGTTTCTGGGGAGTGGATCAGGTGGTTCCGGCATACTCGGCAGGTGGTACCGGCATGTCCGGCACGTGGTTCTGGTGTGTCTGAGAGGTGGTTCTGGCATGTCCGGCAGATGATTCCGGAGTGTCCACCAAGTGGTTCTGGCATACCCGGCAGGTGATTTTGGCGTATCAGGTAGGTGGTTCCAGTGAGTCGAGTAGGTGGTTCCGGCGTGCTTGGCAGGTGGTTCAGGCGGGTCTGGCAGGTGGTTTCTGTCTGTTCGGGGTGTGGTTCCGGCATCTCAGGCAAATGGTTCTCGCACGTCTGAGAGGTGGTTCCGAACGGCCCAACAGCTGTTTCCGGAGTGTCCGCCAAGTGGTTCTGGCGTAGCTGGCAGGTGATGTTGGCGTGACAGGCAGGTGGTTCCAGCAAGCCCGGCAGGTGATTCCGCAGGGTCGGCCGAGTGGTTCTGGCGTAGCCGGCAGGTGATTTTGGCGTGTCCAGCAGGTGGTTCCGGCGAGCTCGGCAGGTGGTACCGGCGTGTCCGGAATGTGGTTTTGACACGTCTGAGAGATCGTTCCGGCATGCCCGGCAGGTGATTCCGGCGTGTCCGGAGCATGGTTCTGGCAAGTCTGCTAGTTGGTTCCGGCATGCCCGGCAGGTGATTCCGGAGTGTTCGCCAAGTGGTTCTGGTGTAGCCGGCAGGTGATTTTGCATGTCCGGCGGTGGTTCCGGTGAGTCGAGCCGGTGGTTCCGGCGTGTCCGGCAGGTGGTTCCGGTCTGTCCGGCAGGTGGTTCTGGCGTGTCTGGCACGAGGTTCTGGCACGGCTGAGAGGTGGTTCCGGCATGCCCAACAGGTGATTCCGGAGTGTCCGCCAAGTGGTTCTGGCGTACCCGGCAGGTGATTTTGGCGTGTCAGGTAGGTGGTTCCGGCTAGTTGAGCAGGTGGATCAGGCGTGCTCGCCAGGGGGTTCAGGCGGGTCTGGCAGGTTGTTTCGGTCTGTTCGGGGTGTGGTTCCAACATCTCAGGCACATGGTTCTGGCACATCTGAGAGGTGGTTCCGGCCTGCCCGACAGGTGTTTCCGGAGTGTCCTCCAAGTGGTTCTGGCGTACCCCGCAGGTGTTTCTGGTGTGTCCGGCACGTGTCTCTGGTGAGTCGAGCAGGTGGTTCCGGCGTGCTCGGCAGGTGGTTCCGGCAGGTCCGGCAGGTGTTTGCCGTCTGTCCATGACGTGGTTCCGGCATGCCCGCCAGGTGATTCTGGAGTGTCCACCAAGTGGTTTTGGCGTAGCCGTCATATGATTTTGGCCTGTGAGGCAGGTGGTTCCGGCATGTCTAGCAGGTGGTTCCGGCGAGCTTGACAGGTTCTTCCGGTCTCTCCGGCATGTGTTTGTGGCACGTCTGAGAGATGGTTCCGGCATGCCCGGCAGGTGATTCCGGAGTGTCTGGCATGTGGTTCTGGCACCTCTGAGAGGTGGTTCCGGCATGCCCGGCAGGTGATTCCGGAGTGTCTGGCATGTGTTTCTGGCACCTCTGATAGGTGGTTTCGGAATGCCTGGCATGTGATTCCGGAGTGTCTGCCGAGTGGTTCTGGCATAGCCGGCAGTTGATTTTGGCATGTCCAGTAGGTGGTTCTGGGGAGTGGATAAGCTGGTTCCGGCATACTCGGTAGGTGGCACTGGCGTGTCCAGAACATGGTTCTGGCAAGTCTGAGAGGTGGTTCCGGCATGCCCGACAGGTGATTCCGGAGTGTCCGCCAAGTGTTTCTGGCGTACCCGGCAGGTGATTTTGGCATGTCCGACAGGTGTTTCTTGCGAGTCGAGCAGGTGGCTCAGGCATGCTCAGCTGGTGCTTCCGGCGTCTCTGGCACGTGGTTCTGGTGTGTCTGAGAGCTGGTTCTGGCATGTCCGGCAGATGATTCCGGAATGTCCACCACGTGGTTCTGGTATACCTGGCAGGTGATTTTGGCGTGTCAGGAAGGTGGTTCCGACTAGTTGAGCAGGTGGATCAGGCGTGCTCGCCAGGGGGTTCAGGCGGTTCTGGCAGGTGGTTTCGGTCTGTTCGGGGTGTGGTTCCGGCATCTCAGGCACATGGTTCTGGCACGTCTTAGAGGTGGTTCCGGCCGGCCCGACAGGTGTTTCTGGAGAGTACGCCAAGTGGTTCTGGCGTAGCTGGCAGGTGATGTTGGCGTCACCAGGAGGTGGTTCCAGCCAGCCCGGCAGGTGATTCCGGAGTGTCTGCCGAGTGGTTATGGCATAGCCGGCAGGTGATTTTGGCGCGTCCAGCAGGTGGTTCCGGCGAGCTCGGCAGGTGGTACCGGCGTGTCCGGAACATGGTTCTGGCACGTCTGAGAGATGGTTCCGGCATGCACGGCAGGTGATTCCGGAGTGTCCGGCATGTGGTTCTGGCACCTCTGAGAGGTGGTTCCGGCATGCCAGGCAGGTGGTTCCGGGGTGTCTGCCGAGTGGTTCTGGCGTAGCCGGCAGGTGATTCAGGCGTGTCCAGCATGTGGTTCTGGGGAGTGGATGCAGGTGGTTCCGGCATACTCGGCAGGTGATTCCGGCGTGTCCGGAGCATGGTTCTGGCAAGTCTGCTAGTTGGTTCCGGCATGCCCGGCAGGTGATTCCGGAGTGTTCGCCAAGTGGTTCTGGTGTAGCCGGCAGGTGATTTTGCATGTACGGCGGTGGTTCCGGCGAGTCAAGCCGGTGGTTCCGGCGTGTCCGGCAGGTGGTTCCGGTCTGTCCGGCAGGTGGTTCTGGCGTGTCTGGCACGAGGTTCTGGCACGGCTGAGAGGTGGTTCCGGCATGCCCAACAGGTGATTCCGGAGTGTCCGCCAAGTGGTTCTGGCGTACCCGGCAGGTGATTTTGGCGTGTCAGGTAGGTGGTTCCGGCTAGTTGAGCAGGTGGATCAGGCGTGCTCGCCACGGGGTTCAGGCGGGTCTGGCAGGTTGTTTCGGTCTGTTCGGGGTGTGGTTCCAACATCTCAGGCACATGGTTTTGGCACATCTGAGAGGTGTTTCCGGCCTGCCCGACAGGTGTTTCCGGAGTGTCCTCCAAGTGGTTCTGGCGTACCCCGCAGGTGTTTCTGGTGTGTCCGGCAGGTGACTCTGGTGAGTCGAGCAGGTTGTTCCGGCGTGCTCGGCAGGTGGTTCCGGCAGGTCCGGCAGGTGTTTGCCGTCTGTCCATGACGTGGTTCCAACTTGCCCGCCAGGTGATTGTGGAGTGTCCACCAAGTGGTTTTGGCGTAGCCAGCAAATGATTTTGGCCTGTGAGGCAGGTTGTTCCGGCATGTCCAGCAGGTGGTTCCGGCGATCTCGGCAGGTGCTTCCAGTCTCTCCAGCACGTGGTTGTGGCACGTCTGAGAGATGGTTCCGGCATGCCCGGCAGGTGATTCCGGAGTGTCCGGCATGTGGTTCTGTCACCTCTGAGAGGTGGTTCCGGCATGCCTGGCAGGTGATTCCGGAGTCTCCGGCATGTGGTTCTGGCACCTCTGAGAGGTGGTTCCGGAATGCCTGGCATGTGATTCCAGAGTGTCTGCCGAGTGGTTCTGGCATAGCCAGCAGTTGATTTTGGCGTGTCCAGTACGTGGTTCTGGGGAGTGGATCAGCTGGTTCTGGCATCCCCGGCAGGTGGTACCGGCGTGTCCAGAACATGGTTCTGGCAAGTCTGAGAGGTGTTTCCGGCATGCCCGGCAGGTGATTCCGGAGTGTTCGCCAAGTGGTTCTAGCGTTGCTGGCACGTGATGTTGGCATGACCGGCAGGTGGTTCCAGCAAGCCCGGCAGGTGGTTCTGGAGTGTCTGCAGAGTGGTTGTGGCGTAGCCGGCAGGTGATTTTGGCATGTCCAACAGGTGGCTCCGGCGAGTCGAGCAGGTGGTTCCGGGGTTTTCGCCCGGTGGTCCGGACGGGTCTGGCAGGTGGTTTCGGTCTGTTCGGGGTATGTTTCTGGCATTTCAGGCACATGGTTCTGGTATGTCTGAGAGGTGGTTCCGGCATGGGTGGCAGGTGATTCCGGACTGTCCCCCAGGTGGTTGTGGCATAGCTGGCAGTTGATTTTGGCCTCTCCGGCAGGTGGTTCCGGCGAGCTCGGCATGTGGAACCTGCGTGTCCGGAACATGGTTATGGCACCTGTGAGAGATGGTTCCGGCGTGCCCGGCAGGTGATTCCGGAGTCTCCGGCATGTGGTTCTGGAACGTCTGACAGGTGGTCCCGGCATGCCCGGCAGGTGTTTCCGGAGAGTCTGCCGAGTGGTTCTGGCATAGCCGGCAGGTGATTGTGGCGTGTCCAGCAGGTGGTTCTGGGGAGTGGATCAGGTGGTTACGGCATACTCGGCATGTGGTAACGGCGTGTCCGGAACATGGTTCTGGCAAGTCTGAGAGGTGGTTCCGGCATGCCAGGAAGGTGATTCCGGAGTGTTCGCCAAGTGGTTCTGGAGTAGCCGGCAGGTGATTTTGCATGTCCGGCGGTGGTTCCGGCGAGTCGAGCCGGTGGTTCCGGCGTGTCCGGCAGGTGGTTCCGGTCTGTCCGGCAGGTGGTTCTGGCGTGTCCGGCAGGAGGTTCTGGCACGTCTGAGAGGAGGTTCCGGCATGCCCGGCAGGTGATTCCGTAGTGTTCACCAAATGGTTCTGGCGTAGCCGGCTGGTGATTTTGGCGTGTCCAGCAGGTGGTTTTGGCGAGTCAAGCAGGTGGTTCTGGCGTGCTCGGCAGGTGCTTCCGGTGTCATTGGCATGTGGTTCCGGCATGTCTGAGAGGTGGTTCCGCCATGCCCGGCAGGTGATTCCGGAGTGTTCGCCAAGTGGTTCTGGTGTAGCCGGCAGGTGATTTTGCATGTCCGGCAATGGTTCCGGCGAGTCGAGCCGGTGGTTCCGGCGTGTCCGTCAGGTGGTTCCGGTCTGTCCAGCAGCTGGTTCTGGGCTGTCCGGCATGAGGTTCTGGCACGTCTGAGAGGTTGTGTCGGCATGCACTTCACGTGATTCCCGCTTGTCCGCCAAGTGGTTCTGGTGTAGCGGGCAGCTGATTTTGGCGTGTCCGGCTGGTGGGACCGGTGAGTCAAGCAGGTGGTTCCGGCGAGTGTTTCCTGTGTTTCCGGTCTGTCCGGGTGATGGTTCCGGACTGTCCTGCACGTGCTTCTGGCACTTCTGAGAGGTTGTGCTGGCATGCCCGGCAGGTGATTCTGGAGTGTTCCCCAAGTGGTTCTGGCGTAGCCGGCAGGTGATTTTGCAAGTCCGGCGGTGGTTCATGCGGGTCGAGCCAGTGGTTCTCGGCATGTGCGGCACGTGCTTCTGGCACGTCTGAGAGGTGGTTCTGGCATGCCAGGCAGGTGATTATGGAGTGTCGTGTAAGTGGTTCTGGTGTAGCCGGCAGTTCCTTTTGGCGTGTCCGGCACGAGTGTCCTGCAACTCGAGCAGGTGGTTCCGGCGTGCTCGGCAGGTGGTTCCAGTCTGTCCAGGACCTGGTTCCAGTGTGTCCGGCACATGCTTCTGGCACGTCTGAGAGGTGGTTCTGGCATGCCAGGCAGGTGATTCCGGAGTGTCGGGTAAGTGGTTCTGGTGTAACCGGCAGTTCATTTTGGCATGTACGGCACGTGGGTCCTGCGAGTCGAGCAGGTGGTTCCGGCGTACTCGGCAGGTGCTCCAGGCATGTCCGGCAGGTGGTTCCAGTCTGTCCAGGACGTGGTTCCAGCGTCTCTGGCACACGGTTCTGTTACGTCTGAGAGGTGGCTCCTGCATGCACGGCAGGTGATTCCGGACAGTCCGCCAGGTGGTTCCCACATAGCCAGCTGTTGAATTTGGCCTTTACGGCAGGTGGTTCTGGCGAGTCGAGCAAGTGGTTCCGACGTCCTCGGCAGGTGCTTCCGGTGTCATTGGCACGTGGTTCTGGCATGTCTGAGAGGTGGTTCCGGCATGGCCAGCAGGTGATTCCGGAGTGTTCGCCAAGTGGTTCCGGCGTATCCGGCCGGTGATTTTGCATGTCCGGTGGTGGTTCCGGCATGTCGATCTGGTGGTTGGGGCATGTCCGCCAGGTGGTTCTGGGGAGTGGATCAGGTGGTTCCGGCATACTCGGCAGGTGGTTCCGGCGTGTCCGGCACATGGTTCTGGCACGTGTGAGAGGTGGTTCCGGCATGCCCGGCAGGTGATCCCAGAGAGTCCTCCAAGTCTTTCTGGCGTACGCCGCAGGGGTTTCTGGTGTGTCCGGCAGGTGGCTCTGGTGAGTCGAGCAGGTGGTTCCGGCGTGCTCGGCAGGTGGTTCCGGCAGGTCTGTCAGGTGTTTGCCGTCTGTCCATGACGTGGTTCCGGCATGCCCGCAAGGTGATTCTGGAGTGTCCACCAAGTGGTTTTGGCGTAGCCGGCATACGATTTTGGCCTGTGCGGCAGGTGGTTCCGGCATGTCCAGCAGGTGGTTCCGGCGAGCTCGGCAGGTGCTTCCGGTCTCTCCAGCACGTGGTTGTGGCACGTCTGAGAGATGGTTCCGGCATGCCCGGCAGGTGATTCCGGAGTGTCCGGCATGTGGTTCTGGCACCTCTGAGAGGTGGTTCCGGCATGCCCAGCAGGTCATTCCGGAGTCTCCGTCATGTGGTTCTGACACCTCTGAGAGGTGATTCTGGCATGTCCGGCAGGTGGTTCTGGAGTGTCTGCCGAGTGGTTCTGGCGTATCCGGCAGGTGATTCTGGCGTGTCCAGCAGTTGGTTCTGGGGAGTGGATCAGGTGGTTCCGGCATACTCGGCAGGTGGTACCGGCGTGTCCAGAAAATGGTTCTGGCAAGTCTGAGAGGTGGTTCCGGCATGCCCGGCAGGTGACTCCGGAGTGTTCGCCAAGTGGTTTGGCGTAGCCGGCAGGTGATTTTTCATGTCCCGCGGTGGTTCCTGCGAGTCGAGCCAGTGGTTCCGGCGTGTCCGGCAGGTGGTTCCGGTCTGTCCGCCAGGTGGTTCTGGCGTGTCTGGCACGAGGTTCTGGCACGTCTGAGAGGTGGTTCTGGCATACCCGGCAGGTGATTTTGGCGTGTCAGGTAGGTGGTTCCGGCAAGTCGAGTAGGTGGTTCCGGCGTTCTCGGCAGGTGGTTCCGGCGTGTCCGGCAGGTGGTTCCGGTCTGTCAGGCAGGTGGTTCTGGCGTGTCCGGAACGAGGTTCTGGCACGTCTGACAGGTGGTTCCGGAATGCCCGACAGGTGATTCTGGAGTATCTGCCACGTGGTTCTTGCGTACCCGGCAGGTGATTTTGGCGTGTCTGGCAGGTGTTTCTTGCAAGTCGAGCATGTGGCTCAGGCATGCTCAGCAGGTGCTTCTGGAGTGTCCGGCACGTGGTTCTGGGGTGTCTGAGAGCTGGTTCTGGCATGTCTGGCAGATGATTCCGGAGTGTCCACCAAGTGTTTCTGTTATACCTGGCAGGTGATGTTGTCGTGACCGGCAGGTGGTTCCGGCAAGCCCGGCAGGTGATTCCGGAGTGTCTGCCGAGTGGTTCTGGCGTAGCCGGCAGGTGATTTTTTCGTGTCCAGCTGGTGGTTCCGGCGAGTCGAGCCGGTGGTTCCGGCGAGTCCGGCAGGTGGTTCCGGTCTGTCCGGCAGGTGGTTCTGGCGTGTCCGGCAGGAGGTTCTGGCACGTCTGAGAGGAGGTTCCGGCATGCCCGGCAGGTGATTCCGTAGTGTTCACCAAATGGTTCTGGTGTAGCCGGCTGGTGATTTTGGCGTGTCCAGCAGGTGGTTTTGGCGAGTCGAGCAGGTGGTTCTGGCGTGCTCGGCAGGTGCTTCCGGTGTCATTGGCATGTGGTTCCGGCATGTCTGAGAGGTGGTTCCGCCATGCCCGGCAGGTGATTCCGGAGTGTTCGCCAAGTGGTTCTGGTGTGGCCGGCAGGTGATTTTGCATGTCCGGCAATGGTTCTGGCGAGTCGAGCCGGTGGTTCCGGCGTGTCCGTCAGGTGGTTCCGGTCTGTCCAGCAGGTGGTTCTGGGCTGTCCGGCATGAGGTTCTGGCACGTCTGAGAGGTTGTGTCGGCATGCACTTCACGTGATTCCGGCTTGTCCGCCAAGTGGTTCTGGTGTAGCGGGCAGCTGATTTTGGCGTGTCCGGCAGGTGGGACCGGTGAGTCAAGCAGGTGGTTCCGGCGAGTGTTTCCTGTGTTTCCGGTCTGTCCGGGTGATGGTTCCGGACTGTCCTGCACGTGCTTCTGGCACTTCTGAGAGGTTGTGCTGGCATGCCCGGCAGGTGATTCTGGAGTGTTCCCCAAGTGGTTCTGGCGTAGCCGGCAGGTGATTTTGCAAGTCCGGCGGTGGTTCATGCGGGTCGAGCCAGTGGTTCTCGGCATGTGCGGCACGTGCTTCTGGCACGTCTGAGAGGTGGTTCTGGCATGCCAGGCAGGTGATTATTGAGTGTCGTGTAAGTGGTTCTGGTGTAGCCGGCAGTTCCTTTTGGCGTGTCCGGCACGAGTGTCCTGCAACTCGAGCAGGTGGTTCCGGCGTGCTCGGCAGGTGGTTCCAGTCTGTCCAGGACCTGGTTCCAGTGTGTCCGGCACATGCTTCTGGCACGTCTGAGAGGTGGTTCTGGCATGCCAGGCAGGTGATTCCGGAGTGTCGGGTAAGTGGTTCTGGTGTAACCGGCAGTTCATTTTGGCATGTACGGCACGTGGGTCCTGCGAGTCGAGCAGGTGGTTCCGGCGTACTCGGCAGGTGCTCCAGGCGTGTCCGTCAGGTGGTTCCAGTCTGTCCAGGACGTGGTTCCAGCGTCTCTGGCACACGGTTCTGTTACGTCTGAGAGGTGGCTCCTGCATGCACGGCAGGTGATTCCGGACAGTCCGCCAGGTGGTTCCCACATAGCCAGCTGTTGAATTTGGCCTTTACGGCAGGTGGTTCTGGCGAGTCGAGCAAGTGGTTCCGACGTCCTCGGCAGGTGCTTCCGGTGTCATTGGCACGTGGTTCTGGCATGTCTGAGAGGTGGTTCCGGCATGGCCAGCAGGTGATTCCGGAGTGTTCGCCAAGTGGTTCCGGCGTATCTGGCCGGTGATTTTGCATGTCCGGTGATGGTTCCGGCATGTCGATCTGGTGGTTGGGGCATGTCCGCCAGGTGGTTCTGGGGAGTGGATCAGGTGGTTCCGGAATACTCGGCAGGTGGTTCCGGCGTGTCCGGCACATGGTTCTGGCACGTGTGAGAGGTGGTTCCGGCATGCCCGGCAGGTGATCCCAGAGAGTCCTCCAAGTCTTTCTGGCGTACCCCGCAGGGGTTTCTGGTGTGTCCGGCAGGTGGCTCTGGTGAGTCGAGCAGGTGGTTCCGGCAGGTCTGGCAGGTGTTTGCCGTCTGTCCATGACGTGGTTCCGGCATGCCCGCAAGGTGATTCTGGAGTGTCCACCAAGTGGTTTTGGCGTAGCCGTCATATGATTTTGGCCTGTGCGGCAGGTGGTTCCAGCATGTCCAGCAGGTGGTTCCGGCGAGCTCGGCAGGTGCTTCCGGTCTCTCCGGCACGTGGTTGTGGCACGTCTGAGACATAGTTCCAGCATGCCCGGCCAGAGATTCCAGAGTCTCAGGCATGTGGTTCTGGCACCTCTGTGAGGTGGTTCCGGCATGCCCGACAGGTGATTCTGGAGTGTCCGGCAAGTGGTTCTGGCGTACCCAACAGGAGATTTTGGCATGTCCGGGATGTGGTTCTGGCGAGTCAAACAGGTGGTCCCGGTGTGTTTGTTGGTGGTTCCGGTCTGTCCTGGAGGTGGTTCCGGAGTGTCGGCCGAGTGGTTCTGGCGTAGCCGGCAGGTTATTTTGGCGTGTCCAACAGGTGGTTCTAGGGAGTGGATCAGGTGCTTCCAGCATATTGGGCAGGTGGTTCCAGCGTGTCCGGCACATGGTTCCGGCAAGTCTGAGAAGTGTTTCCGGCATTCCCGACAGGTGATTCCCGAGTGTCCGCCAAGTGGTTCTGACGTAGCCGGCTGGTGATTTTGGCGTGACCGGCAGGTGTTTCTTGTGAGTCAAGCATGTGGCTCAGCCATGCTCAGCAGGTGCTTCCAGCGTCTGCGGCACGTGTTTCTGGTGTGTTTGAACGCTGGTTCTGGCATGTCTGACAGATGATTCCGGAGTGTCCAAATGTGGTTCTGGCATAACCGGCAGGTGATTCTGGCGTGTCCGGCAGGGGTTTCTTGCGAGTCAAGCAGGTGGTTCTGGAGTGGTCGGCAGGTGATTCTGGCGAGTCAAGCAGGTGGTCTGGGCGTGTCCGGCATGTGATTCCGGTCTGTCCTGGGGGTGGTTCCGGAGTGTCTGCCGAGTGGATCTGGCGTAGCCGGCAGGTGATTTTGGCGTGACCGGCAGGTGGTTCCAGCAAGTGTGGCAGGTGATTCCGAAGTGTTCACCATCTGGTTGTGGTGTAGCCGGCCGGTGATTTTGGCGTGTCCGGCAGGTGGTTCTGGTGAGTCGAGCAGGTGGTTCCAGCATGCTCGGCAGGTGCTTCCGGTGTCATTGGCATGTGGTTCTGGCATGTCTCAGAGGTGGTTCCGGCATGCCCAGCAGGTGATTCCGGATTGTTCGCCAAGTGTTTCTGGCGTAGCCGGCAGGTGATTCTGCATGTCCGGCGGTGGTTCCGGCGAGTCGAGCCGGTGGTTCCGGCGTGTCCGTCAGGTGGTTCCGGTCTGTCCAGCAGGTGGTTCTGGGGTGTCCGGCACGACGTTCTGGCACGTATGAGAGGTTGTGTCGGCATGCTCTTCACGTGATTCCGAATTCTTCGCCAAGTAATTCTGGTGTAGAGGGCAGGTGATTTTGGCGTCTCCAGCAGGTGGTTCTGTGGAGTGGATCAGGAACTTACGGCATTCTCGGCTGGTGCTTCCGGCGTCTCCGGCATGTGATTGTGGCACCTCTGAGAGGTGGTTCCAACATGCCTGGCAGGTGATTCCGGAGTGTTCACCATCTGGTTGTGGCGTAGCCAGCAGGTGAATTTGGTGTGTCAGGCAGTGGTTCTGGCGAGTCGAGCAGGTGGTACTGGCGTGCTTGGCAGTTGCTTCTGGACTCTCAAGCACGTTGTTGTGGCACCTCAGAGATGTGGTTCCAGCATGCCCAGCAGGTGATTCGCCAAGTGGTTCTAGCGTAGCCGGCAGGTGATTTTGCATGTCCGGCGGTGGTTCCTGCGGGTCGAGCCGGTGGTTCCGGCGTGCTCAACAGTTGGTTCAGGCATGTACGGCAGGTGGTTCTGGTCTGTCCGGCAGGTGGTTCTGGGGTGTCCGGCACGAGCTTCTGGCATGTCTGAGAGGCTGTGCCAGAATGCCCCTCACGTGATTCCGGCTTGTCCCCCAAGTGATTGTGGTGTAGCGGGCAGGTGATTTTGTCGTGTTCGGCAGGTGGGACCGGTGAGTCAAGCAGGTGGTTCCGGCGAGTGTTTCCTGTGGTTCCGGTCTGTCCAGGAGATGGTTCTGGCCTGTCTGGCACGTGCTTCTGGCACTTCTGAGAGGTTGTGCTGTCTTGCCCGGCAGGTGATTCCGGAGTGTCCGCCAAGTGCTTCTGGCGTAGCGGGCAGGTGATTTTGCCATGTCCGGCATGTGGTTGCAGCGAGTCGAACATGTGGTTCCGGCGTGCTCAAAATTTGGTTCAGGCAGGTCCGGCAGGTGGTTCCGGTCTGTCCAGGAGGTGGTTGAGGTGTGTACGGCACATGGTTCCGGCACGTCTGAGAGGTGGTTCTGTCATGCCCGGCAGGTGATTCCAGAGAGTCCACAAAGTGGTTTTGGCATAGCCGGCAGGTGATTTGGCGTGTCCGGCAGGTGGTTCAGGCGAGTTGAGCAGGTGGTTCCGCCGTGCTCGGCAGTTGTTTCCGGCGTCTCCGGCACGTGTTTTTGGCACATCTGACAGGTGGTTCTGGCATGCCCGAAAGATGATTCCGGTCTGTCCGGTAGGTGGTTCCGGCGTACATGGAACGTGTTGCTGGTACATCTCAGAGGTGGTTGCGCATGCCCAACAGGTGATTCCGGACTGTCCGCCACGTGGTCCTGGCACGCCTGAGAGGTGGTTCCAGCATGCCCGGCAGGACATTCCGGACTGTCCGCCAGGTGGTTCTCGCATAGCCAGCTGTTGATTTTGGCCTGTCTGGCAGGTGGTTCTGGCAAATCAAGCAGGTGGCTCCGGCGTTCTCGGCAGGTGGTTCCGGAATGTCTGGCAGGTGTTTCCGGTCTGTCCG
This sequence comes from Equus przewalskii, assembly GCF_037783145.1. Taxonomy (NCBI): domain Eukaryota; kingdom Metazoa; phylum Chordata; class Mammalia; order Perissodactyla; family Equidae; genus Equus; species Equus przewalskii. Next base: position 20,938 of record NW_027228469.1, read on the forward strand.
GAATGTGTTTCCGGCGTGTCCGGCGTGTGCTTCCGGCACATCAGAGTGGTGGTTCCGGCATGCGTGGCAGGTGATACCGGAGTGTCCGCCAGGTGGTTCTGGCGTACCCGGCAGGTGATTTTGGCTTGTCCGGCAGCTGTTTTTGGCAAGTAGAGCATGTGGGTCCGCCATGCCCGGCAGGTGATTCTGGAGTTTCCGGCATGTGGTTCTGGCACCTCTGAGAGGTGGTTCCGGCATTCCCGGCAGGTGGTTCCGGAGTGTCTGCCAAGTGGTTCTGGCGTAGCCGGCAGGTGATTCTGGCGTGTCCGGCAGGTGGTTCTGGAGAGTCAAGCAGGTGGTCCCGCCGTGTCCGGCAGGTGGTTCCGGTCTGTCCTTGAGGTGGTTCCGGAGTGTCTGCCGAGTGGTTCTGGCGTAGCCGGCAGGTGATTTTGGCGTGTTCAGCAGGTGGTTCTGTGGAGTGGAGCAGGTGGTTCCGGCCTACTCGGCAGGTGGTACCGGCGTGTCCGGAACATGGTTCTTGCAAGTCTGAGAGGTGTTTCCGGCATGCCCGGCAGGTGATCCCGTAGAGTCCTCCAAGTGGTTCTGGCGTACCCCTCAGGTGTTTCTGGTGTGTCCAGCAGGTCGCTCTGGTGAGTCGAGCAGGTGGTTCCGGCGTGCTCGGCAGGTGGTTCCAGCAGGTCCGGCAAGTGTTTGCCGTCTGTCCAGGATGTGGTTCCGGCATGCCCGCAAGGTGATTCCGGAGTGTCCACCAAGTGGTTCTGGTATACCTGGGAGGTGATTTTGTCGTGTCAGGAAGGTGGTTCTGTCTAGTTGAGCAGGTGGATCAGGTGTGCTCGCCAGGGGGTTCAGACAGGTGTGGCAGGTGGTTCCACTCTGTCCGGCAGGTGGTTCTGGCGTGTCCGGCACGAGGTTCTGGCACGTCTGGGACGTGCTTCCGGCATGCCCGACAGGTGATTCCGGAGTGTCCGCCAAGTGTTTCTGGCATACTCGGCAGGTGATTTTGGCATTTCCGACAGGTGTTACTTGCAAGTCGAGCAGGTGGCTCAGGCATGCTCAGCTGGTGCTTCTGGCGTGTCCGGCATGTGGTTCTGGTGTGTCTGAGAGCTGGTTCTGGCATGTCCGGCAGATGATTCCGGAGTGTCCACCAAGTGGTTCTGGTATACCTGGCAGGTGATTTTGGCGTGTCAGGAAGGTGGTTCCGGGTACTTGAGCAGGTGGATCAGGCGTGCTCACCAGGGGGTTCAGGCGGGTCTGGCATGTGGTTTCGGTCTGGTCGGGGTGCGGTTCCGGCATCTCAGGCACATGGTTCTGGCATGTCTGAGAGGTGGTTCCGGCCGGCCCGACAGGTGTTTCCGGAGTGTCCGCCAAGTGGTTCTGGCATAGCTGGCAGGTGATGTTGGCGTGACCGGCAGGTGGTTGCAGCAAGCCCGGCAGGTGATTCCGGAGTGTCTGCCGAGTGGTTCTGGTGTAGCCGGCAGGTGATTTTGGCGTGTCCAGCAGGTGGTTCCGGCGAGCTCGGCAGGTGGTTTCAGCGTGTCTGGAACATGGTTCTGGCACGTCTGAGAGATGGTTCCCGCATGCCCGGCATGTGGTTCCAGAGTGTCTGCCGAGTGGTTCTGGCGTAGCCAGCAGGTGATTCTGGCGTGTCCAGCATGTGGTTCTGGGGAGTGGAGCAGATGGTTCCGGCATACTCGGAAGGTAGTACCGGTGTGTCCGGAACATGGTTCTGGCACGTCTGACAGATGGTTCCTGCATGGCCGGAAGGTGATTCCGGAGTGTCCGGCATGTGGTTCTGGCACCTCTGAGAGGTGGTTCCGGCATGACCGGCAGGTGATTCCGGAGTGTCTGCCGAGTGGTTCTGGCGTAGCCGGCAGGTGATTTTGGCGTGTCCAGCAGGTGGTTTTGGCGAGTCGAACAGGTGGTTCTGGCGTGCTCGGCAGGTGCTTCCGGTGTCATTGGCATGTGGTTCCGGCATGTCTGAGAGGTGGTTCCGCCATTCACGGCATGTGGTTCCGGAGTGTTCGCCAAGTGGTTCTGGCGTAGCCGGCAGGTGATTTTGCATGTCCGGCGGTGGTTCCGGCGAGTCGAGCCGGTGGTTCCGGCGTGTCCGGAAGGTGGTTCCGGTTTGTCCAGCAGGTGGTTCTGGGGTGTCCGGCCCGAGGCTCTGGCACGTCTGAGAGGTTGTGTCGGCAAGCACTTCACGTGATTCCGGCCTGTCCGACAAGTGGTTCTGGTGTAGCGGGCAGGTGATTTTGGCGTGTCCGGCAGGTGGTTCCGGTCTGACCTGTAGGTGGTTCCGGAGTGTCTGCCGAGTTGTTCTGGCGTAGCCGACAGCTGATTTTGGCGTGTCCAGCAGGTGGCTCAGGGGAGTGAAGCAGGTGGTTCCGGCATACTTGGCAGGTGGTTCCGGCGTGTCCGGCACATGGTTCTGGCACGTCTGAGAGGTGGTTCCGGCATGCCCTGCAGGTGATCCCGGAGAGTCCTCCAAGTGGTTGTGGCGTGCCCCGCAGGTGTTTCTGGTGAGTCGAGCAGGTGGTTCCGGCGTGCTCGTCAGGTGGTTCCGTCAGGTCCGGCAGTTGTTTGCCGTCTATCCATGACGTGGTTCCGGCATGCCCGCAAGGTGATTCTGGAGTGTCCACCAAGTGGTTTTGGCGTAGCCGGCATATGATTTTGGCCTGTGAGGCAAGTGGTTCCGGCATGTCCAGCAGGTGGTTCCGGCGAGCTCGGAAGGTGCTTCCGGTCTCTCCGGCACGTGGTTGTGGCACGTCTGAGAGATGGTTCCGGCATGCCCGGCAGGTGATTCCGGAGTCTCCGGCTTGTGGTTCTGGCACCTCTGACAGGGGGTTCCGGCATGCCCGGCAGGTGATTCCGGTGTCTCCGGCATGTGGTTCTGGCACCTCTGAGAGGTGGTTCCGGAATGCCCGACAGGTGTTTCCAGAGTGTCCGCCTAGTGGTTCTGGCGTAGCTGGCAGGTGCTGTTGGCGTGACCGGCAGGTGGTTCCTGAAAGCCCAGCAGGTGATTCCGGAGTGTCTGCCGAGTGGTTCTGGCGTAGCCGGCAGGTGATTTTGGCGTGACCGGCAGGTGGTTCCAGCAAGCCCGGCAGGTGGTTCCGGAGTGTCTGCCGAGTGGTTCTGGCGTAGCCGGCAGTTGATTTTGGTGTCTCTGGCAGGTGTTTCTTGCAAGTCGAGCATGTGGCTCAGGCATGCTCAGCTGGTGCTTCCGGCGTGTCCGGCATGTGGTTCTGGTGTGTCTGAGAGCTGGTTCTGGCATGTCCGGCAGATGATTCCGGAGTGTCCAACAAGTGGTTCTGGCATACCTGGCAGGTGATTTTGGAGTGTCAGGAAGGTGGTTACGGCTACTTGAGCAGGCGGATCAGGAGTGCTCGCCAGGGGGTTCAGGCGGGTCTGGCAGGTTGTTTCGGTCTGTTCGGGGTGTGGTTCCGGCATCTCAGGCCCATGGTTCTGGCACGTCTGAGAGGTGGTTCCGGCCGGCCCGACTGGTGTTTCCTGAGTGTCCGCCAAGTGGTTCTGGCGTAGCTGGCAGGTGATGTTGGCGTGACCGGCAGGTGGTTCCAGCCAGCCCGGCAGGTGATTCTGAAGTGTTCACCAAATGGTTGTGGCGTAGCCGGCAGGTGATTTTGGCTTGTCCAGCAGGTGGTTTTGGCGAGTCGAGCAGGTGGTTCTGGCGTGCTCGGCAGGTGCTTCTGGTGTCATTGGCATGTGGTTCCGGCATGTCTGAGACGTGGTTCCGCCATGCCCGGTACGTGATTCCGGAGTGTTCGCCAAGTGGTTCTGGCGTAGCCGGCACTTGATTTTGCATGTCCAGCAATGGTTCCGGCGAGTCGAGCCGGTGGTTCCGGCGTGTCCGGCAGGTGATCCCGGAGAGTCCTCCACGTGGTTCTGGCATACCCCGCAGGTGTTTCTGGTGTGTCCGTCTGGTGGCTCTGGTGAGTCGAGCAGGTGGTTCCGGCGTGCTCGGCAGGTGGTTCCAGACAGGTGTGGCAGGTGGTTCCACTCTGTCCGGCAGGTGGTTCTGGCGTGTCCGGCACGAGGTTCTGGCACGTCTGGGACGTGCTTCCGGCATGCCCGACAGGTGATTCCGGAGTGTCCGCCAAGTGTTTCTGGCATACTCGGCAGGTGATTTTGGCATTTCCGACAGGTGTTACTTGCAAGTCGAGCAGGTGGCTCAGGCATGCTCAGCTGGTGCTTCCGGCGTGTCCGGCATGTGGTTCTGGTGTGTCTGAGAGCTGGTTCTGGCATGTCCGGCAGATGATTCCGGAGTGTCCACCAAGTGGTTCTGGTATACCTGGCAGGTGATTTTGGCGTGTCAGGAAGGTGGTTCCGGGTACTTGAGCAGGTGGATCAGGCGTGCTCACCAGGGGGTTCAGGCGGGTCTGGCATGTGGTTTCGGTCTGGTCGGGGTGCGGTTCCGGCATCTCAGGCACATGGTTCTGGCATGTCTGAGAGGTGGTTCCGGCCGGCCCGACAGGTGTTTCCGGAGTGTCCGCCATGTGGTTCTGGCACCTCTGAGAGGTGGTTCCGGCATGACCGGCAGGTGATTCCGGAGTGTCTGCCGAGTGGTTCTGGCGTAGCCGGCAGGTGATTTTGGCGTGTCCAGCAGGTGGTTTTGGCGAGTCGAACAGGTGGTTCTGGCGTGCTCGGCAGGTGCTTCCGGTGTCATTGGCATGTGGTTCCGGCATGTCTGAGAGGTGGTTCCGCCATTCACGGCATGTGGTTCCGGAGTGTTCGCCAAGTGGTTCTGGCGTAGCCGGCAGGTGATTTTGCATGTCCGGCGGTGGTTCCGGCGAGTCGAGCCGGTGGTTCCGGCGTGTCCGGAAGGTGGTTCCGGTTTGTCCAGCAGGTGGTTCTGGGGTGTCCGGCCCGAGGCTCTGGCACGTCTGAGAGGTTGTGTCGGCAAGCACTTCACGTGATTCCGGCCTGTCCGACAAGTGGTTCTGGTGTAGCGGGCAGGTGATTTTGGCGTGTCCGGCAGGTGGTTCCGGTCTGACCTGTAGGTGGTTCCGGAGTGTCTGCCGAGTTGTTCTGGCGTAGCCGACAGCTGATTTTGGCGTGTCCAGCAGGTGGCTCAGGGGAGTGAAGCAGGTGGTTCCGGCATACTTGGCAGGTGGTTCCGGCGTGTCCGGCACATGGTTCTGGCACGTCTGAGAGGTGGTTCCGGCATGCCCTGCAGGTGATCCCGGAGAGTCCTCCAAGTGGTTGTGGCGTGCCCCGCAGGTGTTTCTGGTGAGTCGAGCAGGTGGTTCCGGCGTGCTCGTCAGGTGGTTCCGTCAGGTCCGGCAGTTGTTTGCCGTCTATCCATGACGTGGTTCCGGCATGCCCGCAAGGTGATTCTGGAGTGTCCACCAAGTGGTTTTGGCGTAGCCGGCATATGATTTTGGCCTGTGAGGCAAGTGGTTCCGGCATGTCCAGCAGGTGGTTCCGGCGAGCTCGGAAGGTGCTTCCGGTCTCTCCGGCACGTGGTTGTGGCACGTCTGAGAGATGGTTCCGGCATGCCCGGCAGGTGATTCCGGAGTCTCCGGCTTGTGGTTCTGGCACCTCTGACAGGGGGTTCCGGCATGCCCGGCAGGTGATTCCGGTGTCTCCGGCATGTGGTTCTGGCACCTCTGAGAGGTGGTTCCGGAATGCCCGACAGGTGTTTCCAGAGTGTCCGCCTAGTGGTTCTGGCGTAGCTGGCAGGTGCTGTTGGCGTGACCGGCAGGTGGTTCCTGAAAGCCCAGCAGGTGATTCCGGAGTGTCTGCCGAGTGGTTCTGGCGTAGCCGGCAGGTGATTTTGGCGTGACCGGCAGGTGGTTCCAGCAAGCCCGGCAGGTGGTTCCGGAGTGTCTGCCGAGTGGTTCTGGCGTAGCCGGCAGTTGATTTTGGTGTCTCTGGCAGGTGTTTCTTGCAAGTCGAGCATGTGGCTCAGGCATGCTCAGCTGGTGCTTCCGGCGTGTCCGGCATGTGGTTCTGGTGTGTCTGAGAGCTGGTTCTGGCATGTCCGGCAGATGATTCCGGAGTGTCCAACAAGTGGTTCTGGCATACCTGGCAGGTGATTTTGGAGTGTCAGGAAGGTGGTTACGGCTACTTGAGCAGGCGGATCAGGAGTGCTCGCCAGGGGGTTCAGGCGGGTCTGGCAGGTTGTTTCGGTCTGTTCGGGGTGTGGTTCCGGCATCTCAGGCCCATGGTTCTGGCACGTCTGAGAGGTGGTTCCGGCCGGCCCGACTGGTGCTTCCTGAGTGTCCGCCAAGTGGTTCTGGCGTAGCTGGCAGGTGATGTTGGCGTGACCGGCAGGTGGTTCCAGCCAGCCCGGCAGGTGATTCTGAAGTGTTCACCAAATGGTTGTGGCGTAGCCGGCAGGTGATTTTGGCTTGTCCAGCAGGTGGTTTTGGCGAGTCGAGCAGGTGGTTCTGGCGTGCTCGGCAGGTGCTTCTGGTGTCATTGGCATGTGGTTCCGGCATGTCTGAGACGTGGTTCCGCCATGCCCGGTACGTGATTCCGGAGTGTTCGCCAAGTGGTTCTGTCGTAGCCGGCACTTGATTTTGCATGTCCAGCAATGGTTCCGGCGAGTCGAGCCGGTGGTTCCGGCGTGTCCGGCAGGTGATCCCGGAGAGTCCTCCACGTGGTTCTGGCATACCCCGCAGGTGTTTCTGGTGTGTCCGTCTGGTGGCTCTGGTGAGTCGAGCAGGTGGTTCCGGCGTGCTCGGCAGGTGGTTCAGGCAGGTCCGGCAGGTGTTTGCCGTCTGTCCATGACGTGGTTCCGGCATGCCCGCAAGGTGATTCTGGAGTGTCCACCCAGTGGTTTTGGCGTAGCCGGCATATGATTTTGGCCTGTCAGGCGGGTGGTTCTGGCGAGTCGAGCAGGTGGATCCGGCGTGCTCGGCAGGTGCTTCCGGTGTCATTGGCATGTGGTTTTGGCATGTCTGAGAGGTTTTTCCGGATGCCCGGCAGGTGATTCCGGTGTGTTCACCAAGTGTTTCTGGCGTAGCCGGCAGGTGATTCTGCATGTCCGCCGGTGGTTCCGGCGAGTCGAGGCTGTTGTCCCGGCGTTTCCGTCAGGTGGTTCCGGTCTGTCCAGCAGGTGGTTCTGGGGTGTCCGGCACGACGTTCAGGCACGTATGAGAGGTTGTGTCGGCATGCCCTTCACGTGATTTCGAATTCTTCGCCAAGTAATTCTGGTGTAGAGGGCAGGGTATTTTGGCGTGTCCGACAGGTCGGACCGTGAGTCAAGCAGGTGGTTCCGCCGAGTGTTTCCTGTGGTTGTGGTCTGTCTGGGAGATGGTTCCGTCCTGTCCGACACGTGCTTCTGCCACTTCTGATAGGTTGTGCTGACATGCCCGGCAGGTGATTCTGGAGTGTCCGCCAAGTGGTTCTGGCATAGCCGGCAGGTGATTTTGGTGTGTCCAGCAGGTGGTTCTGTGGAGTGGATCAGGAACTTACGGCATTGTCGGCAGGTGCTTCCGCCGTCTCCGGCATGTGGTTGTGGCACCTCTGAGAGGTGGTTCCAACATGCCCGGCAGGTGATTCCGGAGTGTCTGCCGAGTGGTTCTGGTATACCTGGGAGGTGATTTTGTCGTGTCAGGAAGGTGGTTCTGTCTAGTTGAGCAGGTGGATCAGGTGTGCTCGCCAGGGGGTTCAGACAGGTGTGGCAGGTGGTTCCACTCTGTCCGGCAGGTGGTTCTGGCGTGTCCGGCACGAGGTTCTGGCACGTCTGGGACGTGCTTCCGGCATGCCCGACAGGTGATTCCGGAGTGTCCGCCAAGTGTTTCTGGCATACTCGGCAGGTGATTTTGGCATTTCCGACAGGTGTTACTTGCAAGTCGAGCAGGTGGCTCAGGCATGCTCAGCTGGTGCTTCCGGCGTGTCCGGCATGTGGTTCTGGTGTGTCTGAGAGCTGGTTCTGGCATGTCCGGCAGATGATTCCGGAGTGTCCACCAAGTGGTTCTGGTATACCTGGCAGGTGATTTTGGCGTGTCAGGAAGGTGGTTCCGGGTACTTGAGCAGGTGGATCAGGCGTGCTCACCAGGGGGTTCAGGCGGGTCTGGCATGTGGTTTCGGTCTGGTCGGGGTGCGGTTCCGGCATCTCAGGCACATGGTTCTGGCATGTCTGAGAGGTGGTTCCGGCCGGCCCGACAGGTGTTTCCGGAGTGTCCGCCAAGTGGTTCTGGCATAGCTGGCAGGTGATGTTGGCGTGACCGGCAGGTGGTTGCAGCAAGCCCGGCAGGTGATTCCGGAGTGTCTGCCGAGTGGTTCTGGTGTAGCCGGCAGGTGATTTTGGCGTGTCCAGCAGGTGGTTCCGGCGAGCTCGGCAGGTGGTTTCAGCGTGTCTGGAACATGGTTCTGGCACGTCTGAGAGATGGTTCCCGCATGCCCGGCATGTGGTTCCAGAGTGTCTGCCGAGTGGTTCTGGCGTAGCCAGCAGGTGATTCTGGCGTGTCCAGCATGTGGTTCTGGGGAGTGGAGCAGATGGTTCCGGCATACTCGGAAGGTAGTACCGGTGTGTCCGGAACATGGTTCTGGCACGTCTGACAGATGGTTCCTGCATGGCCGGAAGGTGATTCCGGAGTGTCCGGCATGTGGTTCTGGCACCTCTGAGAGGTGGTTCCGGCATGACCGGCAGGTGATTCCGGAGTGTCTGCCGAGTGGTTCTGGCGTAGCCGGCAGGTGATTTTGGCGTGTCCAGCAGGTGGTTTTGGCGAGTCGAACAGGTGGTTCTGGCGTGCTCGGCAGGTGCTTCCGGTGTCATTGGCATGTGGTTCCGGCATGTCTGAGAGGTGGTTCCGCCATTCACGGCATGTGGTTCCGGAGTGTTCGCCAAGTGGTTCTGGCGTAGCCGGCAGGTGATTTTGCATGTCCGGCGGTGGTTCCGGCGAGTCGAGCCGGTGGTTCCGGCGTGTCCGGAAGGTGGTTCCGGTTTGTCCAGCAGGTGGTTCTGGGGTGTCCGGCCCGAGGCTCTGGCACGTCTGAGAGGTTGTGTCGGCAAGCACTTCACGTGATTCCGGCCTGTCCGACAAGTGGTTCTGGTGTAGCGGGCAGGTGATTTTGGCGTGTCCGGCAGGTGGTTCCGGTCTGACCTGTAGGTGGTTCCGGAGTGTCTGCCGAGTTGTTCTGGCGTAGCCGACAGCTGATTTTGGCGTGTCCAGCAGGTGGCTCAGGGGAGTGAAGCAGGTGGTTCCGGCATACTTGGCAGGTGGTTCCGGCGTGTCCGGCACATGGTTCTGGCACGTCTGAGAGGTGGTTCCGGCATGCCCTGCAGGTGATCCCGGAGAGTCCTCCAAGTGGTTGTGGCGTGCCCCGCAGGTGTTTCTGGTGAGTCGAGCAGGTGGTTCCGGCGTGCTCGTCAGGTGGTTCCGTCAGGTCCGGCAGTTGTTTGCCGTCTATCCATGACGTGGTTCCGGCATGCCCGCAAGGTGATTCTGGAGTGTCCACCAAGTGGTTTTGGCGTAGCCGGCATATGATTTTGGCCTGTGAGGCAAGTGGTTCCGGCATGTCCAGCAGGTGGTTCCGGCGAGCTCGGAAGGTGCTTCCGGTCTCTCCGGCACGTGGTTGTGGCACGTCTGAGAGATGGTTCCGGCATGCCCGGCAGGTGATTCCGGAGTCTCCGGCTTGTGGTTCTGGCACCTCTGACAGGGGGTTCCGGCATGCCCGGCAGGTGATTCCGGTGTCTCCGGCATGTGGTTCTGGCACCTCTGAGAGGTGGTTCCGGAATGCCCGACAGGTGTTTCCAGAGTGTCCGCCTAGTGGTTCTGGCGTAGCTGGCAGGTGCTGTTGGCGTGACCGGCAGGTGGTTCCTGAAAGCCCAGCAGGTGATTCCGGAGTGTCTGCCGAGTGGTTCTGGCGTAGCCGGCAGGTGATTTTGGCGTGACCGGCAGGTGGTTCCAGCAAGCCCGGCAGGTGGTTCCGGAGTGTCTGCCGAGTGGTTCTGGCGTAGCCGGCAGTTGATTTTGGTGTCTCTGGCAGGTGTTTCTTGCAAGTCGAGCATGTGGCTCAGGCATGCTCAGCTGGTGCTTCCGGCGTGTCCGGCATGTGGTTCTGGTGTGTCTGAGAGCTGGTTCTGGCATGTCCGGCAGATGATTCCGGAGTGTCCCACAAGTGGTTCTGGCATACCTGGCAGGTGATTTTGGAGTGTCAGGAAGGTGGTTACGGCTACTTGAGCAGGCGGATCAGGAGTGCTCGCCAGGGGGTTCAGGCGGGTCTGGCAGGTTGTTTCGGTCTGTTCGGGGTGTGGTTCCGGCATCTCAGGCCCATGGTTCTGGCACGTCTGAGAGGTGGTTCCGGCCGGCCCGACTGGTGCTTCCTGAGTGTCCGCCAAGTGGTTCTGGCGTAGCTGGCAGGTGATGTTGGCGTGACCGGCAGGTGGTTCCAGCCAGCCCGGCAGGTGATTCTGAAGTGTTCACCAAATGGTTGTGGCGTAGCCGGCAGGTGATTTTGGCTTGTCCAGCAGGTGGTTTTGGCGAGTCGAGCAGGTGGTTCTGGCGTGCTCGGCAGGTGCTTCTGGTGTCATTGGCATGTGGTTCCGGCATGTCTGAGACGTGGTTCCGCCATGCCCGGTACGTGATTCCGGAGTGTTCGCCAAGTGGTTCTGTCGTAGCCGGCACTTGATTTTGCATGTCCAGCAATGGTTCCGGCGAGTCGAGCCGGTGGTTCCGGCGTGTCCGGCAGGTGATCCCGGAGAGTCCTCCACGTGGTTCTGGCATACCCCGCAGGTGTTTCTGGTGTGTCCGTCTGGTGGCTCTGGTGAGTCGAGCAGGTGGTTCCGGCGTGCTCGGCAGGTGGTTCAGGCAGGTCCGGCAGGTGTTTGCCGTCTGTCCATGACGTGGTTCCGGCATGCCCGCAAGGTGATTCTGGAGTGTCCACCCAGTGGTTTTGGCGTAGCCGGCATATGATTTTGGCCTGTCAGGCGGGTGGTTCTGGCGAGTCGAGCAGGTGGATCCGGCGTGCTCGGCAGGTGCTTCCGGTGTCATTGGCATGTGGTTTTGGCATGTCTGAGAGGTTTTTCCGGATGCCCGGCAGGTGATTCCGGTGTGTTCACCAAGTGTTTCTGGCGTAGCCGGCAGGTGATTCTGCATGTCCGCCGGTGGTTCCGGCGAGTCGAGGCTGTTGTCCCGGCGTTTCCGTCAGGTGGTTCCGGTCTGTCCAGCAGGTGGTTCTGGGGTGTCCGGCACGACGTTCAGGCACGTATGAGAGGTTGTGTCGGCATGCCCTTCACGTGATTTCGAATTCTTCGCCAAGTAATTGTGGTGTAGAGGGCAGGGTATTTTGGCGTGTCCGACAGGTCGGACCGTGAGTCAAGCAGGTGGTTCCGCCGAGTGTTTCCTGTGGTTGTGGTCTGTCTGGGAGATGGTTCCGTCCTGTCCGACACGTGCTTCTGCCACTTCTGATAGGTTGTGCTGACATGCCCGGCAGGTGATTCTGGAGTGTCCGCCAAGTGGTTCTGGCATAGCCGGCAGGTGATTTTGGTGTGTCCAGCAGGTGGTTCTGTGGAGTGGATCAGGAACTTACGGCATTGTCGGCAGGTGCTTCCGCCGTCTCCGGCATGTGGTTGTGGCACCTCTGAGAGGTGGTTCCAACATGCCCGGCAGGTGATTCCAGAGTGTCTGCCGAGTGGTTCTGGCGTAGCCGGCGGATGATTTTGGTGTGTCCGGCAGGTGGTTCTGGGGAGTGGATCCGGTGCTTCCCGCATACTCGGCAGGTGGTACCGGCGTGTCCAGAACATGGTCCTGGCAAGTCTGAGAGGTGGTTCCGGCATGCCCGACAGGTGATTCTGGAGTGTCCGGCAAGTGGTTCTGGCGTACCCGGCAGGAGATTTTGGCACGTCCGGGTGGTGGCTCTGGCGAGTCAAGCAGGTGGTCCCGGTGTGTTTGTCGGTGGTTCCGGTCTGTCCTGGAGGTGGTTCCGGAGTGTCTGCTGAGTGGTTCTGGCACAGCCGGCAGGTTATTTTGGCGTGTCCAGCATGTGGTTCTAGGGAGTGGATCAGGTGCTTCCAGCATATTCGGCAAGTGGTTCCGGCGTGTCCGGCACATGGTTCCGGCAAGTCTGAGAAGTGTTTCCGGCATTCCCGACAGGTGATTCCGAAGTGTCCGCCAAGTGGTTCTGGCGTAGCCGGCCGGTGATTTTGGCATGACCGGCAGGTGTTTCTTGTGAGTCGAGCATGTGGCTCAGCCATGCTCAGCAGGTGCTTCCAGCGTCTGCGGCACGTGGTTCTGGTGTGTTTGAAACCTGGTTCTGGCATGTCTGGCAGATGATTCCGGAGTGTCCAAAAGTGGTTCTGGCATAACCGGCAGCTGATTCTGGCGTGTCTGGCAGGGGTTTCTTGCGAGTCAAGCAGGTGGTTCTGGAGTGCTCGGCAGGTGGTTCTGGCGAGTCAAGCAGGTGGTCCCGGCGTGTCCGGCAGGTGATTCCGGTCTGTCCTGTGGGTGGTTCCGGAGTGTCTGCCGAGTGGATCTGGCGTAGCCGGCAGGTGATTTTGGCGTGTCCGGCAGGTGGTTCTGGCAAGTCGAGCAGTTGGTTCCGGCGTGCTCGGCAGGTGCTTCCGGTGTCATTGGCATGTGGTTCTGGCATGTCTGAGAGGTGGTTCCGGCATGCCCAGCAGGTGATTCCGGAGTGTTCGCCAAGTGTTTCTGGCGTAGCCGGCAGGTGATTCAGCATGTCCAGCGGTGGTTCCGGCGAGTCGAGCTGGTGGTTCCGGCGTGTCCGTCAGGTGGTTCCGGTCTGTCCGGCAGGTGGTTCTGGGGTGTCCGGCACGAGGTTCTGGCACGTATGAGAGGTTGTTTCGGCATGCACTTCACGTGATTCCGACTTCTTCGCCTAGTAATTCTGGTGTAGTTGGCAGGTGATTTTGGCGTGTCCGACAGGTCGCACCGGTGAGTCAAGCAGGTGGTTCCGGCGAGTGTTTCATGTGGTTCCGGTCTGTCCGGGAGATGGTTCCCGCCTGTCCGGCACATGCTTCTGGCACTTCTGAGATGTTGTGTTGGCATGCCCGGCAGGTGATTCTGGAGTGTCCGCCAAGTGGTTCTGGCGTAGCCGGCAGGTGATTTTGGCGTGTCCATCAGGTGGTTCTTTGGAGTGGATCAGGAACTTACGGCATTCTCGGCAGGTGCTTCCGGAGTGTCCGCAAAGTGGTTCTGGTGTAGTTGGCAGGTGATTTTGGCATGACCGGCAGGTGGTTCCAGCAAGCCCGGCAGGTGATTCCTGAGTGTTCGCCAAGTGGTTCTGGCATAGCCGGCAGGTGATTTTGCATGTTCGGCAGTCGTTCCGGCGGGTCTAGCCGGTAGTTCTGGCGTGTCCGGCACGTGCTTCTGACACGTCTGCCACGTGGTTCCGGCAGCACGGCAGCTGATTCCGGAGTGTCCGCCAAGTGGTTCTGGCATACCAGGCAGGTGATTTTGGCGTGTCAGGGAGGTGGTTCTGGTGAGTCGAGCAGGTGGTTCCGGCGTGCTTGGCAGGTGGTTCAGGCAGGTCTGGCAGGTGGTATCCGTCTGTTTGGGTTGTGGCTCCGGCATCTCATGCACATGGTTGTGGCACGTCTGAGATCTGGTTCCGGCCGACCCGACAGGTGTTTCCGCAGTGTCCGCCAAGCGGTTCTGGCGTGGTTGGCAGGTGATTTTGGCATGACCGGCAGGTGGTTTCAGCAAGCCCGGCCCGTGATTCCGAAGTGTTCACCAACTGGTTGTTGCGCAGCCGGCACGTGATTTTTGCGTGTCCGGCAGGTGGTTCTGGCGAGTCGAGCAGGTGGTTCCGGCGTGCTCGGCAGGTGCTTCCGGGGTCATAGGCACGTGGTTCTGGCATGTCTGAAATGTGGTTCCAGCATGCCCGGCCAGTGATTCCGGAGTGTTCGCCAAGTGGTTCTGGCGCACCCAGCACGTGATTTTGGCTTGACCGGCAGCTGTTTTTGGCATGTCGAGCATGTGGGTCCGGCATGCTTGGCAGGTGCTTCCGTTGTCTCCGGCACGTGGTTGTGGTGTGTCTGAGAGCTGGTTCCGGCATGTCCGGCAGATGATTCCTGAGTGTCCGCCAAGTGGTTCTGGCATACCCGGCAGGAGATTTTGACGTGTCTGTTAGGTGGTTCTGGCGAGTCGAGCAGGTGTTTCCGGCATGCTCGGCAGGTGCTTCAGGCGGGTCTGGCAGGTGGTTTCCTTCTGTTTGGGGTGTGGTTCCGGCATCTCATGCACATGGTTCTGACACGTCTGAGATGTGGTTCCGGCCGGCCCGACTGGTGTTTCCGCAGTGTCCGCGAAGTGGTTCTGGCGTAGTTGGCAGGTGATTTTGGCATGACCGGAAGGTGGTTCCGGCATCCCCGGCAGGTGATTCCGGAGTGTTCGGCAAGTGGTTCTGGCGTAGCCGGCAGTTGATTTTGCATGTCCGGCGGTGGTTCCGGCGGGTCGAGCCGGTGCTTCAGGCGTGTACAGCAGGTGGTTGCGGTCTGTCCGGCAGGTGGTTCTGGGGTGTCCGGCACGTGGTTCCGTCACGTCTGAGAGGTGGTCCTATCATGCCCGGCAGGTGATTCCAGAGAGTCCACCAAGTGGTTTTGGCGTAGCCGGCAGGTGATTTTGGCGTGTCCGGCTGGTGGGACCGGTGAGTCAAGCAGGTGGTTCCGGCGAGTGTTTCCTGTGTTTCCGGTCTGTCCGGGAGATGGTTCCGGCCTGTCCGTCACGTGCTTCTGGCACTTCTGAGAGGTTGTGCTGGCATGCCCAGCAGGTGATTCTGGAGTGTCCGCCAAGTTGTTCTGGCGTAGCCGGCAGGTGATTTTGGAGTGTCCGGCAGGTGGTTTTGGCGAGTCGAGCAGGTGGTTCTGGCGTGCTCGGCAGGTGCTTCCGGTGTCATTGGCATGTGGTTCCGGCATGTCTGAGAGGTGGTTCCGCCATGCCCGGCAGGTGATTCCGGAGTGTTCGCCAAGTGGTTCTGGCGTAGCCGGCTGGTGATTTTGCATGTCCGGCAATGGTTCCGGCGAGTCGAGCCGGTGGTTCTGGCCTGTCCGGCAGGTGGTTCCGGTCTGTCCAGCAGGTGGTTCTGGGGTGTCCGGCACGAGGTTCTGGCACGTCTGAGAGGTTGTGTCGGCATGCCCTTCACGTGATTCCGGCTTGTCCACCAAGTGGTTCTGGTGTAGCGGCCAGGTGATTTTGGCGTGTCCGGCTGGTGGGACCGGTGAGTCAAGCAGGTGGTTCCGGCGAGTGTTTCCTGTGTTTCCGGTCTGTCCGGGAGATGGTTCCGGCCTGTCCGGCACGTGCTTCTGGCACTTCTGAGAGGTTGTGCAGGCATGCCCGGCAGGTGATTCTGGAGTGTCCGCCAAGTGGTTCTGTCGTAGCCGGCAGGTGATTTTGGCGTGTCCGGCAGGTGGTTCTGGGCAGTGGATCAGGAACTTCCGGCATTCTCGGCAGGTGCTTCCGCCGTCTCCGGCATGTGGTTGTGGCACCTCTGAGAGGTGGTTCCAGCATGCCCGGCAGCTGATTCCGGAGTGTCCGACAAGTGGTTGTGGCGTAGCCGGCTGGTGATTCTGGCGTGTCCGGCAGGTGGTTCTGGCAAGTCAAGCAGGTGGTCCCGGCGTGTCCGGCAGCTGGTTCCGGTCTGTCCTGGAGGTGGTTCCGGAGTGTCTGCCGAGTGTTTCTGGCGTAGCCGGCAGGTGATTTTGGCGTGTCCAGCAGGTGGTTCTGGGGAGTGGAGCAGGTGGTTCCGGCATACTCGGCAGGTGGTTCCGGCGTGTCCGGCACATGGTTCTGGCACGTCTGAGAGGTGTTTCTGGCATGCCCGGCAGCTGATCCCGGAGAGTCCTGCAAGTGGTTCTGGCGTACCCCGCAGGTGTTTCTGGTGTGTCCGGCAGGTGGCTCTGGTGAGTCGAGCAGGTGGTTCCGGCGTGCTCGGCAGGCGGTTCCGGCAGGTCCGGCAGGTGTTTGCCGTCTGTCCATGACGTGGTTCCGGCATGCCCGCAAGGTGATTCTGGAGTGTCCACCCAGTGGTTTTGGCGTAGCCGGCATATGATTTTGGCCTGTGAGGCAGGTGGTTCCGGCATGTCCAGCAGGTGGTTCCGGAGAGCTCGGCAGGTGCTTCCGGTCTTTTGGGCACGTGGTTGTGGCACGTCTGAGAGAAGGTTCCGGCATGCCCGGCAGGTGATTCCAGAGTCTCCGGCATGTGGTTCTGGCACCTTTGATAGGTGGTTCCGGCATGCCCGGCAGGTGATTCCGGAGTCTCCGGCATGTGGTTCTGGCACCTCTGAGAGGTGGTTCCGGAATGCCTGGCATGTGATTCCGGAGTGTCTGCCGTGTGGTTCTGGCACAGCCGGCAGTTGATTTTGGCATGTCCAGTAGGTGGTTCTGGGGTGTGGATCAGCTGGTTCTGGCATACTCGGCAGGTGGTACCGGCGTGTCCAGAACATGGTTCTGGCAAGTCTGAGAGGTGGTTCCGGCATGCCCGACAGGTGATTCCGGAGTGTCCGCCAAGTGTTTCTGGCGTACCCGGCAGGTGATTTTGGCATGTCCGACAGGTGTTTCTTGGGAGTCTTGCAGGTGGCTCAGGCATGCTCAGCTGGTGCTTCCGGCGTCTCTGGCACGTTGTTCTGGTGTGTCTGAGAGCTGGTTCTTGCATGTCCGGCAGATGATTCCAGAGTGTCCACCAAGTGGTTCTGGTATACCTGGCAGGTGATTTTGGCGTGTCAGGAAGGTGGTTCCGGCTAGTTGAACAGGTGGATCAGGCGTGCTCGCCAGGGGGTTCAGGCGGGTCTGGCAGGTGGTTTCGGTCTGTTTGGGCTGTGGTTCCGGCATCTCAGGCACATGGTTCTGGCACGTCTGAGAGGTGGTTCCGGCCGGCCCGACAGGTGTTTCCGGAGTGTCCGCCAAGTGGTTCTGGCGTAGCTGGCAGGTGATGTTGGCGTGACCGGCAGGTGTTTCCAGCAAGCCCGCCAGGTGATTCTGGAGTGTCCGCCAAGTGGTTCTGGCGTAGCCGTCAGGTGATTTTGGCGTGTCCAGCAGGTGGTTCCGGCGAGCTCGGCAGGTGGTACCAGCGTGTCCGGAACATGGTTCTGGCAAGCCTGATAGGTGGTTCCGGCATGCCCGGCAGCTGATTCGGGAGTGTTCACCAAGTGGTTCTGGCGTAGCCGGCAGGTGATTTTGCATGTCCGGCGGTGGTTCCGGCGAGTCGAGCTGGTGGTTCCGGCGTGTCCGGCAGGTGGTTCCGGTCTGTCCGGCAGGTGGTTCTGGCGTGTCTGGCACGAGGTTCTGGCACGTCTGAGAGGTGGTTCCGGCATGCCCGACATGTGATTCCGGAGTGTCCGCCACGTGGTTCTGGCGTACCCGGCAGGTGATTTTGGTGTGTCAGGTAGGTGGTTCCGCCGAGTCGAGTAGGTGTTTCCGGCGTGCTCGGCAGGTGGTTCAGGCGGGTCTGGCAGGTGGTTTCGGTCTGTTTGGGGTGTGGTTCCGGCATCTCAGGCACATGGTTCTGGCAGGTCTGAGAGGTGGTTCCAGCCGGCCCGACAGGTGTTTCCATGGTGTCCGACAAGTGGTTCTGGCATAGCTGGCAGGTGATGATGGCGTGACCGGCAGCTGGTTCCAGCCAGCCCGGCAGGTGATTCCGAAGTGTTCACCAAATTGTTGTGGCGTAGCCGGCAGGTGATTTTGGCGTGTCCAGCAGGTGGTTTTGGCGAGTCGAGCAGGTGGTTCTGGCGTGCTCGGCAGGTGCTTCCGGTGTCATTGGCATGTGGTTCCGGCATGTCTGAGAGGTGGTTCCGCCATGCCCGGCAGGTGATTCCGGAGTGTTCGCCAAGTGGTTCTGGCGTAGCTGGCTGGTGATTTTGCATGTCCGGCAATGGTTCCGGCGAGTCGAGCCGGTGGTTCTGGCGTGTCCGGCAGGTGGTTCCGGTCTGTCCAGCAGGTGGTTCTGGGGTGTCCGGCACGAGGTTCTGGCACGTCTGAGAGGTTGTGTCGGCATGCCCTTCACGTGATTCCGGCTTGTCCACCAAGTGGTTCTGGTGTAGCGGGCAGGTGATTTTGGCGTGTCCGGCTGGTGGGACCGGTGAGTCAAGCAGGTGGTTCCGGCGAGTGTTTCCTGTGTTTCCGGTCTGTCCGGGAGATGGTTCCGGCCTGTCCGGCACGTGCTTCTGGCACTTCTGAGAGGTTGTGCAGGCATGCCCGGCAGGTGATTCTGGAGTGTCCGCCAAGTGGTTCTGTCGTAGCCGGCAGGTGATTTTGGCGTGTCCGGCAGGTGGTTCTGGGCAGTGGATCAGGAACTTCCGGCATTCTCGGCAGGTGCTTCCGCCGTCTCCGGCATGTGGTTGTGGCACCTCTGAGAGGTGGTTCCAGCATGCCCGGCAGCTGATTCCGGAGTGTCCGACTAGTGGTTGTGGCGTAGCCGGCTGGTGATTCTGGCGTGTCCAGCAGGTGGTTCTGGCAAGTCAAGTAGGTGGTCCCGGCGTGTCCGGCAGCTGGTTCCGGTCTGTCCTGGAGGTGGTTCCGGAGTGTCTGCCGAGTGGTTCTGGCGTAGCCGGCAGGTGATTTTGGCGTGTCCAGCAGGTGGTTCTGGGGAGTGGAGCAGGTGGTTCTGGCATACTCGGCAGGTGGTTCCGGCGTGTCCGGCACATGGTTCTGGCACGTCTGAGAGGTGTTTCTGGCATGCCCGGCAGCTGATCCCGGAGAGTCCTGCAAGTGGTTCTGGCGTACCCCGCAGGTGTTTCTGGTGTGTCCGGCAGGTGGCTCTGGTGAGTCGAGCAGGTGGTTCCGGCGTGCTCGGCAGGTGGTTCCGGCAGGTCCGGCAGGTGTTTGCCGTCTGTCCATGACGTGGTTCCGGCATGCCCGCAAGGTGATTCTGGAGTGTCCACCCAGTGGTTTTGGCGTAGCCGGCATATGATTTTGGCCTGTGAGGCAGGTGGTTCCGGCATGTCCAGCAGGTGGTTCCGGAGAGCTCGGCAGGTGCTTCCGGTCTTTCGGGCACGTGGTTGTGGCACGTCTGAGAGAAGGTTCCGGCATGCCCGGCAGGTGATTCCAGAGTCTCCGGCATGTGGTTCTGGCACCTTTGATAGGTGGTTCCGGCATGCCCGGCAGGTGATTCCGGAGTCTCCGGCATGTGGTTCTGGCACCTCTGAGAGGTGGTTCCGGAATGCCTGGCATGTGATTCCGGAGTGTCTGTCGTGTGGTTCTGGCACAGCCGGCAGTTGATTTTGGCATGTCCAGTAGGTGGTTCTGGGGTGTGGATCAGCTGGTTCTGGCATACTCGGCAGGTGGTACCGGCGTTTCCAGAACATGGTTCTGGCAAGTCTGAGAGGTGGTTCCGGCATGCCCGACAGGTGATTCCGGAGTGTCCGCAAAGTGTTTCTGGCGTACCCGGCAGGTGATTTTGGCATGTCCGACAGGTGTTTCTTGGGAGTCTTGCAGGTGGCTCAGGCATGCTCAGCTGGTGCTTCCGGCGTCTCTGGCACGTGGTTCTGGTGTGTCTGAGAGCTGGTTCTGGCATGTCCGGCAGATGATTCCGGAGTGTCCACCAAGTGGTTCTGGTATACCTGGCAGGTGATTTTGGCGTGTCAGGAAGGTGGTTCCGGCTAGTTGAACAGGTGGATCAGGCGTGCTCGCCAGGGGGTTCAGGCGGGTCTGGCAGGTGGTTTCGGTCTGTTTGGGCTGTGGTTCCGGCATCTCAGGCACATGGTTCTGGCACGTCTGAGAGGTGGTTCCGGCCGGCCCGACAGGTGTTTCCGGAGTGTCCGCCAAGTGGTTCTGGCGTAGCTGGCAGGTGATGTTGGCGTGACCGGCAGGTGTTTCCAGCAAGCCCGCCAGGTGATTCTGGAGTGTCCGCCAAGTGGTTCTGGCGTAGCCGTCAGGTGATTTTGGCGTGTCCAGCAGGTGCTTCCGGCGAGCTCGGCAGGTGGTACCGGCGTGTCCGGAACATGGTTCTGGCAAGCCTGATAGGTGGTTCCGGCATGCCCGGCAGCTGATTCGGGAGTGTTCACCAAGTGGTTCTGGCGTAGCCGGCAGGTGATTTTGCACGTCCGGCGGTGGTTCCGGCGAGTCGAGCTGGTGGTTCCGGCGTGTCCGGCAGGTGGTTCCGGTCTGTCCGGCAGGTGGTTCTGGCGTGTCTGGCACGAGGTTCTGGCACGTCTGAGAGGTGGTTCCGGCATGCCCGACATGTGATTCCGGAGTGTCCGCCACGTGGTTCTGGCGTACCCGGCAGGTGATTTTGGTGTGTCAGGTAGGTGGTTCCGGCGAGTCGAGTAGGTGTTTCCGGCGTGCTCGGCAGGTGGTTCAGGCGGGTCTGGCAGGTGGTTTCGGTCTGTTTGGGGTGTGGTTCCGGCATCTCAGGCACATGGTTCTGGCAGGTCTGAGAGGTGGTTCCAGCCGGCCCGACAGGTGTTTCCATGGTGTCCGACAAGTGGTTCTGGCATAGCTGGCAGGTGATGATGGCGTGACCGGCAGCTGGTTCCAGCCAGCCCGGCAGGTGATTCCGAAGTGTTCACCAAATTGTTGTGGCGTAGCCGGCAGGTGATTTTGGCGTGTCCAGCAGGTGGTTTTGGCGAGTCGAGCAGGTGGTTCTGGCGTGCTCGGCAGGTGCTTCCGGTGTCATTGGCATGTGGTTCCGGCATGTCTGAGAGGTGGTTCCGCCATGCCCGGCAGGTGATTCCGGAGTGTTCGCCAAGTGGTTCTGGCGTAGCCGGCTGGTGATTTTGCATGTCCGGCAATGGTTCCGGCGAGTCGAGCCGGTGGTTCTGGCGTGTCCGGCAGGTGGTTCCGGTCTGTCCAGCAGGTGGTTCTGGGGTGTCCGGCACGAGGTTCTGGCACGTCTGAGAGGTTGTGTCGGCATGCCCTTCACGTGATTCCGGCTTGTCCACCAAGTGGTTCTGGTGTAGCGGGCAGGTGATTTTGGCGTGTCCGGCTGGTGGGACCGGTGAGTCAAGCAGGTGGTTCCGGCGAGTGTTTCCTGTGTTTCCGGTCTGTCCGGGAGATAGTTCCGGCCTGTCCGGCACGTGCTTCAGGCACTTCTGAGAGGTTGTGCTGGCATGCCCGACAGGTGATTCTGGAGTGTCCGCCAAGTGGTTCTGTCGTAGCCGGCAGGTGATTTTGGCGTGTCCGGCAGGTGGTTCTGGGCAGTGGATCAGGAACTTCCGGCATTCTCGGCAGGTGCTTCCGCCGTCTCCGGCATGTGGTTGTGGCACCTCTGAGAGGTGGTTCCAGCATGCCCGGCAGCTGATTCCGGAGTGTCCGACAAGTGGTTGTGGCGTAGCCGGCTGGTGATTCTGGCGTGTCCGGCAGGTGGTTCTGGCAAGTCAAGCAGGTGGTCCCGGCGTGTCCAGCAGCTGGTTCCGGTCTGTCCTGGAGGTGGTTCCGGAGTGTCAGCCGAGTGTTTCTGGCGTAGCCGGCAGGTGATTTTGGCGTGTCCAGCAGGTGGTTCTGGGGAGTGGAGCAGGTGGTTCCGGCATACTCGGCAGGTGGTTCCGGCGTGTCCGGCACATGGTTCTGGCACGTCTGAGAGGTGTTTCTGGCATGCCCGGCAGCTGATCCCGGAGAGTCCTGCAAGTGGTTCTGGCGTACCCCGCAGGTGTTTCTGGTGTGTCCGGCAGGTGGCTCTGGTGAGTCGAGCAGGTGGTTCCGGCGTGCTCGGCAGGTGGTTCCGGCAGGTCCGGCAGGTGTTTGCCGTCTGTCCATGACGTGGTTCCGGCATGCCCGCAAGGTGATTCTGGAGTGTCCACCCAGTGGTTTTGGCGTAGCCGGCATATGATTTTGGCCTGTGAGGCAGGTGGTTCCGGCATGTCCAGCAGGTGGTTCCGGAGAGCTCGGCAGGTGCTTCCGGTCTCTCGGGCACGTGGTTGTGGCACGTCTGAGAGAAGGTTCCGGCATGCCCGGCAGGTGATTCCAGAGTCTCCGGCATGTGGTTCTGGCACCTTTGATAGGTGGTTCCGGCATGCCCGGCAGGTGATTCCGGAGTCTCCGGCATGTGGTTCTGGCACCTCTGAGAGGTGGTTCCGGAATGCCTGGCATGTGATTCCGGAGTGTCTGCCGTGTGGTTCTGGCACAGCCGGCAGTTGATTTTGGCGTGTCCAGTAGGTGGTTCTGGGGAGTGGATCAGCTGGTTCCGGCATACTCGGCAGGTGGTACCGGCGTGTCCAGAACATGGTTCTGGCAAGTCTGAGAGGTGGTTCCGGCATGCCCGGCAGGTGATTCCGGAGTCTCCGGCATGTGGTTCTGGCACCTCTGAGAGGTGGTTCCGGAATGCCTGGCATGTGATTCCGGAGTGTCTGCCGAGTGGTTCTGGAGTACCCGGCAGGTGATTTTGGCATGTCCGACAGGTGTTTCTTGCGAGTCGAGCAGCTGGCTCAGGCATGCTCAGCTGGTGCTTCCGGCGTCTCGGGCACGTGTTTCTGGTCTGACTGAGAGCTGGTTCTGGCATGTCCGGCAGATGATGCCAGAGTGTCCACCAAGTGGTTGTGGCATACCCGGCAGGTGATTTTGGCGTGTCATGTAGGTGGTTCCGGCGAGTCGAGTAGGTGGTTCCGGCGTGCTCGGCAGGTGGTTCAGGCAGGTCTGGCAGGTGGTTTCGGTCTGTTCACGGTGTGGTTCCAGCATCTCAGGCACATGGTTCTGGCACGTCTGAGAGGTGGTTCCGGCATGCCCGACAGGTGATTCCGGAGTGTCCGCCACGTGGTTCTGGCGTACCCGGCAGGTGATTTTGGCGTGTCAGGTAGGTGGTTCCTGCGAGTCGAGTAGGTGGTTCTGGTGTGCTCGGCAGGTGGTTCATGAGGGTCTGGCAGGTGGTTTCGGACTGTTCGGGGTGTGGTTCCGGCATCTCAGGCACATGGTTCTGGCGCGTCTGAGAGGTGGTTCTGGCCGGCCCGACAGGTGTTTCCAGAGCGTCCGCACAGTGGTTCTGGCGTAGCTGGCAGGTGATGTTGGCGTGACCGGCAGGTGGTTTCAGCAAGCCCGGCAGGTGATTCCGGAGTGTCTGCCGAGTGGTTGTGGTGTAGCCGGCAGGTGATTTTGGCGTGTCCAGCAGGTGGTTCCGGCGAGCTCGGCAGGTGGTACCGGCGTTTCCGGAACATGGTTTTGGCACGTCTGAGAGATGGTTCTGGCATGCCCGGCAGGTGATTCCGGAGTGTCCGGCATGTGGTTCTGGCACCTCTGAGAGGTGGTTCCAGAATGCCTGACATGTGATTTCGGAGTGTCGGCTGAGTGGTTCTGGCATAGCCGTCAGCTGATTTGGGCGTGTCCAGCAGGTGGTTCCAGGGAGCTCGGCAGGTGGTACCAGCGTGTCCGGAACATGGTTCTGGCACGTCTGAGAGATGGTTCCCCCATGCCTGGCAGGTGATTCCGGAG
The DNA here is from genome assembly GCF_037783145.1 of Equus przewalskii. Lineage (NCBI taxonomy): Eukaryota > Metazoa > Chordata > Mammalia > Perissodactyla > Equidae > Equus > Equus przewalskii. The sequence continues at coordinate 44,214 of NW_027228469.1, forward strand.
TGTCCGGCATGTGGTTCCGGCACCTCTGAGAGGTGGTTCCGGCATGCCCGGCATGTGGTTCCGGAGGGTCTGCCGAGTGGTTCTGTCGTAGCCGGCAGGTCATTCTGGCGTGTCCAGCAGGTGGTTCTGGGGAGTGGAGCAGGTGGTTCTGGCATACTCGGCACGTGGTACCGGCGTGTCAGGAACATGGTTCTGGCAAGTCTGAGATGTGGTTCCGGCATGCCCGGCAGGTGATTCCGGAGTGTTCGACAAGTGGTTCTGGCGTAGCCGGCAGGTGATTTTGCATGTCCAGCGGTGGTTCCGGCGAGTCGAGCCGGTGGTTCCGGCCTGTCCAGCAGGTGGTTCTGGTCTGTCCGGCAGGTGGTTCTGGCGTGTCCGGCACGAGGTTCTGGCACGTCTGAGAAGTGGTTCCGGCCGGCCCGACAGGTGATTCCGGAGTGTCCGCCACGTGGTTCTGGCGTACCCGGCAGGTGATTTTGGCGTGTCTGGCAGGTGTGTTTTGCAAGTCGAGCATGTGGCTCAGGCATGCTCAGCAGGTGCTTCCTGCGTGTCCGGCACGTGGTTCTGGTGTGTCTGAGAGCTGGTTCTGGCATGTCCGGCAGATGATTCCGGAGTGTCCACCAAGTGGTTCTGGCATACCCGGCAGGAGATTTTGGCGTGTCAGGTAGGTGGTTCCTGCGAGTCGAGTAGGTGGTTCTGGTGTGCTCGGCAGGTGGTTCATGAGGGTCTGGCAGGTGGTTTCGGACTGTTCGGGGTGTGGTTCCGGCATCTCAGGCACATGGTTCTGGCACGTCTGAGAGGTGGTTCCGGCCGGCCCGACAGGTGTTTCCAGAGCGTCCGCACAGTGGTTCTGGCGTAGCTGGCAGGTGAGGTTGGCGTGACCGGTGGTGGTTTCAGCAAGCCCGGCAGGTGATTCCGGAGTGTCTGCCGAGTGGTTGTGGCGTAGCCGGCAGGTGATTTTGGCGTGTCCAGCAGGTGGTTCCGGCGAGCTCGGCAGGTGGTACCGGCGTTTCCGGAACACGGTTTTGGCACGTCTGAGAGATGGTTCTGGCAAGCCCGGCAGGTGATTCCGGAGTGTCTGCCGAGTGGTTGTGGCATAGCCGGCAGGTGTTTTTGGCCTGTGAGGCAGGTGGTTCCGGCATGTCCAGCAGGTGGTTCCGGGGAGCTCGGCAGGTGCTACTGGTCTCTTCGGCACGTGGTTGTGGCACGTCTGAGAGATGGTTCCGGCACGCCCGGCAGGTGATTCAGGAGTGTCCGGCATGTGGTTTTGGCACCTCTGAGAGGTGGTTCCGGCATGCCCGGCAGGTGATTCCGTAGTCTCCGGCATGTGGTTCTGGCACCTCTGAGAGATGGTTCCGGAATGCCTGACATGTGATTCCGGAGTTTCTGCCGAGTGGTTCTTGCATAGCCGGCAGCTGATTTTGGCGTGTCCAGCAGGTGGTTCTGGGGAGTGGATCAGGTGGTTCCGGCATACTCGGCAGGTGGTACCGGCGTGTCCGGAACATGGTTCTGGCAAGTCTGAGAGGTGGTTCTGGCATGCCCGGCAGGGGATTGTGGAGTGTTCCCCAAGTGGTTCTGGCGTAGCCGGCAGGTGATTTTGCATGTCCGGCGGTGGTTCCGGCGAGTCGAGCCGGTGGTTCCGGCGTGACCGGCAGGTGGTTCCGGTCTGTCCGGAGGGGGTTCTGGCGTGTCCGGCACGAGGTTCCGGCACATCTGAGAGGTGGTTCCGGCATGCCCGACAGATGATTACGGAGTTTCCGCAACGTGGTTCTGGCGTACCCGGCAGGTGATTTTGGCGTTTCTGGCAGGTGTGTTTTGCAAGTCGAGCATGTGGCTCAGGCATGCTCAGCAGGTGCTTCCGGCGTGTCCTGCACGTGGTTCTGGTGTGTCTGAGAGCTGGTTCTGGCATGTCCGGCAGATGATTCCGCAGTTTTCATCAAGTGGTTCTGGTGTAGCCGGCAGGTGATTTTGGCGAGTCCAGCAGGTGTTTACGGCGAACTCGCAGGTGGTACCGGAGTGTCCGGAACATGGTTTTGGCACGTCTGAGAGATGGTTCCGTCATGCCCGGCCGGTGATTCCGGAGTGTCCGGCATGTGGTTCTGGCACCTCTGATAGGTGGTTCCGGCATGCCTGACATGTGATTCCCGAGTGTCTGCCAAGTGGTTCTGGCATAGCCAGCAGGTGATTTTGGCGTGTCCAGCAGTTGGTTCCGGCGAGCTCGGCATGTGGTACCGGCGTGTCCGGAGCATGGTTCTGGCACGTCTGAGAGATGGTTCCGGCATGCCCGGCCGGTGATTCCGGAGTGTCCGGCATGTGGTTCTGGCACCTCTGAGAGGTGGTTCCGGCATGTCCGGCCGGTTGTTCCGGAGTGTCTGCCGAGTGGTTCTGGCGTAGCCGGCAGGTGATTCTGGCGTCTCCAGCAGGTGGTTCTGGGGAGTGGATCAGGTGGTTCCGGCATACTCGGCAGCTGGTCCCGGCGTGTCCCGAACATGGTTCTGGCAAGTCTGAGAGGTGGTTCCGGCATGCCCGGCAGGTGATTCCGGAGTGCCTGCCACGTGCTTCTGGCGTACCCGGCAGGTGATTTTGGCGTGTCTGGCAGGTGTGTTTTGCAAGTCGAGAATGTGGCTCAGGCATGCTCAGCAGGTGCTTCCGGCGTGTCCGGCACGTGGTTCTGGTGTGTCTGAGAGCTGGTTCTGGCATGTCCGGCAGATGATTCCGGAGTGTCCACCAAATGGTTCTGGCATACCCGGAAGGTGGTTTTGGCGTGTCAGGTAGGTGGTTCCTGCGAGTCGAGTAGGTGGTTCCGGTGTGCTCGGCAGGTGGTTCAGGCGGGTCTGGCAGGTGGTTTCGGTCTGTTCGGGGTGTGGTTCTGGCATCTCAGGCACATGGTTCTGGCACGTCTGAGAGGTGGTTCCGGCTGGCCCGACAGGTGTTTCCGGAACGTCCGCAAATGGTTCTGGCGTAGCTGGCAGGTGATTTTGGCGTGTCCAGCGGGTTGTTCCAGCGAGCTCGGCAGGTGGTACCGGCGTGTCCGGAAGATGGTTCTGGCACGTCTGAGAGATGGTTCCGGCATGCCCGGCAGGTGATTCCGGAGTGTCCGGCAGGTGGTTCCGGCGAGCTCGGCAGGTGGTACCGGCGTGTCCGGAAGATGGTTCTGGCACGTCTGAGAGATGGTTCCGGCATTCCCGGCAGGTGATTCCGGGGTGTCCGGCATGTGGTTCTGGCACCTCTGAGAGGTGGTTCCGGCATGCCCGGCAGGTGATTCCGGAGTGTTCGATAAGTGGTTCTGGCGTAGCAGGCAGGTGATTTTGCATGTCCGGCGGTGGTTCCGGTGAGTCAAGCCGGTGGTCCCGGCGTGTCCGACAGGTGGTTCCGGTCTGTCCGGCAGGTGCTTCTGGCATGCCCGGCACGAGGTTCTGGCACGTCTGAGAGGTGGTTCCGGCATGCCCGACAGGTGATTCCGGAGTGTCCGCCACGTGGTTCTGGCGTACCTGGCAGGTGATTTTGGCGTGTCTGGCAGGTGTGTTTTGCAAGTCGAGCATGTGGCTCAGGCATGCTCAGCAGGTGCTTCTGGCGTGTCCGGCACGTGGTTCTGGTGTGTCTCAGAGCTGGTTCTGGCAAGTCTGGCAGATGATTCCGGAGTGTCCACCAAGTGGCTCTGGCATACCCGGCTGGTGATTTTGGCGTGTAAGGTATGTGGTTCCGGAGAAAGAGTAGGTGGTTCCGGCGTGCTCGGCAGGTGGTTCAGGCGGGTCTGGCAGGTGGTTTCGGTCTGTTCGGGGTGTGGTTCCGGCATCTCAGGCACATGGTTTTGGCACGTCTGAGAGGTGGTTCCGGCCGGCCCGACGGGTGTTTCTGGAGCGTCTGCAAAGTGGTTCTGGTGTAGCTGGCAGGTGATGTTGGCATGATCGGCAGGTGGTTCCATCAAGCCCGGCAGGTGATTCCGGAGTGTCTGCCGTGTAGTTCTGGCATAGCCGGCAGGTGATTTTGGGGTGTCCAGCAGGTGGTTCCGGCGAGCTCGGCAGGTGCTTCCGGTCTCTTCAGCACGTGGTTGTGGCACGTCTGAGAGACGGTTCCGGCACGCCCGGCAGGTGATTCCGGAGTGTCCGGCATGTGGTTCTGGCACCTCTGAGAGGTGGTTCCGGCATGCCCGGCAGGTGATTCCGGAGTCTCCGGCATGTGGTTCTGGCACCTCTGAGAGATGGTTCCGGAATGCCTGACATGTGATTCCGGAGTGTCTGCCGAGTGGTTCTTGCATAGCCGGGAGCTGATTTTGTCGTGTCAAGTAGGTGGTTCTGGGGAGTGGATCAGCTGGTCCCGGCATACTCGGCAGGTGGTACCGGCGTGTCCGGAACATGGTTCTGGCACGTGTGAGAGATGGTTCTGGCATGCCCGGCAGGTGGTTCCGGCGTGTCCGGCACATGGTTCTGGCAGGTCTGAGAGGTGGTTCCGGCATGCACGACAGGTGATTCCGGAGTGTTTGCCACGTGGTTCTGGCGTACCCGGCAGGTGATTTTGGCGTGTCTGGCAGGTGTTTCTTGCAAGTCGAGCATGTGGCTCAGGCATGCTCAGCAGGTGCTTCCGGCGTGTCCGGCATGTGGTTCTGGTGTGTCTGAGAGCTGGTTCTGGCATGTCCGGCAGATGATTCCGGAGTGTCCACCAAGTGGTTCTGGCATACCCGGAAGGTGATTTTGGCGTGTCACGTAGGTGGTTCCTGCGTGTCGAGTAGGTGGTTCTGGTGTGCTCGGCAGGTGGTTCATGAGGGTCTGGCAGGTGGTTTCGGACTGTTCGGGGTGTGGTTCCGGCATCTCAGGCACATGGTTCTGGCACGTCTGAGAGGTGGTTCCGGCCGGCCCGACAGGTGTTTCCGGAGCGTCCGCAAAGTGGTTCAGGCATAGCTGGCAGGTGATGTTGGCGTGACCGGCAGGTGGTTCCAGCAAGCCCGGCTGGTGATTCCGGAGTGTCCGGCTTGTGGTTCTGGCACCTCTGAGAGGTGGTTCCGGAATGCCTGACATGTGATTCCGGAGTGTCTGCCGAGTGGTTCTGCCGTAGCCGGCAGGTGATTTTGGCGTGTCCAGCAGGTGGTTCCGCCGAGCTCGGCAGGTGGTAGCGGCGTGTCCGGAACATGGTTCAGGCACGTCTGAGAGATGGTTCCGAAATGCCCGGCAGGTGATTCCGGAGTGTCCGGCATGTGCTTCTGGCACCTCTGAGCGGTGGTTCCGGCATGCCCGGCAGGTGGTTCCGGAGTGTCTGCCGAGTGGTTCTGGCGTAGCCGGCAGGTGATTTTGGCGTGTCCAGCAGGTGGTTCTGGGGAGTGGAGCAGGTGGTTCCGGCATACTCGGCAGGTGATTCCGGCGTGTCCGGCACATGGTTCTGGCATGTCTGAGAGGTGGTTCCGGCCGGCCCGACAGGTGTTTCCATGGTGTTCTCCAAGTGGTTCTGGCATAGCTGGCAGGTGATGTTGGCGTGACTGGCAGGTGGTTCCAGCCAGCCCGGCAGGTGATTCCGAAGTGTTCACCAAATGGTTGTGGCGTAGCCGGCAGGTGATTTTGCCGAGTCCAGCAGGTGGTTTTGGCGAGTCGAGCTGCTGGTTCTGGCGTGCTCGGCAGGTGCTTCCGGTGTCATTGGCATGTGGTTCCGGCATGTCTGAGAGGTGGATCCGCCATGCCCGGCAGGTGATTCCCGAGTGTTCGCCAAGTGGTTCTGCCGTAGCCGGCAGGTGATTTTGTATGTCCGGCAACGGTTCCGGCGAGTCGAGCCGGTGGTTCCCGCGTGTCCGGCAGGTGGTTGCCTTCTGTCCAGCATGTGGTTCTGGGATGTCCGGCACGAGGTTCTGGCACGTCTGAGAGGTTGTGCCGGCATGCACTTCACGTGATTCCGGCTTGTCCGCCAAGTGGTTCTGGTGCAGCGGGCTGCTGATTTTGGCGTGTCCGGCAGGTGGGACCGGTGAGTCAAGCAGGTGGTTCCGGCGAGTGTTTCCTGTGTTTCCGATCTGTCCGGGAGATGGTTCCGGCCTGTCCGGCACGTGCTTCTGGCACTTCTGAGAGGTTGTGCTGGCATGCCCGGCAGGTGATTCTGGAGTGTCCGCCAAGCGGTTCTGGCGTAGCCGGCAGGTGATTTTGGCGTGTCCAGCAGGTGGTTCGGGCGAGCTCGGCAGGTGGCACCGGCGTGTCCGGAACATGGTTTTGGCACGTCTGAGACATGGTTCTGGCAAGCCCGGCAGGTGATTCCTGAGTGTCCCGCATGTGGTTCTGGCACCTCTGAGAGGTGGTTCCGGAATGCCGGACATGTGATTCCAGAGTGTCTGCCGAGTGGTTCTGGCGTAGCCGGCAGGTGATTCTGGCATGTCCAGCAGGTGGTTCTGGGGAGTGGATCAGGTGGTTCCGGCATACTCGGCAGGTGGTACCGGCGTGTCCAGAGCATGGTTCTGGCACGTCTGAGACATGGTTCCGGCATGCCCGGCAGGTGATTCCGGAGTCTCCGGCATGTGGTTCTGGCACCTCTGAGAGGTGGTTCCGTCATGCCCGGCAGGTGATTGCGGAGTGTTCGCCAAGTGGTTCTGGTGTAGCCGGCAGGTGATTTTGCATGTCCGGCGGTGGTTCCGGCGAGTCGAGCCGGTGGTTCCGGCGTGTCCGGCAGGTGGTTCCGGTCTGTCCGGCAGGTGGTTCTGGCGTGTCCGGCACGAGGTTCCGGCACATCTGAGTGGTGGTTCCGGCATGCCCGACAGGTGATTCCGGAGTGTCCGCCATGTGGTTCTGGCGTACCCGGCAGGTGATATTCGCGTGTCCGGCAGGTGTGTTTTGCAAGTCGAGCATGTGGCTCAGGCATGCTCAGCAGGTGCTTCCGGCGTGTCCTGCATGTGGTTCTGGTGTGTCTGCGAGTTCGTTCTGGCATGTCCGGCAGATGATTCCGGAGTGTCCGGAATGTGGTTCTGGCAGCTCTGAGAGGTGGTTCCGGCATGCCTGGCATGGGATTCCGGAGTGTTTGCCGAGTGGTTCTGGCGTACCCGGCAGGTGATTTTGGCATGTCTGGAAGGTGTTTCTTCCAAGTAGAGCATGTGGCTCAGGCATGCTCAGCACGTGCTTCCGGCGTGTCCGGCACGTGGTTCTGGTGTGTCTGAGAGCAGGTTCTGGTATGTCCGGCAGATGATTCCGGAGTGTCCACCATGTGGTTCTGGCATACCCGGCAGGTGATTTTGGCGTGTCAGGTAGGTGGTTCCGGCGACTCGATTAGGTGGTTCCGGCGTGCTCAGCAGGTGGTTCAGGCAGGTCTGGCAGGTGGTTTCGGTCTGTTCGGGGTGTGGTTCCGGCATCTCAGGCACATGGTTCTGGCACGTCTGAGAGGTGGTTCCGGCCGGCCCGACAGGTGTTTCCATGGTGTCCGCCAAGTGGTTCTGGCATAGCTGGCCGGTGATGTTGGCGTGACCGGCAGGTGATTCCAGTCAGCCCGGCAGGTGATTCCGGAGTGTCTGCCGAGTGGTTCTGGCATAGCCGGCAGGTGATTTTGGCGTGTCCAGCAGGTGGTTCCGGCGAGCTCAGCAGGTGGTACCGGCGTGTCCAGAACATGGTTCTGGCACGTCTGAGAGATGGTTCCGGCATGCCCAGCTGGTGATTCCGGAGTGTCCGGCATGTGGTTCTGGCACCTCTGAGAGGTGGTGCCGGCATGCCCGGCAGGTGGTTTCGGAGTGTCTGCCGAGTGGTACTGGCGTAGCCGGCAGGTGATTCTGGCGTGTCCAGCCAGTGGTTCTGGGGAGTGGATCAGGTGGTTCTGGCATACTCGGCAGGTGGTACCGGCGTGTCCGGAACATGGTTCTGGCAAGTCTGAGAGGTGGTTCCGACATGCCCGGCAGGTGATTCCGGAGTGTTCGCCAAGTGGTTCCGGCGTAGCCGGCGGGTGATTTTGCATGTCCGGCGGTGGTCCCGGCGAGTCAAGCGGGTGGTTCTGGCTTGCTCGGCAGGTGCTTCCGTTGTCATTGGCATGTGGTTCCAGCATGTCTGAGAGGTGGTTCCGCCATGCCCGGCAGGTGATTCCGGAGTGTTCGCCAAGTGGTTCTGGCGTAGCCGGCAGGTGATTTTGCATGTCTGGCAATGGTTCCGGCGAGTCGAGCCGGTGGTTCCGGCGTGTCCGGCAGGTGGTTCCGGTCTGTCCAGCAGGTGGTTCTGGGGTGTCCAGCACGAGGTTCTGGCACGTCTGAGAGGTTGTGTCGGCATGCTCTTCACGTGATTCCAGCTTGTCCGCCAAGTGGTTCTCGTGTAGCGTGCAGGTGATTTTGGCGTCTCCGGCAGGTGGGACCGGTGAGTACAGCTTGTGGTTCCGGCGAGTGTTTCCTGTGTTTCCGGTCTGTCCGGGAGATGGTTCCGGCCTGTCCGGCACGTGCTTCTGGCACTTCTGAGAGGTTGTGCTGGCATGCCCGGCAGGTGATTCTGGAGTGTCCGCCAAGTGGTTCTGGCGTAGCCGGCAGGTGATTTTGGCGTGTCCGGCAGGTGGTTCTGGGGAGTGGATCAGGAACTTCCGGCATTCTCGGCAGGTGCTTCCGCCGTCTCCAGCATGTGGTTGTGGCACCTCTGAGAGGTGGTTCCAGCATGCCCGGCAGCTGATTCCGGAGTGTCCGACAAGTGGTTGTGGCGTAGCCGGCTGGTGATTCTGGCGTGTCCGGCAGGTGGTTCTGGCGAGTCAAGCAGGTGGTCCCGGCGTGTCCGGCAGGTGGTTCCGGTCTGTCCTGGAGGTGGTTCCGGAGTGTCTGCCGAGTGGTTCTGGCGTAGCCGGCAGGTGATTTTGGCGTGTCCAGCAGGTGGTTCTGGGGAGTGGAGCAGGTGGTTCTGGCATACTCGGCAGGTGCTTCCGGCGTGTCCGGCACATGGTTCTGGCACATCTGAGAGGTGGTTCCGGCATGCCCGGCAGGTGATCCCGGAGAGTCCTCCAGTTGGTTCGGGCGTATCCCGCAGGTGTTTCTGGTGTGTCCGCCAGGTGGCTCTGGTGAGTCGAGCAGGTCGTTCCGGCGTGCTCGGCAGGTGGTTCCGGCAGGTCCGGCAGGTGTTTGCCGTCTGTCCATGACGTGGTTCCGGCATGCCCGCAAGGTCATTCTGGAGTGTCCACCAAGTGGTTTAGGCGTAGCCGGCATACGATTTTGGCCTGTGAGGCATGCAGTTCCGGCATGTCCAGCAGGCGGTCCCGGCGAGCTCGGCAGGTACTTACGGTCTCTCCGGCACGTGGTTGTGGCACGTCTGAGAGATGGTTCTGGCATGCCCGGCAGGTGATTCCGGAGTGTCCGGCATGTGGTTCTGGCACCTCTGAGACGTGGTTCCGGCATGCCCGGCAAGTGATTCCGGAGTCTCCGGCATGTGGTTCTGGCACCTCTGAGAGGTGTTTCCGGAATGCCTGGCATGTGATTCCGGAGTGTCTTCCAAGTGGTTATGGCGTAGCCGGCAGTTGATTTTGGCGTGTCCAGTAGGTGGTTCTGGGGAGTGGATCAGCTGGTTCGGGCATACTCGGCAGGTGGTACCAGCGTGCCCAGATCATGGTTCTGGCAAGTCTGAGAGGTGGTTCCGGCATGCCCGACAGGTGATTCCGGAGTGTCCACCAAGTGTTTCTGGCGTACCCGGCAGGTGATTTTGGCATGTCCGACAGGTGTTTCTTGCGAGTCGAGCAGGTGGCTCAGGCATGCTCAGCTGGTGCTTAGGGCGTCTCTGGCATGTGGTTCTGGTGTGTCTGACAGCTGGTTCTGGCATGTCCGGCAGATGATTCCGGAGTGTCCACCAAGTGGTTCTGGTATACCTGGCAGGTGATTTTGGCGTGTCAGGAAGGTGGTCCCGGCTCGTTGAGCAGGTGGATCAGGCGTGCTCGGCAGGTGGTTCAGGCGGGTCTGGCAGGTGGTTTCGGTCTGTTCGGGGTGTGGTTCCGGCATCTCAGGCACATGGTTCTGGCACGTCTGAGAGGTGGTTCCGGCCGGCCCAACAGGTGTTTCCGGAGTGTCCGCCAAGTGGGTCTGGCGTAGCTGGCAGGTGATGTTGGCATGACCGGCAGGTGGTTCCAGCAAGCCCGGCAGGTGATTCCGGAGTGTCTGCCGAGTGGTTCTGGCGTAGCCGGCAGGTGATTTTGGCGTGTCCAGCAGGTGGTTCCGGCGTGCTCGGCAGATGGTTCTGGTAGGTCCTGCAGGTGTTTGCCGTCTGTCCATGACGTGGTTCCGGCATGCCCGCAAGGTCATTCTGGAGTGTCCACCATGTGGTTTTGGCGTAGCCGGCATATTATTTTGGCCTGTGAGACAGGTGGATCCGGCATGTCCAGCAGGTGGTTCCGGCTAGCTCGGCAGGTGCTTCCGGTCTCTCTGGCAGGTGGTTGTGGCACTTCTGAGAGATGGTTCCGTCATGCCGGGCAGGTGATTCCGGAGTGTCCGGCATGTGGTTCTGGCACCTCTGAGAGATGGTTCCGGCATGCCCGGCAGGTGATTCCGGAGTCTCCGGCATTTGGTTCTGGCACCGCTGAGAGGTGGTTCCGGAATGCCTGGCATGGGATTCCGGAGTGTCTGCCGAGTGGTTCTGGCATAGCCGGCAGGTGATTTTGGCATGTCCAGTAGGTGGTTCTGGGGAGTGGATCAGCTGGTTCGGGCATACTCGGCAGGTGATACCAGCGTGCCCAGAACATGGTTCTGGCAAGCCTGAGAGGTGGTTCCGGCATGCCCGACAGGTGATTCGGGAGTGTCCGCCAAGTGTTTCTGGCGTACCCGGCAGGTGATTTTGGCATGTCCGACAGGTGTTTCTTGCGAGTCGAGCAGCTAGCTCAGGCATGCTCAGCTGGTGCTTCCGGCGTCTCTGGCACGTGGTTCTGGTGTGTCTGAGAGCTGGTTCTGGCATGTCCGGCAGATGATTCCGGAGTGTCCACCAAGTGGTTCTGGTATACCTGGCAGGTGATTTTGGCGTGTCAGGAAGGTGGTCCCGGCTAGTTGAGCAGGTGGATCAGGCGTGCTCGGCAGGTGGTTCAGGCTGGTCTGGCAGGTGGTTTCGGTCTGTTCGGGGTGTGGTTCCGGCATCTCAGGCACATGGTTCTGGCACGTCTGAGAGGTGGTTCAGGCCGGCCCGACAGGTGTTTCCGGAGTGTCCGCCAAGTGGTTCTGGCACAGCTGGCAGGTGATGTGGGGATGACCGGCAGGTGGTTCCAGCCAGCCCGGCCGGTGATTCCGGAGTGTCTGCCGAGTGGTTCTGGCGTAGCCCTCAGGTGATTTTGGCGTGTCCGGTAGGTGGTTCCGGTGAGCTCAGCAGGTGGTACCGGCGTGTCCGGAACATGGTTCTGGCAAGTCTGAGACGTGGTTCCGGCATGCCCGGCAGGTGATTCCGGAGTGTTCGCCAAGTGGTTCAGGCGTAGCCGGCGGGTGATTTTGCGTGTCCGGCGGTGGTCGCGGCGAGTAGAGCCGGAGGATCTGGCGTGCTCGGCAGGTGCTTCCGGTGTAATTGGCATGTGGTTCCCGCATGTCTGAGAGGTGGTTCTGCCATGCCCGGCAGGTGATTCCGGAGTGTTCGCCAAGTGGTTCTGGCGTAGCCGGCAGGTGATTTTGCATGTCTGGCAATGGTTCCGGCGAGTCGAGCCGGTGGTTCCGGCGTGTCCGGCAGGTGGTTCCGGTCTGTCCAGCAGGTGGTTCTGGGGTGTCCAGCACGAGGTTCTGGCACGTCTGAGAGGTTGTGTCGGCATGCTCTTCAAGTGATTCCGGCTTGTCCGCCAAGTGGTTCTCGTGTAGCGTGCAGGTGATTTTGGTGTCTCCGGCAGGTGGGACCGGTGAGTCAAGCTTGTGGTTCCGGCGAGCGTTTCCTGTGTTTCCGGTCTGTCCGGGAGATGGTTCCGGCCTGTCCGGCACGTGCTTCTGGCACTTCTGAGAGGTTGTGCTGGCATGCCCGGCAGGTGATTCTGGAGTGTCCGCCAAGTGGTTCTGGCGTAGCCGGCAGGTGATTTTGGCGTGTCCGGCAGGTGGTTCTGGGCAGTGGATCAGGAACTTCCGGCATTCTCGGCAGGTGCTTCCGCCGTCTCCAGCATGTGGTTGTGGCACCTCTGAGAGGTGGTTCCAGCATGCCCGGCAGGTGATTCCGGAGTGTCCGGCAAGTGGTTGCGGCGTAGCCGGCTGGTGATTCTGGCGTGTCCGGCAGGTGGTTCTGGCGAGTCAAGCAGGTGGTCCCGGCGTGTCCGGCAGGTGGTTCCGGTCTGTCCTGGAGGTGGTTCCGGAGTGTCTGCCGAGTGGTTCTGGCGTAGCCGGCAGGTGATTTTGGCGTGTCCAGCAGGTGGTTCTGGGGAGTGGAGCAGGTGGTTCTGCCATACTCGGCATGTGCTTCCGGCGTGTCCGGCACAAGGTTCTGGCACCTCTGAGAGTTTGTTCCGGCATGCCCAGCAAGTGATTCCGGAGTCTCCGGCATGTGGTTCTGGCACCTCTGAGAGGTGGTTCCTGAATGCCTGGCATGTGATTCCAGAGTGTCTGCCAAGTGGTTATGGCGTAGCCGGCAGTTGATTTTGGCGTGTCCAGTAGGTGGTTCTGGGGAGTGGATCAGCTGGTTCGGGCATCCTCGGCAGGTGGTACCAGCGTGCCCAGAACATGGTTCTGGCAAGTCTGAGAGGTGGTTCCGGCATGCCCGACAGGTGATTCCGGAGTGTCCGCCAAGTGTTTCTGGCATACCCGGCAGGTGATTTTGTCATGTCTGACAGTTGTTTCTTGCGAGTCGAGCAGGTGGCTCAGGCATGCTCAGCTGGTGCTTAGGGTGTCTCTGGCACGTGGTTCTGGTGTGTCTGAGAGCTGGTTCTGGCATGTCCGGCAGATGATTCCGGAGTGTCCACCAAGTGGTTCTGGTATACCTGGCAGGTGATTTTGGCGTGTCAGGAAGGTGGTCCCGGCTCGTTGAGCAGGTGGATCAGGCGTGCTCGGCAGGTGGTTCAGGCTGGTCTGGCAGGTGGTTTCGGTCTGTTCGGGGTGTGGTTCTGGCATCTCAGGCACATGGTTCTGGCTCGTCTGAGAGGTGGTTCCGGCCGGCCCCACAGGTGTTTCCGGAGTGTCCGCCAAGTGGTTCTGGCGTAGCTGGCAGGTGATGTTGGCATGACCGGCAGGTGGTTCCACCAAGCCCGGCAGGTGATTCCGGAGTGTCTGCCGATTGGTTCTGGCGTAGCCGGCAGCTGATTTTGGCGTGTCCAGCAGGTGGTTCCGGCGAGCTCAGCAGGTGGTACCGGCGTGTCCGGAACATGGTTCTGGCACGTCTGAGAGATGGTTCCGGCATGCCCGGCTGGTGATTCTGGAGTGTCCGGCATGTGGTTCTGGCACCTCTGAGAGGTGGTTCCAGCATGCCCGGCAGGTGGTTCCGGAGTGTCTGCCGAGTGGTTCTGGTGTAGCCGGCAGGTGATTCTGGCGTGTCCAGCAGGTGGTTCTGGGGAGTGGATCAGGTGGTTCCGGCAGACTCGGCAGGTGGTAAAGGTGTGTCCGAAACATGGTTCTGGCAAGTCTGAGAGGTGGTTCCGGCATGCCCGGCAGGTGATTCCGGACTGTTCGCCAAGTGATTCCGTCGTAGCCGGCGGGTGATTTTGCATGTCTGGCGGTGGTCCCGGTGATTCGAGCCTGTGGTTCTGGCGTGCTCGGCAGGTGCTTCCGGTGTCATTGGCATGTGGTTCCGGCATGTCTGAGAGGTGGTTCCGCCATGCCCGGCAGGTGATTCCGGAGTGTTCGCCAAGTGGTTCTGGCGTAGCCGGCAGGTGATTTTGCATGTCTGGCAATGGTTCCGGCGAGTCGAGCCGGTGGTTCCGGCGTGTCCGGCAGGTGGTTCCGGTCTGTCCAGCAGGTGGTTCTGGGGTGTCCAGCACGAGGTTCTGGCACGTCTGAGAGGTTGTGTCGGCATGCTCTTCACGTGATTCCAGCTTGTCCGCCAAGTGGTTCTCGTGTAGCGTGCAGGTGATTTTGGCATCTCCGGCAGGTGGGACCGGTGAGTCAAGCTTGTGGTTCCGGCGAGTGTTTCCTGTGTTTCCGGTCTGTCCGGGAGATGGTTCCAGCCTGTCCGGCACGTGCTTCTGGCACTTCTGAGAGGTTGTGCTGGCATGCCCGGCAGGTGATTCTGGAGTGTCTGCCAAGTGGTTCTGGCGTAGCAAGCAGGTGATTTTGGCGTGTCCGGCAGGTGGTTCTGGGGAGTGGATCAGGAACTTCCGGCATTCTCGGCAGGTGCTTCCGCCGTCTCCGGCATGTGGTTGTGGCACCTCTGAGAGGTGGTTCCAGCATGCCCGGCAGCTGATTCCGGAGTGTCCGACAAGTGGTTGTGGCGTAGCCGGCTGGTGATTCTGGCGTGTCCGGCAGGTGGTTCTGGCGAGTCAAGCAGGTGGTCCCGGCGTGTCCGGCAGGTGGTTCCGGTCTGTCCTGGAGGTGGTTCCGGAGTGTCTGCCGAGTGGATCTGGCGTAGCCGGCAGGTGATTTTCGTGTGTCCAGCAGGTGGTTCTGGGGAGTGGAGCAGGTGGTTCTGGCATACTCGGCAGGTGCTTCCTCGTGTCCGGCACATGGTTCTGGCACATCTGAGAGGTGGTTCCGGCATGCCCAGCAGGTGATCCCGGAGAGTCCTCCAAGTGGTTCGGGCGTATCCCGCAGGTGTTTCTGGTGTGTCCGCCAGGTGGCTCTGGTGAGTCGAGCAGGTCATTGCGGCGTGCTCGGCAGGTGGTTCCGGCAGGTCCGGCAGGTGTTTGCCGTCTGTCCATGACGTGGTTCCGGCATGCCCGCAAGGTCATTCTGGAGTGTCCACCAAGTGGTTTTGGCGTAGCCGGCATACGCTTTTGGCCTGTGAGGCATGCAGTTCCGGCATGTCCAGCAGGTGGTCCCGGCGAGCTCGGCAGGTACTTCCGGTCTCTCCGGCACGTGGTTGTGGCACGTCTGAGAGATGGTTCCGGCATGCCCGGCAGGTGATTCCGGAGTGTCCGGCATGTGGTTCTGGCACCTCTGAGAGGTGGTTCCGGAATGCCTTGCATGTTAATCCGGAGTGTCTGCCAAGTGGTTATGGCGTAGCCGGCAGTTGATTTTGGCGTGTCTTTAGGTGGTTCTGGGGAGTGGATCAGCTGGTTCGGGCATACTCGGCAGGTGGTACCAGCGTGCCCAGAACATGGTTCTGGCAAGTCTGAGAGGTGGTTCCGGCATGCCCG
Source organism: Equus przewalskii (assembly GCF_037783145.1). Taxonomy (NCBI): domain Eukaryota; kingdom Metazoa; phylum Chordata; class Mammalia; order Perissodactyla; family Equidae; genus Equus; species Equus przewalskii. Next base: position 59,349 of record NW_027228469.1, read on the forward strand.
ACAGGTGATTCCGGAGTGTCCGCCAAGTGTTTCTGGCGTACCCGGCAGGTGATTTTGGCATGTCCGACAGGTGTTTCTTCCGAGTCGAGCAGGTGGCTCAGGCATGCTCAGCTGGTGCTTAGGGCGTCTCTGGCACGTGGTTCTGGTGTGTCTGAGAGCTGGTTCCAGCCAGCCCGGCAGGTGATTCCGAAGTGTTCACCAAATGGTTGTGGTGTAGCCGGCAGGTGATTTTGGCGTGTCCAGCAGGTGGTTTTGGAGAGTCGAGCATTTGGTTCTATCGTGCTGGGCAGGTGCTTCCGGTGTCATTGTCATGTGGTTCCGGCATGTCTGAGAGGTGATTCCGCCATGCCCGGCAGGTGATTCCGGAGTGTTCACCAAGTGGTTCTGGCGTAGCCGGCAGGTGATTTTGCATGTCCGGCAATGGTTCCGGGGAGTCGAGCCGGTGGTTCCGGCGTGTCCGGCAGGTGGTTGCGGTCTGTCCAGCAGGTGGTTCTAGGCTGTCCGGCACGAGGTTCTGGCACGTCTGAGAGGTTGTATCAGCATGCACTTCACGTGATTCCAGCTTGTCCACCAAGTGGTTCTGGTGTAGCGGGCAGGTGATTTTGGCGTGTCCGGCAGGTCGGACCGGTGAGTCAAGCAGGTGGTTCCGGCCAGTGTTTCCTGTGTTTCCGGTGTGTCCGGGATGTGGTTCCGGCCTGTCCGGCACGTGCTTCTGGCACTTCTGAGAGGTTGTGCTGGCATGCCCGGCAGGTGATTCTGGAGTGTCCGCCAAGTGGTTCTGGCGTAGCCGGCAGGTGATTTTGGCGTGTCCGGCAGGTGGTTCTGGGGAGTGGATCAGGAACTTCCGGCATTCTCGACAGGTGCTTCCGCCGTCTCCGGCGTGTGGTTGTGGCACATCTGAGAGGTGGTTCAAGCATGCCCGGCAGGTGATTCCAGAGTGTCTGACAAGTGGTTGCGGCATAGCCGGCTGGTGATTCTGGCGTGTCCGGCAGGTGGTTCTGGCGAGTCAAACAGGTGGTCCCGGCGTGTCCGGCAGGTGGTTCCGGTCTGTCCTGGAGGTGGTTCCGGAGTGTCTGTCGAGTGGCTCTGGCATAGCCGGCAGGTGATTTTGGCATGTCCACTAGGTGGTTCTGGTGAGTGGATCAGCTGGTTCAGGCATACTCGGCAGGTTGTACTGGCGTGTCCAGAACATGGTTCCGGCAAGTCTGAGAGGTGGTTCCGGCATGCCCGACAGGTGTTTCCGGAGTGTCTGCCGAGTGGTTCTGGCATAGCCGGATGGTGATTCTGGCGTGTCCAGCAGGTGGTTCAGGGGAGTGGATCAGGTGGTTCCGGCATACTCGGCAGGTGGTACTGGCGTGTCTGGAACATGGTTCTGGCAAGCCTTAGTGGTGGTTCAGGCATGCCAGGCAGGTGATTCCGGAGTGTTCGCCAAGTGGTTCTGGCGTAGCCGGCAGGTGATCTTGCATGTCCGGCGGTGGTTCAAGCGACTCGAGCCAGTGTTTCCGGCATGTCCGGCAGGTGGTTCCGGCCTGTCCGGCAGGTGGTTCTGGCGTGTCCGGCACGAGGTTCTGGCACGTCTGAGAGGTGGTTCCGGCATGCCCGACAGGTGATTCCGGAGTGTCCGCCACGTGGTTCAGGAGTACCCGGCTGGTGATTTTGGCGTGTCTGGCAGGTGTTTCTTGCAAGTCGAGCATGTGGCTCAGGCATGCTCAGCAGGTGCTTCTGGCGTGTCCGGCACGTGTTTCTGGTGTGTCTGAGAGCTGGTTCTGGCATGTCCGGCAGATGATTCCGGAGTGTCCACCAAGTGGTTCTGGCATACCCGGCAGGTGATTTTGGCGTGTCAGGTAGGTGGTTCCGGCGAGTCGAGTAGGTGGTTCCGGCGTGCTCGGCAGGTGGTTCAGGCGGGTCTGGCAGGTGGTTTCGGTCTGTTCGCGGTGTGGTTCCGGCATCTCAGGAACATGGTTCTGGCACGTCTGAGAGTTGGTTCCGGCCGGCCCGACAGGTGTTTCCATGGTGTTCGCCAAGTGGTTCAGGCATAGCTGGCAGGTGATGTTGGCGTGACCGGCAGGTGGTTCCAGCCAGCCCAACAGGTGATTCCGAAGTGTTCACCAAATGGTTGTGGCGTAGCCGGCAGGTGGTTTTGGCGTGTCCAGCATGTGGTTTTGGCGAGTCGAGCAGGTGGTTCTGGCGTGCTCGGCAGGTGCTTCCGGTGCCATTGGCATGTGGTTCCGGCATGTCTGAGAGGTGGTTCCGCCATGCCCGGCAGGTGATTCCGGAGTGTTCGCCAAGTGGTTCTGCCGTAGCCGGCAGGTGATTTTGCATGTCCGGCAATGGTTCCGGCGAGTCGAGCCGCTGGTTCCGGCGTGTCCGGCAGGTGGTTCCGGTCTGTCCAGCAGGTGGTTCTGGGGTGTCCGGCACGAGGTTCTGGCACGTCTGAGAGGTTGTGTCGGCATGCACTTCACGTGATTCCGGCTTGTCCACCAAGTGGTTCTGGTGCAGCGGGCAGGTGATTTTGGCGTGTCCGGCAGGTGGGACCAGTGAGTCAATCAGGTGGTTCCGGCGAGTGTTTCCTGTGTTTCCGGTCTGTCTGGGAGATGGTTCCGGCCTGTCCGGCACGTGCTTCTGGCACTTCGGAGAGGTTGTGCTGGCATGCCCGGCAGGTGATTCTGGATTGTCCGCCAAGTGGTTCTGGCATAGCCGGCAGGTGATTTTGGAGTGTCCGGCAGGTGGTTCTGGCGAGTGGATCAGAAACTTCCGGCATGCTCAGCAGGTGCTACCGCCGTCTCCTGCATGTGGCTGTGGCACCTCTGAGAGGTGGGTCCAGCATGCCCGGCAGGTGATTCAGGAGTGTCCGACAAGTGGTTGTGGCGTAGCCGGCTGGTGATTCTGGCGTGTCCGGCAGGTGGTTCTGTCGAGTCAATCAGGTGGTCCCGGCGTGTCCGGCAGGTGGTTCCGGTCTGTCCTGGAGGTGGTTCCGGAGTGTCTGCCGAGTGGTTCTGGCGTAGCCGGCAGGTGATTTTGGCGTGTCCAGCAGGTGGTTCTGGGGAGTGGAGCAGGTGGTTCCGGCGTGTCCGGCACATGGTTCTGGCATGTCTGAGAGGTGGTTCCGGCATGCCCGGCAGGTGATCCCGGAGAGTCCTCCAAGTGGTTCTGGCGTACCCCGCAGGTGTTTCTGATGTTTCTGGCTGGTGGCTCTGGTGAGTCGAGCAGGTGGTTCCGGCGTGCTCGGCATGTGGTTCCGGCAGGTCCGGCAGGTGTTTGCCGTCTGTCCATGACGTGGTTCCGACATGCCCGCAAGGTGATTCTGGAGTGTCCACCAAGTGGTTTTGGTGTAGCCGGCATATGATTTTGGCCTGTGAGGCAGGTGGTTCCGGCATGTCCAGCAGGTGGTTCCGGCGAGCACGGCAGGTGCTTCTGGTCTCTTCGGCACGTGGTTGTGGCACGTCTGAGAGATGGTTCCGACACGCCCGGCAGGTGATTCCGGAGGGTCCGGCATGTGGTTCCGGCACCTCTGAGAGGTGGTTCCGGCATGCCTGGCAGGTGATTCCGGAGTCCCCGGCATGTGGTTCTGGCACCTCTGAGAGGTGGTTCCGGAATGCCTGACATGCGATTCCGAAGTGTCTGCCGAGTGGTTCTTGCATAGCCGGCAGTTGATTTTGGCATGTCTGACAGGTGTTTCTTGCAAGTCGAGCATGTGGCTCAGGCATGCTCAGCAGGTGCTTCCGGCGTGTCCGGCACGTGGTTCTGGTGTGTCTGAGAGCTGGTTCTGGCATGTCCGGGAGATGATTCCGGAGTGTCCACCAAGTGGTTCTGGCATACCCGGCAGGTGATTTTGGCGTGTCAGGTAGGTGGCTCCTGTGAGTCGAATAGGTGGTTCCGCTGTGCTCGGCAGGTGGTTCAGGCGGGTCTGGCAGGTGGTTTCGGTCTGTTCGGGGTGTGGTTCCGGCATCTCAGGCACATGGTTCTGGCACGTCTGAGAGGTGGTTCCCTCCGGCCCGACAGGTGTTTCCAGAGCGTCCGCAAAGTGGTTCTGGCATAGCTGGCAGGTGATGTTGGCGTGACCGGCAGGTGGTTCCAGCAAGCCCGGCAGGTGATTCCGGAGTGTCTGCCGAGTGGTTGTGGCGTAGCCGGCAGGTGATTTTGGCGTGTCCAGCAGGTGGTTCCGGCGAGCTCGGCAGGTGGTACCGGCGTGTCCGGAACATGGTTCTGGCACGTCTGAGAGATGGTTCCGGCATGCCCGGCAGGTGATTCCGGAGTGTCCGGAACATGGTTCTGGCACGTCTGAGAGATGGTTCCGGCATGCCCGGCAGGTGATTCCGGAGTGTCCGGAACATGATTCTGGCACGTCTGAGAGATGGTTCTGGCATGCCCAGCAGGTGGTTCCGGAGTGTCTGCCGAGTGGTTCTGGCGTAGCCGGCAGGTGATTCTGGCCTGTCCAGCAGGTGGTTATGGCGAGTGCATCAGGTGGTTCCGGCGAGCTCGGCAGGTGTTACCGCCGTGTCCGGAACATGGTTCTGGCAAATCTGAGAGGTGGTTCCGGCATGCCCGGCAGGTGATTCTGGAGGGTCTGCTGAGTGGTTCTGGCGTAGCCGGCAGCTGATTCTGGCGTGTCCAGCAGGTGGTTCTGGTATGTCTCTGAGGTGGTTGCGCATGCCCAACAGGTGATTCTGGACTGTCCGCCATGTGGTTCTGGCACCTCTGAGAGGTGTTTCCAGCATGCCCGGCAGGTGATTCCGGAGTGTCCTCCAAGTGGTTCTGGCGTAGCTTGCAGGTGATTTTGGCGTGTCCGGCAGGTGGTTCTGGTACGTCTCAGAGGTGGTTCCACATGCCTAAGAGGTGATTCCGGACTGTCTGCCACATGGTTCTGGCACGTCTGAGATGTGGTTCCAGCATGCCCGGCAGGTCACCCCTGAGAGTCCTCCAAGTGTTTCTGGAGTAGCCCACAGGTGATTTTGGAGTGTCCGGCAGGTGGTTCAGGCGTGGCCGGCAGGTGGTTCCAGTCTGTCCAGTACGTGTTTCCAGATTGTCCGGCACGTGGTTCTGGTACGTCTGAGAGGTGGTTCCGCCATGGCTGGCAGGTGATTCCGGACTGTCCCCCAGGTGGTTCTCGCAGAGCCAGATGTTGATTTTGGCATGTCAGGCAGGTGGTTCCGGTCTGTCCCGTAGGTCATTCCGGCATGTCCGGCACGTGCTTCTGGCACGTCTGAGAGGTGGTTCTGGCATCCCAGGCAGGTGATTCTGGAGTGTCGGTTAAGTGGTTCTGGTGTAGCCGGCAGTTCCTTTTGACATGTCCGGCATGATTGTCCTGCCAGTCGAGCAGGTGGTTCCGGCGAGCTCGGCAGGTGGTTCCAGTCTGTCTAGGATGTGCTTCCAGCGTGTCCGGAACGTGGTTCTGTTACGTCTGAGTGGTGGTTCCTGCATGCCAGGCAGGTGATTTTGGACTGTCCGCCAGGTGGTTCTAGCATAGCCAGCTGTTGATTTTGGCCTGTCTGGCAGGTGGTTCCAGCCTAGCGAGCAGGCGGCTCTGGAGTGCTCGGCAGGTGGTTCCGGGATGTCTGGCAGGTGGTTCCGGTCTGTCCGGTAGGTGTTTCCGGCGTGTCCGGCACGTCCTTCTGGCACGTTAAGAGGTGGTTCTGGCATGCCCGGCAGGTTATTCCGGAGTGTCTGCCGAGTGGTTCTGGCGTAGCCAGCAGGTGATTTTGGCGTGTCCAGCAGGTGGTCCTCGGGAGTGGATCAGGTGGTTCCGGCATACTCGGCAGGTGGTACCGGCGTGTCCGGAACATGGTTCTGGCAAGTCTGAGAGGTGATTCCGGCATGCCCGACCTGTGATTCCGGAGTGTCCGCCAAGTGGTTCTGGCGTACTCGGCAGGTGATTTTGGCGTGTCCGGCAGGTGTTTCTTGCGAGTCGAGCAGGTGGCTCAGGCATGCTCAGCAGGTGCTTCCGGCGTGTCCGGCACGTGGTTCTGGTGTGTCTGAGAGCTGGTTCTGGCATGTCCGGCAGATGATTTCGGAGTGTCCGGCATGTGGTTCTGGCACCTCTGAGAGGTGGTTCCGGAATGCCTGACATGTGATTCCAGAGTGTCTGCCGAGTGGTTCTGGCATAGCCGGCAGGTGATTTTGGCGTGTCCAGCAGGTGTTTCTGGGGTGTCCGGCACGAGGTTCCGGCACATCTGAGAGGTGGTTCCGGCATGCCCGACAGGTGATTCCGGAGTGTCCGCCACGTGCTTATGGTGTACCCGGCAGGTGATTTTGGCGTGTCTGGCAGGTGTGTTTTGCAAGTCGAGCATGTGGCTCAGGCATGCTCAGCAGGTGCTTCCAGCGTGTCCTGCACATGGTTCTGGTGTGTCTGAGAGTTGGTACTGGCATGTCCGGCAGATGATTCCGGAGTGTCCACCACGTGGTTCTGGCGTAGCCGGCAGGTGATTTTGCATGTCCGGCGGTGGTTCCGGCGAGTCGAGCCAGTGGTCCCGGCGTGTCCGGCAGGTGGTTCCGGTCTGTCCGGCAGGTGGTTCTGGCGTGTCCGGCACGAGGTTCTGGCACGTCTGAGAGGTGGTTCCGGCATGCCCGACAGGTGATTCTGGAGTGTCCGCCACGTGGTTCCGGCGTACCCGGCAGGTGATTTTGGCGTGTCTGGCAGGTGTGTTTTGCAAGTCGAGAATGTGGCTCAGGCATGCTCAGCAGGTGCTTCCGGCGTGTCCGGCATGTGGTTCTGGTGTGTCTGAGAGCTGGTTCTGGCATGTCCGGCAGATGATTCCGGAGTGTCCACCAAGTGGTTCTGGCATACCCAGCAGGTGATTTTGGCGTGTCAGGTAGGTACTTCCTGCGAGTCGAGTAGGTGGTTCCGGTGTGTTCGGCAGGTGGTTCAGGCGGGTCTGGCAGGTGGTTTCGGTCTGTTCGGGGTGTGGTTCCGGCATCTCAGGCACATGGTTCTGGCACGTCTGAGAGGTGGTTCCGGCCGGCCCGACAGCTGTTTCCGTAGCGTCCGCAAAGTGGTTCTGGCGTAGCTGGCAGGTGATGGCGTGACCGGCAGGTGGTTCCAGCAAGCCCGGCAGGTGATTCCGGAGTGTCCGGCATGTGGTTCTGGCGTCTCTGAGAGGTGGTTCCGGAATGCCTGACATGTGATTCCGGAGTGTCTGCCGAGTGGTTCTGGCGTAGCCGTCAGGTGATTTTGGCGTGTCCAGCAGGTGGTTCCAGCGAGCTCAGCAGGTGGTACCGCCGTGTCCGGAACATGGTTCTGGCACGTCTGAGAGATGGTTCCGGCATGCCCGGCAGGTGATTCCGGAGTGTCCGGCATGTGGTTCTGGTACCTCTGAGAGGTGGTTCCGGCATGCCTGACATGTGATTCCGGAGTGTCTGCTGAGTGGTTCTGGCGTAGCCGGCAGGTGATTCTGGCGTGTCCAGCAGGTGGTTCTGGGGAGTGGATCAGGTGTTTCTGGCATACTCGGCAGGTGATACCGGCGTGTCCGGAACATGGTTCTGGCAAGTCTCAGAGGTGGTTCCGTCATGCCCGGCAGGGGATTGTGGAGTGTTCCCCAAGTGGTTCTGGCGTAGCCGGCAGGTGATTTTGCATGTCCGGCGGTGGTTCCGGCGAGTCGAGCCGGTGGTCCCGGCGTGTCCGGCAGGTGGTTCCAGTCTGTCCGGCAGGTGGTTCTGGTGTGTCCGGCACGAGGTTCCGGCACATCTGAGAGGTGGTTCCGGCATGCCCGACAGGTGATTCCGAGGGGTCCGCCACGTGGTTATGGCGTACCCGGCAGGTGATTTTGGCGTGTCTGGCAGGTGTGTTTTGCAAGTCGAGCATGTGGCTCAGGCATGCTCAGCAGGTGCTTCCGGCATGTCCTGCACGTGGTTCTGGTGTGTCTGAGAGTTGGTTCTGGCATGTCCGGCAGAAGATTCCGGAGTGTCCGGCATGTGGTTCTGGCACCTCTGAGAGGTGGTTCCGGAATGCCTGACATGTGATTCCAGAGTTTCTGCCGAGTGGTTCTGGCGTAGCCGGCAGGTGATTTTGGCGTGTCCAGCAGGTGGTTCCGACGAGCTCGGCAGTTGGTACCGGTGTGTCCGGAAAATGGTTTGGCACGTCTCAGAGATGGTTCTGGCATGCCCGGCACGTGATTCCATACTGTCCGGCATGTGGTTCTGGCACCTCTGAGAGGTGGTTCCGGAATGCCTGACATGTGATTCCAGAGTGTCTGCCGAGTGGTTCTGGCGTAGCCGGCAGGTGATTTTGGCGTGTCCAGCAGGTGGTTTTGGCGAGTCGAGCAGGTGGTTTTGGCGTGCTCGGCAGGTGCTTCCGGTGTCATTGGCATGTGGTTCCGGCATGTCTGAGAGGTGTTTAAGCCATGCCCGCCGGGTGATTCCCGAGTGTTCGCCAAGTGGTTCTGCCGTAGCCGGCAGGTGATTTTGCATGTCCGGCAATGGTTCCGGGGAGTCGAGCCGGTGGTTCCCGCGTGTCCGGCAGGTGGTTCCCGTCTGTCCAGCAGGTGGTTCTGGGGTGTCCGGCACGAGGTTCTGTCACATCTGAGAGGTTGTGTCGGCATGCACTTCCCGTGATTTCCGCTTGTCCGGCAAGTGGTTCTGGTGTAGCGGGCAGGTGATGTTGGCGTGACCGGCAGGTGGTTCCAGCAAGCCCGGCAGGTGATTCCGGAGTGTCTGCCGACTGGTTCTGGCGTAACCGGCAGGTGATTTTGCGTGTCTGGCAGGTGTGTTTTGCAAGTCGAGCATGTGGCTCAGGCATGCTCAGCAGGTGCTTCCAGCATGTCCTGCACGTGGTTCTGGTGTGTCTGAGAGCTGGTTCTGGCATGTCCGGCAGATGATTCCGGAGTGTCCACCACGTGGTTCTGGCGTAGATGGCAGGGGATTTTGGCGTGTCCAGCAGGTGGTTCCGGCGAGCTCGGCAGGTGGTACCGGCATGTGCGGAACATGGTTCTGGCACGTCTGAGAGAAGGTTCTGGCATGCCTCGCAGGTGTTTCCGGAGTGTCCGGCATGTGGTTCTGGCACCTCTGAGAGGTGGTTCCGGAATGCCAGACAGGTGATTCCGGAGTGTCTGCCGAGTGGTTCTTGCGTAGCCGGCAGCTGATTTTGGCGTGTCAAGTAGGTGGTTCTGTGGAGTGCATCAGCTGGTTCCGGCATACTCAGCAGGTGGTACCGGCGTGTCCGGAACATGGTTCTGGCACGTCTGAGAGATGGTTCTGTCATGCCCGGCAGGTGATTCCGGAGTGTGCGGCATGTGGTTCTGGCACCTCTGAGAGGTGGTTCCGGAATGCCTGACATGTGATTCCGGAGTGTCTGCCGAGTGGTTCTGGCGTAGCCGGCAGGTGATTCTGGCGTGTCCGGCACGAGGTTCTGGCACATCTCAGAGGTGGTTCCGGCATGCCCGACAGGTGATTCCGGAGTATCCGCCACGTGGTTCTGGCGTACCCGGCAGGTGATTTTGGCGTGTCTGGCAGGTGTGTTTTGCAAGTCGAGCATTTTGCTCAGGCATGCTCAGCAGGTGCTTCCGGCGAGTCCGGCACGTGGTTCTGGTGTGTCTGAGAGCTGGTTCTGGCATGTCCGGCAGATGATTCTGGAGTGTCCACATCGTGGTTCTGGCATACCCGGCAGGTGATTTTGGCGTGTCAGGTAGGTGGATCCTGCGAGTCGAGTAGTTGGTTCCGGTGTGCTCGGCAGGTGGTTCAGGCGGGTCTGGCAGTTGGTTTCGGTCTGTTCGGGGTGTGGTCCCGGCATCTCAGGCACATGGTTCTGGCACGTCTGAGAGGTGGTTCCGGCCGGCCCGACAGGTGTTTCCATGGTGTCCGCCAAGTGGTTCTGGCGTACCCGGCAGGTGATGTTAGCGTGACCGGCAGGTGGTTGCAGCAAGCCCGGCAGGTGATTCCGGAGTGTCTGCCGTGTGGTTCTGGCGTAGCTGGCAGGTGATTTCGGCGTGTCCAGCAGGTGGTTCCGGAGAGCTCGGCCGGTGGTACCGGCGTGTCCAGAACACGGTTCTGGCACGTCTGAGAGATGGTTCTAGCATGCCCGGCAGGTGATTCCGGAGTGTCCGGCATGTGGTTCTGGCACCTCTGAGAGGTGGTTCCGGAATGCCTGACATGTGATTCTTGAGTGTCTGCCGAATGGTTCTGGTGTAGCCGGCAGGTGATTTTGGTGTGTCTAGCAGGTGGTTTCTGCGAGCTGGTCAGGTGGTACCGGCGTGTCCGGAACATGGTTCTGTTACGTCTGAGAGATGGTTCCGGCATTCCCGGCAGGTGATTCCGGAGTCTCCGGCATGTGGATCTGGCACCTCTGAGAGGTGGTTCCGGCATGCCCGGCAGGTGGTTCCGGAGTGTCGGCCGAGTGGTTCTGGCGTAGCCGGCAGGTGATTTTGGCGTGTCCAGCAGGTGGTTCTGGGGAGTGGAGCAGGTGGTTCTTGCATACTCTGAAGGTGCTTCCGGCATCTCCGGCACTTGGTTCTGGTGTGTCTGAGAGCTGGTTCCGGCATGTCCGGCAGATGATTCCGGAGAGTCCGCCAAGTGGTTCTGGCATACCCAGCAGGTGATTTTGGCGTGTCAGGGAGGTGGTTCCGCCGTGCTCGGCCGGTGGTTCAGGCATGGCCGTCACGTGGTTCCAGTCTGTCCAGGACGTGTTTCCAGCTTCTCCGGCAGGTGGTTCTGGTACGTCTGAGAGGTGGTTCCGCCATGGCTGGCAGGTGATTCCGGACCGTCCCCCAGGTGGTTTTGGCATACCCAGCAGTTGATATTGGCCTGTCCGGCAGGTGGTTCCAGCGAGTCGAACAGGTGGCTCCGGCGTGCTCGGCAGGTGGTTCCGGTCTGTCCGGTAGGTGATTCCGGCGTGTCCGGCACGTGCTTCCGGCACGTCTGAGAGGTGGTTCCGGCATGCGCGACAGGTGATTTCGGAGTGTCCGCCAGGTGGTTCTGGCGTACCCGGCAGGTGATTTTGGCGTGTCCGGCAGGTGTTTCTGGCGAGTCGAGCAGGTGGCTCCGGCATGCTCGGCAGGTGCTTCCGGCGTCTCCGGCATGTGGTTCTGGTGTGTCTGAGAGCTGGTTCCGGCATGTCCGGCAGATGATTCCGGAGTGTCCGCCAAGTGCTTCTGGCATGCCCGGCTGGTGATTTGGGCATGTCAGGTAGGTGGTTCCGGCGAGTCGAGCAGGTGGCTCCGGCGTGCTCGGCAGGTTGCTCAGACGGGTCTGGCAGGTCTTTTCCGTCTGTTCGGGGTGTGGTTCCAGCATCTCATGCACATGGTTCTGGCACGTCTGAGATGTGGTTCCGGCCGGCCCGACAGGTGTTTCCACAGTGTCCGCCAAGTGGTACTGGCGTAGTTGGCAGGTGATTTTGGCATGGCCGGCAGGTGGTTCCAGCAAGCCCGGCAGGTGATTCCGAAGTGTTCCCCAACTGGTTGTGGCGTAGCCGGCAGGTGATTTTTGCGTGTCCGGCAGGTGGTTCTGGCGAGTCGAGCAGGTGGTTCCGGCGTGCTCGGCAGGTGCTTCCGGGGTCATTGGCACGTGGTTCTGGCATAACTGAGAGGTGGTTCCGGCATGCCCGGCAGGTGATTCCGGAGTGTCCGCCAAGTGGTTCTGGCACACCCGGCTGGTGATTTGGGCATGACAGGTAGGTGGTTCCGGCGAGTCGAGCAGGTGGCTCCGGCATGCCCGGCAGGTGATTCCGGAGTGTTCGCCAAGTGTTTCCGGCGTGGCCGGCAGGTGATTTTGCATGTCCAGCGGTCATTCCGGCGGGTCGAGCCGGTGGTTCCGGCGTGTCCGGCAGGTGGTTCCGGTCTGTCCGGCAGGTGGTTCTTTTGTGTCCGGCACGAGGTTCAGTCTGAGATGCTGTGCCGGCATGCCCCTCACGTGATTCCGGCTTGTCCCCGAAGTGGTGCTGGTGTAGCGGGCAGGTGATTTTGGCGTGTCCGGCAGGTGGTTCAGGCGAGTTGAGCAGGTGGTTGCGACGTGCTCGGCAGGTGCTTCCGGCGTCTCCGGCACGTGTTTCTGGCACATCTGACTGGTGGTTCCGGCGTGCCCAAAAGTTGATTCCGGTCTGTCCGGTAGGTGGTTCCGGCGTGCACGGCACGTGGTTCTGGTACGTCTCAGAGGTGTTTGCGTATGCCCAACAGGTGATTCCGGACTGTCCACCACGTGCTTCTGGCACGAGTGAGAGGTGGTTCCAACAAGCCCGGCAGGTCATTTCGGAGAGTCGTCCAAGCGGTTCTGGCGTAGCCCGCAGGTGATTTTGGCGTGTCCGGCAGGTGGTTCCGCCGTGCTTGGCAGGTGGTTCAGGCATGGCCGTCACGTGGTTCCAGTCTGTCCAGGACGTGTTTCCAGCTTCTCCGGCAGGTGGTTCTGGTACGTCTGAGAGGTGGTTCCGCCATGGCTGGCAGGTGATCCCGGACCGTCCCCCAGGTGGTTCTGGCATAGCCAGCAGTTGATATTGGCCTGTCCGGAAGGTGGTTCCAGCGAGTCGAACAGGTGGCTCCGGCGTGCTCGGCAGGTTGTTCAGACGGGTCTGGCAGGTGTTTTCCGTCTGTTCGGGGTGTGGTTCCAGCATCTCATGCACATGGTTCTGGCACGTCTGAGATGTGGTTCCGGCCGGCCCGACAGGTGTTTCCACAGTGTCCGCCAAGTGGTACTGGCGTAGTCGGCAGGTGATTTTGGCATGACCGGCAGGTGGTTCCAGCAAGCCCGGCAGGTGATTCCGAAGTGTTCCCCAACTGGTTGTGGCGTAGCCGGCAGGTGATTTTTGCGTGTCCGGCAGGTGGTTCTGGCGAGTCGAGCAGGTGGTTCCGGCGTGCTCAGCAGGTGCTTCCGGGGTCATTGGCACGTGATTCTGGCATATCTGAGAGGTGGTTTCGGCACGCCCGGCAGGTGATTCCGGAGTGTTCGCCAAGTGTTTCCGGCGTAGCCGGCAGGTGATTTTGCATGTCCAGCGGTCGTTCCGGCGGGTCGAGCCAGTGGTTCCGGCGTGTACAGCAGGTGGTTCCGGTCTGTCCCGTAGGTGGTTCTGTGGTGTCTGGCACGAGGTTCAGTCTGAGAGGCTGTGCCGGCATGCCCCTCACGTGATTCCGGCTTGTCCCCGAAGTGGTGCTGGTGTAGCGGGCAGGTGATTTTGGCGTGTCCGGCAGGTGGTTCAGGCGAGTTGAGCAGGTGGTTGCGACGTGCTCGGCAGGTGCTTCCGGCGTCTCCGGCACGTGTTTCTGGCACATCTGACTGGTGGTTCCGGCATGCCCAAAAGTTGATTCCGGTCTGTCCGGTAGGTGGTTCCGGCGTGCACGGCATGTGGTGCTGGTACGTCTCAGAGGTGGTTGCGTATGCCCAACAGGTGATTCCGGACTGTCCGCCACATCCTTCCGGCACGTCTGAGAGGTGGTTCCGGCATGTGCGGCAGGTGATTCCGTAGTGTCAGCCAGGTGGTTCTGGCATGCCCGGCAGGTGATTTTGGCGTGTCTGGCAGGTGTTTCTGGCGAGTCGATCAGGTGGCTCCGGCATGCTCGGCAGGTGCTTCCGGCGTCTCCGGCACTTGGTTCTGGTGTGTCTGAGAGGTGGTTCCGGCATGTCCGGCAGATGATTCCGGAGTGTCCGCCAAGTGGTTCGGCATACCCGGCTGGTGATTTGGGCATGTCAGGTAGGTGGTTCTGGCGAGTCGAGCAGGTGGTTCCGGCGTGCTCAGCAGGTGGTTCAGGCGGTTCTGGCAGGTGGTATCCGTCTATTCGGGGTGTGGTTCCAGCATCTCATGAACACGTTTCTGGCACGTCTGAGATGTGGTTCCGGCCGGCCTGACAGGTGTTTCCGCAGTGTCCGCCAAGTGGTACTGGCGTAGTTGGCAGGTGATTTTGGCATGACCGGCAGGTGGTTCCAGCAAGCCCGGCAGGTGATTCCGAAGTGTTCCCCAACTGGTTGTGGCGTAGCCGGCAGGTGATTTTTGCGTGTCCGGCAGGTGGTTCTGGCGAGTCGAGCAGGTGGTTCCGGCGTGCTCGGCAGGTGCTTCCGGGGTCATTGGCACGTGGTTCTGGCATATCTGAGAGGTGCTTCCGTCATGCCCGGCAGGTGATTCCGGAGTGTTCGCCAAGATTTTCCGGCGTGGCCGGCAGGTGATTTTGCATGTCCAGCGGTCGTTCCGGCGGGTCGAGCCGGTGGTTCCGGCGTGTCCGGCAGGTGGTTCCGGTCTGTCCGGCAGGCGGTTCTGCGGTGTCTGGCACGAGGTTCAGTCTGAGAGGCTGTGCCGGCATGCCCCTCACGTGATTCCGGCTTGTCCCCGAAGTGGTGCTGGTGTAGCGGGCAGGTGATTTTGGCGTGTCCGGCAGGTGGTTCAGGCGAGTTGAGCAGGTGGTTGCGTCGTGCTCGGCAGCTGCTTCCGGCGTCTCCGGCACGTGTTTCTGGCACATCTGACTGGTGGTTCCGGCATGCCCAAAAGTTGATTCCGGTCTGTTCGGTAGGTGGTTCCGGCGTGCACGGCACGTGGTTCTGGTACGTGTCAGAGGTGGTTGCGTATGCCCAACAGGTGATTCCGGACTGTCCACCACGTGCTTCTGGCACGTCTGAGAGGTGGTTCCAACATGCCCGGCAGGTCATTTCGGAGATTCGTTCAAGTGGTTCTGGCGTAGCCCGCAGGTGATTTTGGCGTGTCCGGCAGGTGGTTCCGCCGTGCTCGGCAGGTGGTTCAGGCATGGCCGTCACGTGGTTCCAGTCTGTCCAGGACGTGTTTCCAGCTTCTCCGGCAGGTGGTTCTGGTACGTCTGAGAGGTGGTTCCGCCATGGATGGCAGGTGATCCCGGACTGTTCCCCAGGTGGTTCTGGCATAGCCAGCAGTTGATATTGGCCTGTCAAGCAGGTGGTTCCAGCGATTCGAACAGGTGGCTCTGGCGTTCTTGGCAGGTGTTTCCGGTCTGTCCGGTAGGTGTTTCCGGCGTGTCTGGCACGTGCTTCCGGCACGTCTGAGAGGTGGTTCCGGCATGCGCGGCAGGTGATTCCGTAGTGTCCGCCAGGTGGTTCTGGCATACCCGGCAGGTGATTTTGGCGTGTCCGGCAGGTGTTTCTGGCGAGTCGAGCAGGTGGCTCCGGACTGCTCGGCAGGTGCTTCCGGCGTCTCCGGCACTTGGTTCTGGTGTGTCTGAGAGCTGGTTCCGGCATGTCTGGCAGATGATTCCGGAGTGTCCGCCAAGTGGTTGTGGCATACCCAGCAGGCGATTTTGGCGTGTCAGGGAGGTGGTACCGGTGAGTCGAGCAGGTGGTTCCGGTGTGCTCAGCAGGTTGTTCAGGCTCTTGTGGAAGGTGGTATCCGTCTGTTCGGGGTGTGGTTCCATAATCTCATGAACACGTTTCTGGCACGTCTGAGATGTGGTTCCAGCCGGCCCGACAGATGTTTCTGCAGTGTCCGCCAAGCGGTTCTGGCGTAGTTGGCAGGTGATTTTGGCATGACTGGCAGGTGGTTCCAGCAAGCATGGCAGGTGATTCCAAAGTGTTCACTAACTGGTTGTGGCGTAGCCGGCAGGTGATTTTTGCGTTATCGGCAGGTGGTTCTGGCGAGTCGAGCAGGTGGTTCCGGCGTGCTCGGCTGGTGCTTCCGGGGTCATTGGCACGGGGTTCTGGCATGTCTGAGATGTGGTTCCTGCATGTCCGGCAAGTGATTCCGGAGTGTTCGCCAAGTGGTTCTGGCATAGTCGGCAGGTGATTTTGGCATGTCCGGCAGGTGGTTCAGGCGAGTTGAGCAGGTGGTTCCAACGTGCTTGGCAGGTGCTTCCGGCGTCTCCGGCACGTGTTTCTGGCACATCTGACAGGTGGTTGCGGCATGCCCGAAAGGTGATTCCGGTCTGTCCGGTAGGTGGTTCCAGCCTGCACGGCATATGGTTCTGGTACGTCTCAGAGGTGGTTGCGCATGCCCAACCGGTGATTCCGGACTGTCCGCCACATGGTTCTGGCACGTCTGAGAGGTGGTTCCGGCATGCCCGGCCGGTCATCCTAGAGAGTCCTCCAAGTGGTTCTGGCATAACACGCAGGTGATTTTGGCGTGTCTGTCAGGTTGTTCCGTTGTGCTTGGCAGGTGGTTCAGGCTTGGCCGGCAGGTGGTTCCAGACTGTCCAGGACGTGTTTCCAGCTTCTCCGGCAGGTGGTTCTGGTACGTCTGAGAGGTGGTTCCGCCATGGCTGGCAGGTGATTCCGGACCGTCCCCCAGGTGGTTCTGGCATAGCCAGCAGTTGATATTGGCCTGTCCGGCAGGTGGTTCCAGCGAGTCGAACAGGTGGCTCCGGCGTGCTCGGCAGGTGGTTCCGGTCTGTCCGGTAGGTGATTCCGGCGTGTCCGGCACGTGCTTCCGGCACGTCTGAGAGGTGGTTCCGGCATGCGCGACAGGTGGTTTCGGAGTGTCCGCCAGGTGGTTCTGGCGTACCCGGCAGGAGATTTTGGTTGTCCGGCAGGTGTTTCTGGCGAGTCGAGCAGGTGGCTCCGGCATGCTCGGCAGGTGCTTCCGGCGTCTCCGGCACGTGGTTCTGGTGTGTCTGAGAGCTGGTTCCGGCAAGTCCGGCAGATGATTCCGGAGTGTCCGCCAAGTGGTTCTGGCATACCCGGCTGGTGATTTGGGCATGTCAGGTAGGTGGCTCCGGCGTGCTCGGCAGGTTGTTCAGACGGGTCTGGCAGGTGTTTTCCGTCTGTTCGGTGTGTGGTTCCAACACCTCATGCACATGGTTCTGGCACGTCTGAGATGTGGTTCCGGCCGGCCCGACAGGTGTTTCCACACTGTCTGCCAAGTGGTACTGGCGTAGTTGGCAGGTGATTTTGGCATGACCGGCAGGTGGTTCCAGCAAGCCCGGCAGGTGATTCCGAAGTGTTCCCCAACTGGTTGTGGCGTAGCCGGCAGGTGATTTTGGCGTGTCCGGCAGGTGTTTCTGGCGAGTCGAGCAGGTGGCTCCGGCATGCTCGGCAGGTGCTTCCGGCGTCTCCGGCACGTGGTTCTGGTGTGTCTGAGAGCTGGTTCCGGCATGTCCGGCAGATGATTCCGGAGTGTCCGCCAAGTGCTTCTGGCATAGCCGGCTGGTGATTTGGGCATGTCAGGTAGGTGGTTCCGGCGAGTCGAGCAGGTGGCTCCGGCGTGCTCGGCAGGTTGCTCAGACGGGTCTGGCAGGTCTTTTCCGTCTGTTCGGGGTGTGGTTCCAGCATCTCATGCACATGGTTCTGGCACGTCTGAGATGTGGTTCCGGCCGGCCCGACAGGTGTTTCCACAGTGTCCGCCAAGTGGTACTGGCGTAGTTGGCAGGTGATTTTGGCATGGCCGGCAGGTGGTTCCAGCAAGCCCGGCAGGTGATTCCGAAGTGTTCCCCAACTGGTTGTGGCGTAGCCGGCAGGTGATTTTTGCGTGTCCGGCAGGTGGTTCTGGCGAGTCGAGCAGGTGGTTCCGGCGTGCTCGGCAGGTGCTTCCGGGGTCATTGGCACGTGGTTCTGGCATATCTGAGAGGTGGTTCCGGCATGCCCGGCAGGTGATTCTGGAGTGTTCGCCAAGTGCTTCCGGCGTAGCCGGCAGGTGATTTTGCATGTCCAGCGGTCGTTCCGGCGGGTCGAGCCGGTGGATCCGGCGTGTCCGGCAGGTGGTTCCGGTCTGTCCGGCAGGTGGTTCTGTGGTGTCCGGCACGAGGTTCAGTCTGAGAGGCTGTGCCGGCATGCCCCTCACGTGATTCCGGCTTGTCCCCGAAGTGGTGCTGCTGTACCGGGCAGGTGATTTTGGCGTGTCCGGCAGGTGGTTCAGGCGAGTTGAGCAGGTGGTTGCGACGTGCTCGGCAGGTGCTTCCGGCGTCTCCGGCACGTGTTTCTGGCACATCTGACAGGTGGTTCCGGCGTGCCCAAAAGTTGATTCCGGTCTGTCCGGTAGGTGGTTCCGGCGTGCACGGCACGTGGTTCTGGTACGTCTCAGAGGTGGTTGCGTATGCCCAACAGGTGATTCCGGACTGTCCACCACGTGCTTCTGGCACGTCTGAGAGGTGGTTCCAACATGCCCGGCAGGTCATTTCAGAGAGTCGTGCAAGTGGTTCTGGCGTAGCCCGCAGGTGATTTTGGCGTGTCCGGCAGGTGGTTCCGCCGTGCTCGGCAGGTGGTTCAGGCATGGCCGTCACGTGGTTCCAGTCTGTCCAGGACGTGTTTCCAGCTTCTCCGGCAGGTGGTTCTGGTACGTCTGAGAGGTGGTTCCTACATGCCCGGCAAGTGATTCCGGAGTGTTCGCCAAGTGGTTCTGGCATAGTCGGCAGGTGATTTTGGCATGTCCGGCAGGTGGTTCAGGCGAGTTGAGCAGGTGGTTCCAACGTGCTTGGCAGGTGCTTCCGGCGTCTCCGGCACGTGTTTCTGGCACATCTGACAGGTGGTTCCGGCATGCCCGAAAGGTGATTCCGGTCTGTCCGGTAGGTGGTTCCAGCCTGCACGGCATGTGGTTCTGGTACGTCTCAGAGGTGGTTGCGCATGCCCAACAGGTGATTCCGGACTGTCCGCCACATGGTTCTGGCACGTCTGAGAGGTGGTTCCGGCATGCCCGGCAGGTCATCCCAGATTGTCCTCCAAGTGGTTCTGGCATAACACGCAGGTGATTTTGGCGTGTCTGTCAGGTTGTTCCGTTGTGCTTGGCAGGTGGTTCAGGCTTGGCCGGCAGGTGGTTCCAGACTGTCCAGGACGTGTTTCCAGCTTCTCCGGCAGGTGGTTCTGGTACGTGTGAGAGGTGGTTCCGCCATGGCTGGCAGGTGATTCCGGACCATCCCCCAGGTGGTTCTGGCATAGCCAGCAGTTGATATTGGCCTGTCCGGCAGGTGGTTCCAGCGAGTCGAACAGGTGGCTCCGGCGTGCTCGGCAGGTGGTTCCGGTCTGTCCGGTAGGTGATTCCGGCGTGTCTGGCACGTGCTTCCTGCACGTCTGAGAGGTGGTTCTGGCATGCGCGACAGGCGATTTCGGAGTGTCCGCCAGGAGGTTCTGGCGTACCCGGCAGGTGATTTTGGCGTGTCCGGCAGGTGTTTCTGGCGAGTCGAGCAGGTGGCTCCGGCATGCTCGGCAGATGCTTCCGGCGTCTCCGGCACGTGTTTCTGGCACATCTGACTGGTGGTTCCGGCATGCCCAAAAGTTGATTCCGGTCTGTCCGGTAGGTGGTTCCGGCGTGCACGGCACGTGGTTCTGGTACGTCTCACAGGTGGTTGCGTATGCCCAACAGGTGATTCCGGACTGTCCGCCACGTCCTTCCGGCACATCTGAGAGGTGGTTCCGGCATGCACGGCAGGTGATTCCGTAGTGTCCGCCAGGTGGTTCTGGCATACCCGGCAGGTGATTTTGGCGTGTCCGGCAATTGTTTCTGGCGAGTCGATCAGCTGGCTCCGGCATGCTCGGCAGGTGCTTCCGGCGTCTCTGGCACTTGGTTCTGGTGTGTCTGTGAGCTGGTTCCGGCATGTCCGGCAGATGATTCCGGAGTGTCCGCCAAGTGGTTCTGGCATACCCAGCAGGTGATTTTGGCGTGTCAGTGAGGTGGTACCGGTGAGTCGAGCAGGTGGTTCCGGCGTGCTCAGCAGGTGGTTCAGGCGCTTCTGGCAGGTGGTATCCGTCTGTTCGGGGTGTGGTTCCAGCATCTCATGAACACGTTTCTGGCACGTCTGAGATGTGGTTCCAGCCGGCCCGACAGGTCTTTCGGCAGTGTCCGCCAAGCGGTTCTGGCATAGTTGTCAGGTGATTTTGGCATGAGCGTCAGGTGGTTCCAGCAAGCCTGGCAGGTGATTCCAAAGTGTTCACCAACTGGTTGTGGCGTAGCCGGCAGGTGATTTTTGCGTGATCGGCAGGTGGTTCTGGCGAGTCGAGCAGGTGGTTCCGGCGTGCTCGGCTGGTGCTTCCGGGGTCATTGGCACGGGGTTCTGGCATGTCTGATAGGTGGTTCCTGCATGCCCGGCAGGTGATTCCGGAGTGTTCGCCAAGTGTTTCCGGCGCAGCCGGCAGGTGATTTTGCATGTCCAGCGGTCGTTGCGGCGGGTCGAGCCGGTGTTTCCGGCGTGTCCGGCAGGTGGTTCCGGTCTGTCCGGCAGGTGGTTCTGTGGTGTCCGGCACGAGGTTCAGTCTGAGAGGCTGTGCCGGCATGCCCCTCACGTGATTCCGGCTTGTCCCCGAAGTGGTGCTGGTGTAGCGGGCAGGTGATTTTGGCGTGTCCGGCAGGTGGTTCAGGCGAGTTGAGCAGGTGGTTGCGACGTGCTCGGCATGTGCTTCCGGCGTCTCCGGCACGTGTTTCTGGCATATCTGACTGGTGGTTCCGGCATGCCCGAAAGGTGACTCTGGACTGTCCGGTAGGTGGTTCCAGCCTGCACGGCATGTGGTTCTGGTACGTCTCAGAGGTGGTTGCGCATGCCCAACAGGTGATTCCGGACTGTCCGCCACATGGTTCTGGCACGTCTGAGAGGTGGTTCCGGCATGCCCGGCAGGTCATCCCAGAGAGTCCTCCAAGTGGTTCTGGCATAACACGCAGGTGATTTTGGCGTGTCTGGCAGGTTGTTCCGTTGTGCTTGGCAGGTGGTTCAGGCTTGGCCGGCAGGTGGTTCCAGACTGTCCAGGACGTGTTTCCAGCTTCTCCGGCAGGTGGTTCTGGTACGTCTGAGAGGTGGTTCCGCCATGGCTGGCAGGTGATTCCGGACCGTCCCCCAGGTGGTTCTGGCATAGCCAGTAGTTGATATTGGCCTGTCCGGCAGGTGGTTCCAGCGAGTCGAACAGGTGGCTCCGGCGTGCTCGGCAGGTGGTTCCGGTCTGTCCGGTAGGTGATTCCGGCGTGTCCGGCACGTGCTTCCGGCACGTCTGAGAGGTGGTTCCGGCATGCGCGACAGGTGGTTTCGGAGTGTCCGCCAGGTGGTTCTGGCGTACCCGGCAGGTGATTTTGGCGTGTCCGGCAGGTGTTTCTGGCGCGTCGAGCAGGTGGCTCCGGCATGCTCGGCAGGTGCTTCCCGCGTCTCCGGCACGTGGTTCTGGTGTGTGTGAGAGCTGGTTCCGGCATGTCCGGCAGATGATTCCGGAGTGTCCGCCAAGTGGTTCTGGCATACCCGGCTGGTGATTTTGGCATGTCTGGTAGGTGGTTCCGGCGAGTCGAGCAGGTGGCTCCAGCGTGCTCGGCAGGTTGTTCAGACGGGTCTGGCAGGTGTTTTCCTTCTGTTCGGAGTGTGGTTCCAGCATCTCATGCACATGGTTCTGGCACGTCTGAGATGTGGTTCCGGCCGGCCCGACAGGTGTTTCCACAGTGTCCGCCAAGTGGTACTGGCGTAGTTGGCAGGTGATTTTGGCATGACCGGCAGGTGGTTCCAGCAAGCCCCGCAGGTGATTCCGAAGTGTTCCCCAACTGGTTGTGGCGTAGCCGGCAGGTGATTTTTGCGTGTCCGGCAGGTGGTTCTGGCGAGTCGAGCAGGTGGTTCCGGCGTGCTCGGCAGGTGCTTCCGGGGTCATTGGCACGTGGTTCTGGCATATCTGAGAGGTGGTTCCGGCATGCCGGCAGGTGATTCCGGAGTGTTCGCCAAGTGTTTCCGGCGTAGCCGGCAGGTGATTTTGCATGTCCAGCGGTCGTTCCGGCGGGTCGAGCCGGTGGTTCCGGCGTGTCCGGCAGGTGGTTCCGGTCTGTCCGGCAGGTGGTTCTGTGGTGTCCGGCACGAGGTTCAGTCTGAGAGGCTGTGCCGGCATGCCCCTCACGTGATTCCGGCTTGTCCCCGAAGTGGTGCTGGTGTAGCGGGCAGGTGATTTTGGCGTGTCCGGCAGGTGGTTCAGGCGAGTTGAGCAGGTGGTTGCGACGTGCTCGGCAGGTGCTTCCGGCGTCCCCGGCACGTGTTTCTGGCACATCTGACTGGTGGTTCCGGCATGCCCAAAAGTTGATTCCGGTCTGTCCGGTAGGTGGTTCCGGCGTGCACGGCACGTGGTTCTGGTACGTGTCAGAGGTGGTTGCGTATGCCCAACAGGTGATTCCGGACTGTCCGCCACGTGCTTCTGGCACGTCTGAGAGGTGGTTCCAACATGCCCGGCAGGTCATTTCGGAGAGTCGTCCAAGTGGTTCTGGCGTAGCCCGCAGGTGATTTTGGCGTGTCCGGCAGGTGGTTCCGCCGTGCTCGGCAGGTGGTTCAGGCATGGCCGTCACGTGGTTCCAGGCTGTCCAGGACGTGTTTCCAGCTTCTCCGGCAGGTGGTTCTGGTACGTCTGAGAGGGGGTTCCGCCATGGCTGGCAGGTGATCCCGGACTGTCCCCCATGTGGTTCTGGCATAGCCAGCAGTTGATATTGGCCTGTCCAGCAGGTGGTTCCTGCGAGTCGATCAGGTGGCTCCGGCGTTCTTGGCAGGTGGTTCCGGTCTGTCCGGTAGGTGTTTCCGGCGTGTCTGGCATGTGCTTCCGGTACGTCTGAGAGGTGGTTCCGGCATGCGCGGCAGGTGATTCCGTAGTGTCCGCCAGGTGGTTCTGGCATACCCGGCAGGTGATTTTGGCGTGTCCGGCAGGTGTTTCTGGCGAGTCCAGCAGGTGGCTCCGGCATGCTCGGCAGGTGCTTCCGGCGTCTCCGGCACTTGGTTCTCGTGTGTCTGAGAGCTGGTTCCGGCATGTCCGGCAGATGATTCCGGAGTGTCCGCCAAGTGGTTCTGGCATACCCAGCAGGTGATTTTGGCATGCCAGGGAGGTGGTACCGGTGAGTCGAGCAGGTGGTTCCGGCGTCCTCAGCAGGTGGTTCAGGTGCTTCTGGCAGGTGGTATCCGTCTGTTCGGGGTGTGGTTCCAGCATCTCATGAACACGTTTCCGGCACGTCTGAGATGTGGTTCCAGCCGGCCCGACAGGTGTTTCCGCAGTGTCCGCCAAGCGGTTCTGGCGTAGTTGGCAGGTGATTTTGGCATGACCGGCAGGTGGTTCCAGCAAGCCTGGCAGGTGATTCCAAAGTGTTCACCTACTGGTTGTGGCGTAGCCGGCAGGTGATTTTTGCGTGATCGGCCGGTGGTTCTGGCGAGTCGAGCAGGTGGTTCCGGCGTGCTCGGCTGGTGCTTCCGGGGTCATTGGCACGGGGTTCTGGCATGTCTGAGAGATGGTTCCTGCATGCCCGGCAAGTGATTCCGGAGTGTTCGCCAAGTGGTTCTGGCATAGTCGGCAGGTGATTTTGGCATGTCCGGCAGGTGGTTCAGGCGAGTTGAGCAGGTGGTTCCAACGTGCTTGGCAGGTGCTTCCGGCGTCTCCGGCACGTGTTTCTGGCACATCTGACAGGTGGTTCCGGCATGCCCGAAAGGTGATTCCGGTCTGTCCGGTAGGTGGTTCCAGCCTGCACGGCATGTGGTTCTGGTACGTCTCAGAGGTGGTTGCGCGTGCCCAACAGGTGATTCCGGACAGTCCGCCACATGGTTCTGGCACGTCTGAGAGGTGGTTCCGGCATGCCCGGCAGGTCATCCCAGAGAGTCCTCCAAGTGGTTCTGGCATAACACGCAGGTGATTTTGGCGTGTCTGGCAGGCTGTTCCGTTGTGCTTGGCAGGTGGTTCAGGCTTGGCCGGCAGGTGGTTCCAGACTGTCCAGGACGTGTTTCCAGCTTCTCCGGCAGGTGGTTCTGGTACGTCTGAGAGGTGGTTCCGCCATGGCTGGCAGGTGATTCCGGACCGTCCCCCAGGTGGTTCTGGCATAGCCAGCAGTTGATATTGGCCTGTCCGGCAGGTGGTTCCAGCGAGTCGAACAGGTGGCTCCGGCGTGCTCGGCAGGTGGTTCCGGTCTGTCTGGTAGGTGATTCCGTCGTGTCCGGCATGTTCTTCCGGCACGTCTGAGAGGTGGTTCCGGCATGCGCGACAGATGGTTTCGGAGTGTCCGCCAGGTGGTTCTGGCGTACCCGGCAGGTGATTTTGGCGTGTCCGGCAGATGTTTCTGGCGAGTTGAGCAGGTGGCTCCGGAATGCTCGGCAGGTGCTTCCGGCGTCTCCGGCACGTTGTTCTGGTGTGTCTGAGAGCTGGTTCCGGCATGTCCGGCAGATGATTCCGGAGTGTCCGCCAAGTGGTTCTGGCATACCCGGCTGGTGATTTGGGCACGTCAGGTAGGTGGTTCCGGCGAGTCGAGCAGGTGGCTCCGGCGTGCTCGGCAGGTTGTTCAGACGGGTCTGGCAGGTGTTTTCTGTCTGTTCGGGGTGTGGTTCCAGCATCTCATGAACACGTTTCTGGCACGTCTGTGATGTGTTTCCAGCCGGCCCGACAGGTGTTTCCGCAGTGTCCGCCAAGCGGTTCTGGCGTAGTTGGCAGGTGATTTTGGCATGACTGGCAGGTGGTTCCAGCAAGCCTGGCAGGTGATTCCAAAGTGTTCACCAACTGGTTGTGGCGTAGCCGGCAGGTGATTTTTGCGTGATCGGCAGGTGGTTCTGGCGAGTCGAGCAGGTGGTTCTGGCGTGCTCGGCTGGTGCTTCCGGGGTCATTGGCACGGGGTTCTGGCATGTCTGAGAGATGGTTCCTGCATGCCCGGCAAGTGATTCCGGAATGTTCGCCAAGTGGTTCTGGCATAGTCGGCAGGTGATTTTGGCATGTCCGGCAGGTGGTTCAGGCGAGTTGAGCAGGTGGTTCCAACGTGCTTGGCAGGTGCTTCCGGCGTCTCCGGCACGTGTTTCTGCCACATCTGACAGGTGGTTCCGGCATGCCCGAAAGGTGATTCCGGAGTGTTCGCCAAGTGGTTCTGGCATAGTCGGCAGGTGATTTTGGCGTGTCAGGTAGGTGGTTCCGGCGAGTCGAGCAGGTGGCTCCGGCGTGCTCGGCAGGTTGTTCGGACGGGCCTGGCAGGTGTTTTCCGTCTGTTCGGGGTGTGCTTCCAGCATCTCATGCACATGGTTCTGGCACGTCTGAGATGTGGTTCCGGCCGTCCCGACAGGTGTTTCCACAGTGTCCGCCAAGTGGTACTGGCGTAGTTGGCAGGTGATTTTGGCATGGCCGGAAGGTGGTTCCAGCAAGCCCGGCAGGTGATTCCGAAGTGTTCCCCAACTGGTTGTGGCGTAGCCGGCAGGTGATTTTTGCGTGTCCGGCAGGTGGTTCTGGCGAGTCGAGCAGGTGGTTCCGGCGTGCTCGGCAGGTGCTTCCGGGGTCATTGGCACGTGGTTCTGGCATATCTGAGAGGTGGTTCCTGCATGCCCGGCAGGTGATTCCGGAGTGTTCGCCAAGTGTTTCCGGCGCAGCCGGCAGGTGATTTTGCATGTCCAGCGGTCGTTGCGGCGGGTCGAGCCGGTGTTTCCGGCGTGTCCGGCAGGTGGTTCCGGTCTGCCCGGCAGGTGGTTCTGTGGTGTCCGGCACGAGGTTCAGTCTGAGAGGCTGTGCCGGCATGCCCCTCACGTGATTCCGGCTTGTCCCCGAAGTGGTGCTGGTGTAGCGGGCAGGTGATTTTGGCTTGTCCGGCAGGTGGTTCAGGCGCGTTGAGCAGGTGGTTGCGACGTGCTCGGCAGGTGCTTCCGGCGTCTCCGGC
Organism: Equus przewalskii; assembly: GCF_037783145.1. Lineage (NCBI taxonomy): Eukaryota > Metazoa > Chordata > Mammalia > Perissodactyla > Equidae > Equus > Equus przewalskii. Next base: position 84,745 of record NW_027228469.1, read on the forward strand.
ACGTGTTTCTGGCACATCTGACTGGTGGTTCCGGCATGCCCGAAAGGTGATTATGGACTGTCCGGTAGGTGGTTCCAGCCTGCACGGCATGTGGTTCTGGTACGTCTCAGAGGTGGCTGCGCATGCCCAACAGGTGATTCCGGACTGTCCGCCACATGGTTCTGGCACGTCTGAGAGGTGGTTCCGGCATGCCCGGCAGGTCATCCCAGAGAGTCCTCCAAGTGGTTCTGGCATAACACGCAGGTGATTTTGGCGTGTCTGGCAGGTTGTTCCGTTGTGCTTGGCAGGTGGTTCAGGCTTGGCCGGCAGGTGGTTCCAGACTGTCCAGGACGTGTTTCCAGCTTCTCCGGCAGGTGGTTCTGGTACGTCTGAGAGGTGGTTCCGCCATGGCTGGCAGGTGATTCCGGACCGTCCCCCAGGTGGTTCTGGCATAGCCAGCAGTTGATATTGGCCTGTCCGGCAGGTGGTTCCAGCGAGTCGAACAGGTGGCTCCGGCGTGCTCGGCAGGTGGTTCCGGTCTGTCCGGTAGGTGATTCCGGCGTGTCCGGCACGTGCTTCCGGCACGTCTGAGAGGTGGTTCCGGCATGCGCGACAGGTGGTTTCGGAGTGTCCGCCAGGTGGTTCTGGCGTACCCGGCGGGTGATTTTGGCGTGTCCGGCAGGTGTTTCTGGCGAGTCGAGCAGGTGGCTCCGGCATGCTCGGCAGGTGCTTCCGGCGTCTCCGGCACGTGGTTCTGGTGTGTCTGAGAGCTGGTTCCGGCATGTCCGGCAGATGATTCCGGAGTGTCCGCCAAGTCGTTCTGGCATACCCGGCTGGTGATTTTGTCATGTCAGGTAGGTGGTTCCGGCGAGTCGAGCAGGTGGCTCCGGCGTGCTCGGCAGATTGTTCAGACGGGTCTGGCAGGTGTTTTCCGTCTGTTCGGGGTGTGGTTCCAGCATCTCATGCACATGGTTCTGGCACGTCTGAGATGTGGTTCCGGCCGGCCCGACAGGTGTTTCCACAGTGTCCGCCAAGTGGTACTGGCGTAGTTGGCAGGTGATTTTGGCATGCCCGGAAGGTGGTTCCAGCAAGCCCGGCAGGTGATTCCTAAGTGTTCCCCAACTGGTTGTGGCGTAGCCGGCAGGTGATCTTTGCGTGTCCGGCAGGTGGTTCTGGCGAGTCGAGCAGGTGGTTCCGACGTGCTCGGCAGGTGCTTCCGGGGTCATTGGCACGTGGTTCTGGCATATCTGAGAGGTGGTTCCTGCATGCCCGGCAGGTGATTCCGGAGTGTTCGCCAAGTGTTTCCGGCGCAGCCGGCAGGTGATTTTGCATGTCCAGCGGTCGTTGCGGCGGGTCGAGCCGGTGTTTCCGGCGTGTCCGGCAGGTGGTTCCGGTCTGTCCGGCAGGTGGTTCTGTGGTGTCCGGCACGAGGTTCAGTCTGAGAGGCTGTGCCGGCATGCCCCTCACGTGATTCCGGCTTGTCCCCGAAGTGCTGCTGGTGTAGCGGGCAGGTGATTTTGGCTTGTCCGGCAGGTGGTTCAGGCGAGTTGAGCAGGTGGTTGCGACGTGCTCGGCAGGTGCTTCCGGCGTCTCCGGCACGTGTTTCTGGCACATCTGACTGGTGGTTCCGGCATGCCCGAAAGGTGATTCTGGACTGTCCGGTAGGTGGTTCCAGCCTGCACGGCATGTGGTTCTGGTACGTCTCAGAGGTGGTTGCGCATGCCCAACAGGTGATTCCGGACTGTCCGCCACATGGTTCTGGCACGTCTGAGAGGTGGTTCCGGCATGCCCGGCAGGTCATCCCAGAGAGTCCTCCAAGTGGTTCTGGCATAACACGCAGGTGATTTTGGCGTGTCTGGCAGGTTGTTCCGTTGTGCTTGGCAGGTGGTTCAGGCTTGGCCGGCAGGTGGTTCCAGACTGTCCAGGACGTGTTTCCAGCTTCTCCGGCAGGTGGTTCTGGTACGTCTGAGAGGTGGTTCCGCCATGGCTGGTAGGTGATCCCGGACTGTCCCCCAGGTGGTTCTGGCATAGCCAGCAGTTGATATTGGCCTGTCCGGCAGGTGGTTCCAGCGAGTCGAACAGGTGGCTCCGGCGTTCTTGGCAGGTGGTTCCGGTCTGTCCGGTAGGTGTTTCCGGCGTGTCTGGCACGTGCTTCCGGCACGTCTGGGAGGTGGTTCCGGCATGCGCGGCAGGTGATTCCGTAGTGTCCGCCAGGTGGTTCTGGCATACCCGGCAGGTGATTTTGGTGTGTCCGGCAGGTGTTTCTGGCGAGTCGAGCAGGTGGCTCCGGCATGCTCGGCAGGTGCTTCCGGCGTCTCCGGCACGTGGTTCTGGTGTGTCTGAGAGCTGGTACCGGCATGTCCGGCAGATGATTCCGGAGTGTCCGCCAAGTGGTTCTGGCATACCCGGCTGGTGATTTTGTCATGTCAGGGAGGTGGTACCGGTGAGTCGAGCAGGTGGTTCCGGCGTGCTCAGCAGGTGGTTCAGGCGGTTCTGGCAGGTGTTTTCCGTCTGTTCGGGCTGTGGTTCCAGCATCTCATGCACATGGTTCTGGCACGTCTGAGATGTGGTTCCAGCCGGCCCGACAGGTGTTTCCGCAGTGTCCGCCAAGCGGTTCTGGCGTAGTTGGCAGGTGAGTTTGGCATGACTGGCAGGTGGTTCCAGCAAGCCTGGCAGGTGATTCCAAAGTGTTCACCAACTGGTTGTGGCGTAGCCGGCAGGTGATTTTTGCGTGATCGGCAGGTGGCTCTGGCGAGTCGAGCAGGTGGTTCCGGCGTGCTCGGCTGGTGCTTCCGGGGTCATTGGCACGGGGTTCTGGCATGTCTGAGAGGTGGTTCCTGCATGCCCGGCAAGTGATTCCGGAGTGTTCGCCAAGTGTTTCTGGCATAGTCGGCAGGTGATTTTGGCATGTCCGGCAGGTGGTTCAGGCGAGTTGAGCAGGTGGTTCCAACGTGCTTGGCAGGTGCTTCCGGCGTCTCCGGCACGTGTTTCTGGCACATCTGACAGGTGGTTCCGGCATGCCCGAAAGGTGATTCCGGTCTGTCCGGTAGGTGGTTCCAGCCTGCACGGCATGTGGTTGTGGTACGTCTTAGAGGTGGTTGCGCATGCCCAACAGGTGATTCCGGACTGTCCGCCACATGGTTCTGACACGTCTGAGAGGTGGTTCCGGCATGCCCGGAAGGTCATCCCAGAGAGTCCTCCAAGTGGTTCTGGCATAACACGCAGGTGATTTTGGCGTGTCTGGCAGGTTGTTCCGTTGTGCTTGGCAGGTGGTTCAGGCTTGGCCGGCAGGTGGTTCCAGACTGTCCAGGACGTGTTTCCAGCTTCTCCGGCAGGTGGTTCTGGTACGTGTGGAGGTGGTTCCGCCATGGCTGGCAGGTGATTCCGGACCGTTCCCCAGGTGGTTCTGGCATAGCCAGCAGTTGATATTGGCCTGTCCGGCAGGTGGTTCCAGCGAGTCGAACAGGTGGCTCCGGCGTGCTCGGCAGGTGGTTCCGGTCTGTCCGGTAGGTGATTCCGGCGTGTCCGGCACGTGTTTCCGGCACGTCTGAGAGGTGGTTCCGGCATGCGCGACAGGTGCTTCCGGCGTCTCCGGCACGTGGTTCTGGAGTGTCTGAGAGCTGGTTCCGGCATGTCCGGCAGATGATACCGGAGTGTCCGCCAAGTGGTTCTGGCCTAGCCGGCTGGTGATTTGGGCATGTCAGGTAGATGGCTCCGGAGTGCTCGGCAGGTTGTTCAGACGGGTCTGGCAGGTGTTTTCCGTCTGTTCGGGTTGTGGTTCCAGCACCTCATGCACATGGTTCTGGCACGTCTGAGAGGTGGTTCCGGCATGCGCGGCAGGTGATTCCGTAGTGTCCGCCAGGTGGTTCTGGCATACCCGGCAGGTGATTTTGGCGTGTCCGGCAGGTGTTTCTGGCGAGTCGAGCAGGTGGCTCCGGCATGCTCGGCCGGTGCTTCCGGCGTCTCCGGCACTTGGTTCTGGTGTGTCTGAGAGGTGGTTCCGGCATGTCCGGCAGATGATTCCGGAGTGTCCGCCAAGTGGTTCTGGCATACCCAGCAGGTGATTTTGGCGTTTCAGGGAGGTGGTACCGGTGAGTCGAGCAGGTGGTTCCGGCGTGCTCAGCAGGTGGTTCAGGCGGTTCTGGCAGGTGGTATCCGTCTGTTCGGGGTGTGGTTCCAGCATCTCATGAACACGTTTCTGGCACGTCTGAGATGTGGTTCCAGCCGGCCCGACAGGTGTTTCCGCAGTGTCCGCCAAGCGGGTCTGGCGTAGTTGGCAGGTGATTTTGGAATGACTGGCAGGTGGTTCCAGCAAGCCTGGCAGGTGATTCCAAAGTGTTCACCAACTGGTTGTGGCGTAGCCGGCAGGTGATTTTTGCGTGACCGGCAGGTGGTTCTGGCGAGTCGAGCAGGTGGTTCCGGCGTGCTCGGCTGGTGCTTCCGGGGTCATTGGCACGGGGTTCTGGCATGTCTGAGAGGTGGTTCCTGCATGCCCGGCAAGTGATTCCGGAGTGTTCGCCAAGTGGTTCTGGCATAGTCGGCAGGTGATTTTGGCCTGTCCGGCAGGGGGTTCAGGCGAGTTGAGCAGGTGGTTCCAACGTGCATGGCAGGTGCTTCCGGCGTCTCCGGCACGTGTTTCTGGCACATCTGACAGGTGGTTCCGGCATGCCCGAAAGGTGATTCCGGTCTGTCCGGTAGGTGGTTCCAGCCTGCACGGCATGTGGTTCTGGTACGTCTCAGAGGTGGTTGCGCATGCCCAACAGGTGATTCCGGACTGTCCGCCACATGGTTCTGGCACGTCTGAGAGGTGGTTCCGGCATGCCCGGAAGGTCATCCCAGAGAGTCCTCCAAGTGGTTCTGGCATAACACGCAGGTGATTTTGGCGTGTCTGGCAGGTTGTTCCGTTGTGCTTGGCAGGTGGTTCAGGCTTGGCCGGCAGGTGGTTCCAGACTGTCCAGGACGTGTTTCCAGCTTCTCCGGCAGGTGGTTCTGGTACGTCTGAGAGGTGGTTCCGCCATGGCTGGCAGGTGATTCCGGACCGTCCCCCAGGTGGTTCTGGCATAGCCAGCGGTTGATATTGGCATGTCCGGCAGGTGGTTCCAGCGAGTCGAACAGGTGGCTCCGGCGTGTTCGGCAGGTGGTTCCGGTCTGTCCGGTAGGTGATTCCGGCGTGTCCGGCACGTGCTTCCGGCACGTCTGAGAGGTGGTTCCGGCATGCGCGACAGGTGATTTCGGAGTGTCCGCCAGGTGGTTCTGGCGTACCCGGCAGGTGATTTTGGCGTGTCCGGCAGGTGTTTCTGGCGAGTCGAGCAGGTGGCTCCGGCATGCTCGGCAGGTGCTTCCGGCGTCTCCGGCACTTGGTTCTGGTGTGTCTGAGAGGTGGTTCCGGCATGTCCGGCAGATGATTCCGGAGTGTCCGCCAAGTGGTTCTGGCATACCCAGCAGGTGATTTTGGCGTGTCAGGGAGGTGGTACCGGTGAGTCGAGCAGGTGGTTCCGGCGTGCTCAGCAGCTGGTTCAGGCGGTTCTGGCAGGTGGTATCCGTCTGTTCGGGGTGTGGTTCCAGCACCTCATGCACATGGTTCTGGCACGTCTGAGATGTGGTTCCGGCCGGCCCGACAGGTGTTTCCACAGTGTCCGCCAAGCGGTACTGGCGTAGTTGGCAGGTGATTTTGGCATGACCGGCAGGTGGTTCCAGCAAGCCCGGCAGGTGATTCCGAAGTGTTCCCCAACTGGTTGTTGCGTAGCCGGCAGGTGATTTTTGCATGTCCGGCAGGTGGTTCTGGCGAGTCGAGCAGGTGGTTCCGGCGTGCTCGGCAGGTGTTTCCGGGGTCATTGGCACGTGGTTCTGGCATATCTGAGAGGTGGTTCCGGCATGCCCGAAAGGTGATTCCGGTCTGTCCGGTAGGTGGTTCCAGCCTGCACGGCATGTGGTTCTGGTACGTCTCAGAGGTGGTTGCGCATGCCCAACAGGTGATTCCCGACTGTCCGCCACATGGTTCTGGCACGTCTGAGAGGTGGTTCCAACACGCCCGGCAGGTCATTTCGGAGAGTCGTCCAAGTGGTTCTGGCATAGCCCGCAGGTGATTTTTGCGTGTCCGGCAGGTGGTTCCGCCGTGCTCGGCAGGTGGTTCAGGCTTGGCCGGCAAGTGGTTCCAGACTGTCCAAGACGTGTTTCCAGCTTCTCCGGCAGGTGGTTCTGGTACGTCTGAGAGGTGGTTCTGCCATGGCTGGCAGGTGATTCCGGACCGTCCCCCAGGTGGTTCTGGCATAGCCAGCAGTTGATATTGGCCTGTCCGGCAGGTGGTTCCAGCGAGTCGAACAGGTGGCTCCGGCGTTCTTGGCAGGTGGTTCCGGTCTGTCCGGTAGGTGATTCCGGCGTGTCCGGCACGTGCTTCCGGCACGTCTGAGAGGTGGTTCCGGCATGCGCGACAGGTGATTTCTGAGTGTCCTGCAGGTGTTTCTGGCGAGTCGAGAAGGTGGCTCCGGCATGCTCTGCAGGTGCTTCCGGCGTCTCCGACACGTGGTTCTGGTGTGTCTGAGAGCTGCTTCCGGCATGTCCGGCAGATGATTCTGGAGTGTCTGCCAAGTGGTTCTGGCATACCCGGCTGGTGATTTGGGCATGTCAGGTAGGTGGTTCCGGTGAGTCGAGCAGTTGGCTCCGGCGTGCTCGTCAGGTTGTTCAGACGGGTCTGGCAGGTGTTTTCCGTCTGTTCGGGGTGTGGTTCCAGCATCTCATGCACATGGTTCTGGCACGTCTGAGATGTGGTTCCGGCCGGCCCGACAGGTGTTTCCACAGTGTCTGCCAAGTGGTACTGGCATAGTTGGCAGGTGATTTTGGCATGACCGGCAGGTGGTTCCAGCAAGCCCGGCAGGTGATTCCGAAGTGTTCCCCAACTGGTTGTGGCGTAGCCAGCAGGTGATTTGTGCGTGTCCGGCAGGTGGTTCTGGCGAGTCGAGCAGGTGGTTCCGGCGTGCTCGGCAGATGCTTCCGGGGTCATTGGCACGTGGTTCTGGCATATCTGAGAGGTGGTTCCGGCATGCCCGGCAGGTGATTCCGGAGTGTTCGCCAAGTGTTTCCGGCGTAGCCGGCAGGTGATTTTGCATGTCCAGCGGTCGTTCCGGCGGGTCGAGCCGGTGGTTCCGGCGTGTCCGGCAGGTGGTTCCGGTCTGTCCGGCAGGTGGTTCTGTGGTGTCTGGCACGAGGTTCAGTCTGAGAGGCTGTGCCGGCATGCCCCTCACGTGATTCCGGCTTGTCCCCGAAGTGGTGCTGGTGTAGCGGGCAGGTGATTTTGGCATGTCCGGCAGGTGGTTCAGGCGAGTTGAGCAGGTGGTTGCGACGTGCTCGGCAGGTGCTTCCGGCGTCTCCGGCACGTGTTTCTGGCACATCTGACTGGTGGTTCCGGCATGCCCAAAATTTGATTCCGGTCTGTCCGGTAGGTGGTTCCGGCGTGCACAGCACGTGGTTCTGGTACGTGTCAGAGGTGGCTGCGTATGCCCTACAGGTGATTCCGGACTGTCCGCCACGTGCTTCTGGCACGTCTGAGAGGTGGTTCCAACTTGCCCGGCAGGTCATTTAGGAGAGTCGTGCAAGTGGTTCTGGCGTAGCCCGCAGGTGATTTTGGCGTGTCCGGCAGGTGTTTCCGCCGTGCTCGGCAGGTGGTTCAGGCATGGCCGTCACGTGGTTCCAGTCTGTCCAGGACGTGTTCCCAGCTTCTCCGGCAGGTGGTTCTGGTACGTCTGAGAGGTGGTTCCGCCATGGCTGGCAGGTGATCCCGGACTGTCCCCCAGGTGGTTCTGGCATAGCCAGCAGTTGATATTGGCCTGTCCGGCAGGTGGTTCCAGCGAGTCGAACAGGGGGCTCCGGCGTGCTCGGCAGGTGGTTCCGGTCTGTCCGGTAGGTGATTCCGGCGTGTCCGGCACGTGCTTCCGGCACGTCTGAGAGGTGGTTCTGGCATGCGCGACAGGTGATTTCGGAGTGTCCGCCAGGTGGTTCTGGCGTACTCGGCAGGTGATTTTGGCGTGTCCGGCAGGTGTTTCTGGCGAGTCGAGCAGGTGGCTCCGGCATGCTCGGCAGGTGCTTCCAGCGTCTCCGGCACGTGGTTCTGGTGTGTCTGAGAGCTGGTTCCGGCATGTCCGGCAGATGATTCCGGAGTGTCCGCCAAGTGGTTCTGGCATACCCGGCTGGTGATTTGGGCACGTCAGTTAGGTGGTTCCGGCGAGTCGAGCAGGTGGTTCCGGCGTGCTCAGCAGGTGGTTCAGGAGGTTCTGGCAGGTGGTATCCGTCTATTCGGGGTGTGGTTCCAGCATCTCATGAACACGTTTCTGGCACGTCTGAGATGTGGTTGAGCCGGCCCGACAGGTGTTTCCGCAGTGTCCGCCAAGCGGTTCTGGCGTAGTTGGCAGGTGATTTTGGCATGACTGGCAGGTGGTTCCAGCAAGCCTGGCAGGTGATTCCAAAGTGTTCACCAACTGGTTGTGGCGTAGCCGGCAGGTGATTTTTGCGTGATCGGCAGGTGGCTCTGGCGAGTCGACCAGGTGGTTCCGGCGTGCTCGGCTGGTGCTTCCGGGGTCATTGGCACAGGGTTCTGGCATGTCTGAGAGGTGGTTCCTGCATGCCCGGCAAGTGATTCCGGAGTGTTCGCCAAGTGGTTCTGGCATAGTCGGCAGGTGATTTTGGAATGTCCGGCAGGTGGTTCAGGCGAGTTGAGCAGGTGGTTCCAACGTTCTTGGCAGGTGCTTCCGGCGTCTCCGGCACGTGTTTCTGGCACAACTGACAGGTGGTTCCGGCATGCCCGAAAGGTGATTCCGGTCTCTCCGGTAGGTGGTTCCAGCCTGCACGGCATGTGGTTCTGGTACGTCTTAGAGGTGGTTGCGCATGCCCAACAGGTGATTCCGGACTGTCCGCCACATGGTTCTGACACGTCTGAGAGGTGGTTCCGGCATGCCCGGAAGGTCATCCCAGAGAGTCCTCCAAGTGGTTCTGGCATAACACGCAGGTGATTTTGGCGTGTATGGCAGGTTGTTCCGTTGTGCTTGGCAGGTGGTTCAGGCTTGGCCGGCAGGTGGTTCCAGACTGTCCAGGACGTGTTTCCAGCTTCTCCGGCAGGTGGTCCTGGTATGTCTGAGAGGTGGTTCCGCCATGGCTGGCAGGTGATTCCGGACAGTCGCCCAGGTGGTTCTGGCATAGCCAGCAGTTGATATTGGCCTGTCCGGCAGGTGGTTCCAGCGAGTCGAACAGGTGGCTCCGGCGTGCTCGGCAGGTGGTTCCGGTCTGTCCGGTAGGTGATTCCGGCGTGTCCGGCACGTGCTTTCGGCACGTCTGAGAGGTGGTTCCGGCATGCGCGACAGGTGATTTCGGAGTGTCCGCCAGGTGGTTCTGGCGTACCCGGCAGGTGATTTTGGCGTGTCCGGCAGGTGTTTCTGGCGAGTCGAGCAGGTGGCTCCGGCATGCTCGGCAGGTGCTTCCGGCGTCTCCGGCACGTGGTTCTGGAGTGTCTGAGAGCTGGTTCCGGCATGTCCGGCAGATGATTCCGGAGTGTCCGCCAAGTGGTTCTGGCATAGCCGGCTGGTGATTTGGGCATGTCAGGTAGGTGGCTCCGGCGTGCTCGGCAGGTTGTTCAGACGGGTCTGGCAGGTGTTTTCCGTCTGTTCGGGGTGTGGTTCCAGCACCTCATGCACATGGTTCTGGCACGTCTGAGATGTGGTTCCGGCCGGCCCGACAGGTGTTTCCACAGTGTCCGCCAAGTGGTACTGGCGTAGTTGGCAGGTGATTTTGGCATGACCGGCAGGTGGTTCCAGCAAGCCCGGCAGGTGATTCCGAAGTGTTCCCCAACTGGTTGTGGCGTAGCCGGCAGGTGATTTTTGCGTGTCTGGCAGGTGGTTCTGGCGAGTCGAGCAGGTGGTTCCGGCGTGCTCGGCAGGTGCTTCCGGGGTCATTGGCACGTGGTTCTGGCATATCTGAGAGGTGGTTCCGGCATGCCCGGCAGGTGATTCCGGAGTGTTCGCCAAGTGTTTCCGGCGTGGCCGGCAGGTGATTTTGCATGTCCAGCGGTCGTTCCGGTGGGTCGAGCCGGTGGTTCCGGCGTGTCCGACAGGTGGTTCCGGTCTGTCCGGCAGGTGGTTCTTTTGTGTCCGGCACGAGGTTCAGTCTGAGAGGCTGTGCCGGCATGCCCCTCACGTGATTCCGGCTTGTCCCCGAAGTGGTGCTGGTGTAGCGGGCAGGTGATTTTGGCGTGTCCGGCAGGTGGTTCAGGCGAGTTGAGCAGGTGGTTGCGACGTGCTCGGCAGGTGCTTCCGGCGTCTCCGGCACGTGTTTCTGGCACATCTGACTGGTGGTTCCGGCATGCCCAAAAGTTGATTCCGGTCTGTCCGGTAGGTGGTTCCGGCGTGCACGGCACGTGGTTCTGGTACGTCTCAGAGGTGGTTGCGTATGCCCAACAGGTGATTCCGGACTGTCCGCCACGTGCTTCTGGCACATCTGAGAGGTGGTTCCAACATGCCCGGCAGGTCATTTCGGAGAGTCGTCCAAGTGGTTCTGGCGTAGCCCGCAGGTGATTTTGGCGTGTCCGGCAGGTGGTTCCGCCGTGCTCGGCAGGTGGTTCAGGCATGGCCGTCACGTGGTTCCAGTCTGTCCAGGACGTGTTTCCAGCTTCTCCGGCAGGTGGTTCTGGTACGTCTGAGAGGTGGTTCCGCCATGGCTGGCAGGTGATCCCGGACTGTCCCCCAGGTGGTTCTGGCATAGCCAGCAGTTGATATTGGCCTGTCCGGCAGGTGGTTCCAGCGAGTCGAACAGGTGGCTCCGGCGTTCTTGGCAGGTGGTTCCGGTCTGTCCGGTAGGTTTTTCCGGCGTGTCTGGCACGTGCTTCCGGCACGTCTGAGAGGTGGTTCCGGCATGCGCGGCAGGTGGTTCCGGAGTGTCCGCCAGGTGGTTCTGGCATACCCGGCAGGTGATTTTGGCGTGTCCGGCAGGTGTTTCTGGCGAGTCGAGCAGGTGGCTCCGGCCTCCTCGGCAGGTGCTTCCGGCGTCTCCGGCACTTGGTTCTGGTGTGTCTGAGAGCTGGTTCCGGCATGTCCGGCAGATGATTCCGGAGTGTCCGACAAGTGGTTCTGGCATACCCAGCAGGTGATTTTTGCGTGTCAGGGAGGTGGTACCGGTGAGTCGAGCAGGTGGTTCCGGCGTGCTCAGCAGGTGGTTCAGGCGGTTCTGGCAGGTGGTATCCGTCTGTTCGGGGTGTGGTTCCAGCATCTCATGAACGCGTTTCTGGCACGTCTGAGATGTGGTTCCAGCCGGCCCGACAGGTGTTTCCGCAGTGTCCGCCAAGCGGTTCTGGCGTAGTTGGCAGGTGATTTTGGCATGACTGGCAGGTGGTTCCAGCAAGCCTGGCAGGTGATTCCAAAGTGTTCACCAACTGGTTGTGGCGTAGCCGGCAGGTGATTTTTGCGTGATCGGCAGGTGGCTCTGGCGAGTCGAACAGGTGGTTCCGGCGTGCTCGGCTGTTGCTTCCGGGGTCATTGGCACAGGGTTCTGGCATGTCTGAGAGGTGGTTCCTGCATGCCCGGCAAGTGATTCCGGAGTGTTCGCCAAGTGGTTCTGGCATAGTCGGCAGGTGATTTTGGAATGTCCGTCAGGTGGTTCAGGCGAGCTGAGCAGGTGGTTCCAACGTGCTTGGCACGTGCTTCCGGTGTCTCCGGCACGTGTTTCTGGCACATCTGACAGGTGGTTCCGGCATGCCCGAAAGGTGATTCCGGTCTGTCCGGTAGGTGGTTCCAGCCTGCACGGCATGTGGTTCTGGTACGTCTCAGAGGTGGTTGCGCATGCCCAACAGGTGATTCCGGACTGTCCGCCACATGGTTCTGGCACGTCTGAGAGGTGGTTCCGGCATGCCCGGCAGGTCATCCCAGAGAGTCCTCCAAGTGGTTCTGGCATAACACGCAGGTGATTTTGGCGTGTCTGGCAGGTTGTTCCGTTGTGCTTGGCAGGTGGTTCAGGCTTGGCCGGCAGGTGGTTCCAGACTGTCCAGGACGTGTTTCCAGCTTCTCCGGCAGGTGGTTCTGGTACGTCTGAGAGGTGGTTCCGCCATGGCTGGCAGGTGATTCCGGACCGTCCCCCAGGTGGTTCTGGCATAGCCAGCAGTTGATATTGGCCTGTCCGGCAGGTGGTTCCAGCAAATCGAACAGGTGGCTCCGGCGTGCTCGGCAGGTGGTTCCGGTCTGTCCGGTAGGTGATTCTGGCGTGTCCGGCACGTGCTTCCGGCACGTCTGAGAGGTGGTTCCGGCATGCGCGACAGGTGATTTCGCAGTGTCCGCCAGGTGGTTCTGGCGTACCCGGCAGGTGATTTTGGCTTGTCTGGCAGGTGGTTCCGGCGAGTCAAGCAGGTGGCTCCGGCGTGCTCGGCGGGTTGTTCAGACGGGTCTGGCAGGTGTTTTCCGTCTGTTCGGGGTGTGGTTCCAGCATCTCATGCACATGGTTCTGGCACATCTGAGATGTGGTTCCGGCCGGCCCGACAGGTGTTTCCACAGTGTCCGCCAAGCGCTTCTGGCGTAGTTGGCGGGTGATTTTGGAATGACTGGCAGGTGGTTCCAGCAAGCCTGGCAGGTGATTCCAAAGTGTTCACCAACTGGTTGTGGCGTAGCCGGCAGGTGATTTTTGCGTGATCGGCAGGTGGTTCTGGCGAGTTGAGCAGGTGGTTCCGGCGTGCTCGGCTGGTGCTTCCGGGGTCATTGGCACAGGGTTCTGGCATGTCTGAGAGGTGGTTCCTGCATGCCCGGCAAGTGATTCCGGAGTGTTCGCCAAGTGGTTCTGGCATAGTCGGCAGGTGATTTTGGCATGTCCGGCAGGTGGTTCAGGCGAGTTGAGCAGGTGGTTCCAACATGCTTGGCAGGTGCTTCCGGCGTCTCCGGCACGTGTTTCTGGCACATCTGACAGGTGGTTCCGGCATGCCCGAAAGGTGATTCCGGTCTGTCCGGTAGGTGGTTCCAGCCTGCACGGCATGTGGTTCTGGTACGTCTCAGAGGTGGTTGCGCAGGCCCAACAGGTGATTCCGGACTGTCCGCCACATGGTTCTGGCACGTCTGAGAGGTGGTTCCGGCATGCCCGGCAGGTCATCCCAGAGCGTCCTCCAAGTGGTTGTGGCATAATACGCAGCTGATTTTGGCGTGTCTGGCAGGCTGTTCCGTTGTGCTTGGCAGGTGGTTCAGGCTTGGCCGGCAGGTGGTTCCAGACTGTCCAGGACGTGTTTCCAGCTTCTCCGGCAGGTGGTCCTGGTACTTCTGAGAGGTGGTTCCGCCATGGCTGGCAGGTCATTCCGGACCGTCCCCTAGGTGGTTCTGGCATAGCCAGCAGTTGATATTGGCCTGTCCGGCAGGTGGTTCCAGCGAGTCGAACAGGTGGCTCCGGCGTGCTCGGCAGGTGGTTCCGGTCTGTCCGGTAGGTGATTCCGGCGTGTCCGGCACGTGCTTCCGGCACGTCTGAGAGGTGGTTCCGGCATGCGCGACAGGTGGTTTCGGAGTGTCCGCCAGGTGGTTCTGGCGTACCCGGCAGGTGATTTTGGCGTGTCCGGCAGGTGTTTCTGGCGAGTCGAGCAGGTGGCTCCGGCATGCTCGGCAGGTGCTTCCGGCGTCTCCGGCACGTGGTTCTGGTGTGTCTGAGAGCTGGTTCCGGCATGTCCGGCAGATGATTCCGGAGTGTCCGCCAAGTGGTTCTGGCATACCCGGCTGGTGATTTGGGCAAGTCAGGTAGGTGGTTCTGGCGAGTCGAGCAGGTGGCTCCGGCGTGCTCGGCAGGTTGTTCAGACGTGTCTGGCAGGTGTTTTCCGTCTGTTCGGGCTGTGGTTCCAGCATCTCATGCACATGGTTCTGGCACGTCTGAGATGTGGTTCCGGCCGGCCCGACAGGTGTTTCCACAGTGTCCGCCAAGTGGTACTGGCGTAGTTGGCAGGTGATTTTGGCATGACCGGCATGTGGTTCCAGCAAGCCCGGCAGGTGATTCCGAAGTGTTCCCCAACTGGTTGTGGCGTAGCCGGCAGGTGATTTCTGCGTGTCCGGCAGGTGGTTCTGGCGAGTCGAGCAGGTGGTTCCGGCGTGCTCGGCAGGTGCTTCCGGGGTCATTGGCACGTGGTTCTGGCATATCTGAGAGGTGGTTCCGGCATGCCCGGCAGGTGATTCCGGAGTGTTCGCCTAGTGTTTCCGGCGTAGCCGGCAGGTGATTTTCCATGTCCAGCGGTCGTTCCGGCGGGTCGAGCCGGTGGTTCCGGCGTGTCCGGCAGGTGGTTCCGGTCTGTCCGGCAGGTGGTTCTGTGGTGTCCGGCACGAGGTTCAGTCTGAGAGGCTGCGCCGGCATGCACCTCACGTGATTCCGGCTTGTCCCCGAAGTGGTGCTCTTGTAGCGGGCAGGTGATTTTGGCGTGTCCGGCAGGTGGTTCAGGCGAGTTGAGCAGGTGGTTGCGACGTGCTCGGCAGGTGCTTCCGGCGTCTCCGGCACGTGTTTCTGGCACCTCTGACTGGGGGTTCCGGCATGCCCAAAAGTTGATTCCGGTCTGTCCGGTAGGTGGTTCCGGCGTGCACGGCACGTGGTTCTGGTACGTCTCAGAGGTGGTTGCGTATGCCCAACAGGTGATTCCGGACTGTCCGCCACGTGCTTCTGGCACGTCTGAGAGGTGGTTCCAACATGCCCGGCAGGTCATTTCGGAGAGTCGTCCAAGTGGTTCTGGCGTAGCCCGCAGGTGATTTTGGCGTGTCCGGCAGGTGCTTCCGCCGTGCTCGGCAGGTGGTTCAGGCATGGCCGTCACGTGGTTCCAGTCTGTCCAGGACGTGTTTCCAGCTTCTCCGGCAGGTGGTTCTGGTACGTCTGAGAGGTGGTTCCGCCATGGCTGGCAGGTGATCCCGGACTGTCCCCCAGGTGGTTCTGGCGTACCCGGCAAGTGATTTTGGCTTGTCCGGCAGGTGTTTCTGGCGAGTCAAGCAGGTGGCTCCGGCATGCTCGGCAGGTGCTTCCCTTGTCTCTGGCACGTGTTTCTGGTGTGTCTGATAGCTGGTTCTGGGATGTCCGGCAGATGATTCCGGAGTGTCTGCCAAGTGGTTCTGGCGTAGCTGAAAGGTGATGTTGGCGTGACCGGCAGGTGGTTCCAGACAGCCCGGCAGGTGATTCCGGAGTGTCTGCCGAGTGGTTCTGGCGTAGCCGGCAGGTGATTTTGGCGTGTCCAGCAGGTGGTTCCGGCGAGCTCGGCAGGTGGTAGCGGCGTGTCCGGAACATAGTTCTAGCACGTCTGAGAGATGGTTCCGGCATGCCCGGCAGGGGATTCCGGAGTGTCCGGCATGTGGTTCTGGCACCTCTGAGAGGTGGTTCCGGCATGCCCGGCAGGTGGTTCCGGAGTGTCTGCCGAGTGGTTCTGGCGTAGTCGGCAGGTGATTCTGGCGTATCCAGCAGGTGGTTCTGGGGAGTGGATCAGGTGGTTCTGGCATACTCGGCAGGTGGTACCGGCGTGTCTGGAACATGGTTCTGGTAAGTCTGAGAGGCAGTTCCGGCATGCCCGACAGGTGATTCCGGAGTGTTCGCCAAGTGGTTCTGGCGTAGCCGGCAGATCATTTTGCATGTCCGGCGGTGGTTCCGGCGAGTCGAGCCGGTGGTTCCGGCGTGTCTGGCAGGTGATTCCGGCATGTCCAGCAGGTGGTTCTGGGGAGTGGATCAGGTAGTTCCGGCATGCCCGGCACGTTATTCCAGAGTGTCCGGCATGTGGTTCTGGCACCTCTGAGAGGTTGTTCTGGCATACCCGACAGGTGATACCGGAGTGTCCGCCATTTGGTTCTGGCACCTCTGAGAGGTGGGTCCGGGATGCCTGGCATGTGATTCCGGAGTGTCTGACAAGTGGTTCTGGCGTGTGCAGCAAGTGTTTCTGGTCTGTCCGGCAGGTGGTTCTGGCGAGTCCGTCTCGAGGTTCTGGCACGTCTGAGAGTTGGTTCCGGCATGCCCGACAGGTGATTCCAGAGTGTCCGTCACGTGGTTCTGGCGTACCCAGCAGGTGATTTTGGCATGTCTGGCAGGTGTTTCTGGCAAGTCGAGCATTTGGCTCAGGCATGATCAGCAGGTGCTTCCGGCGTGTCCGGCACGTGGTTCTGGTGTGTCTGAGAGCTGGTTCTGGCATGTCCGGCAGATGATTCCGTAGTGTCCACCAAGTGGTTGTGGCATACCGGGCAGGTGATTTTAGCGTGTCACGTAGGTGGTTCCGGCGAGTCAAGTAGGTGGTTCCGGCGTGCTCGGCAGGTGGTTCAGGCGGGTCTGGCAGGTGGTTTCGGTCTGTTCCGGGTGTGGTTCCGGCATCTCAGGCACATGGTTCTGGCACGTCTGATAGGTGGTTCCGGCCGGCCCGACAGGTGTTTCCATGGTGTCTGCCAAGTGGTTCTGGCATAGGTGAAAGGTGATGTTGGCGTGACCGGCAGGTGGTTCCAGCCAGCCCGGCACCTGATTCCAAAGAGTTCACCAAATGGTTGTGGTCTAGCCGACAGGTGATGTTGGCGTGTCCAGCAGGTGGTTTTGGCGAGTCGAGCAGGTGGTTCTGGCGTGCTCGGCAGGTGCTTCCGGTGTCATTGGCATGTGGTTCCGGCATGTCTGAGAGGTGGTTCCGGCATGCCCGGCAGGTGATTCCGGAGTGTCCGACATGTGGTTCTGGCACCTCTTAGAGGTTGTTCTGGCATGCCCGGCAGGTGATACCGGAGTGTCCGGCATTTGGTTCTGGCACCTCTGAGAGGTGGTTCCGGCATGCCCGGCAGGTGGTTCCGGAGTGTCTGCCGAGTGGTTCTGGCGTAGCCGGCAGTTGATTCTGGCGTGTCCAGCAGGTGGTTCTCTGGAGTCGATCAGGTGGTTCCGGCACACTCGGCAGGTGGCACTGGCGTGTCCAGAACATGGTTCTGGCAAGTCTGAGAGGTGGTTCCGCCATGCGCGGCAGGTGATTCCGGAGTGTTCGCCAAGTGGTTCTGGCGTAGCCGGCAGGTGATTTTGCATGTCCGGCAATGGTTCCGGCGAGTCGAGCCGGTGGTTCCGGGATCTCCGGCAGGTGATTCCGGCATGTCCAGCAGGTTTTTCTGGGGAGTGGATCAGGTGGTTCTGGCATGCCCGGCAGGTGATTCCGGAGTGTCCGGCATTTGGTTCTGGCACCTCTGAGAGGTTGTTCTGGCATGCGCGGCAGGTGATTCCGGAGTGTTCGCCAAGTGGTTCAGGCGTAGCCGGCAGGTCATTTTGCATGTCCGGCGGTGGTTCCGGCGAGTCGAGCCGGTGGTTCCAGCGTGTCCAGCAGGTGTTTCCGCTCTGACCTGCACGAGGTTCTGGCACGTGTGAGAGTTGGTTCCGGCATGCCCGACAGGTGATTCCGGATTGTTCGCCAAGTGGTTCTGGCGTAGCCGGCAGGTGATTTTGGCATGTCCGACAGGTGTTTCTTGCGAGTCGAGCAGGTGGCTCAGGCATGCCCAGCTGGTGCTTCCGGCGTCTCTGGCACGTGGTTCCGGCATGTCTGAGAGGTGGTTCCGGCATGCCCGGCAGTTGGTTCCGGAGTGTCTGCCGAGTGGTTCTGGAGCCAGCCTGGCAGGTTATTCCGAAGAGTTCACCAAATGGTTGTGGCGTAGCCGGCGGGTGATTTTGGCGTGTCAGGAAGGTGGTTCTGGCTAGTTGAGCAGGTGGATCATGCGTGCTCGCCAGGGGGTTCAGGCGGGTCTGGCAGGTGGTTTCGGTCTGTTCAGGGAGTGGCTCCGGCATCTCAGGCACATGGTTCTGGCACGTCTGAGAGGTGGTTCCGGCCGGCCGGAGAGGTGTTTCCGGAGTGTCCGCCAAGTGGTTCTGGCGTAGCTGAAAGGTGATGTTGGAGTGACCGACAGGTGGTTCCATCCAGCCCGGCAGGTGATTCCGGAGTGTCTGCCGTGTGGTTCTGGCGTAGCTGGCAGGTGATTTTGCCGTGTCTAGCGGTGGTTCCGGCGATCTCGGCAGGTGGTACCAGCATGTCCGGAACATGGTTCTGGCACGTCTGAGAGATGGTTCCGGCATGCCAGGCAGGTGATTCCGGAGTGTCCGGCCTGTGGTTTTGGCACCTCTGAGAGGTGGTTCCGGCATGCCCGGCAGGTGATTCCGGAGTGTCCGGCATGTTGTTCTGGCACCTCTGAGAGGTGGTTCCGGCATGCCCGGCAGGTGATTCCGGAGTCTCTGCCGAGAGGTTCTGGCGTAGTCGGCAGGTGATTCTGGCGTGTCCAGCAGGTGGTTCTGGGGTATGGATCAGGTGGTTCCGGCATACTCGGCAGGTGGTACCGGCGTGTCCAGAACATGGTTCTGGCAAGTCTGAGAGGTGGTTCCGGCCTGCCTGACAGGTGATTCCGGAGTGTTCGCCAAGTGGTTCTGGCGTACCCGGCAGGTGATTTTGGCATGTCCGACAGGTGTTTCTTGCGAGTCGAGCAGGTGGCTCAGGCATGCTCAGCTTGTGCTTCCGGCGTCTCTGGCACGTGGTTCTGGTGTGTCGGAGAGCTGGTTCTGGCATGTCCGGCAGATGATTCCGGAGTGTCCACCAAGTGGTTCTGGTATACCTGGCAGGTGATTTTGGCGTGTCAGGAAGGTGGTTCCGGCTAGTTGAGCAGGTGGATCAGGCGTGCTCGCCAGGGGGTTCAGGCGGGTCTGGCAGGTGGTTTCGGTCTGTTCGGGGAGTGGTTCCGGCATCTCAGGCACATGGTTCTGGCACGTCTGAGAGGTGGTTCTGGCATGCCCAGCAGGTGATTCCGGAGTGTTCCCCAAGTGGTTCTGGCGTAGCCGGCAGGTCATTTTGCATGTCCGGCGGTGGTTCCGGCGAGTCGAGTCGGTGGTTCCGGCGTGTCCAGCATGTCGTTCCGGTCTGTCCGGCAGGTGGTTCTGGCATGTCCGGCACGAGGTTCTTGCACGTCTGAGAGTTGGTTCCGGCATGCCCGACAGGTGATTTCAGAGTGTCCGCCACGTGGTTGTGGCGTACCCGGCATGTTATTTTGGCGTGTCTGGCAGGTGTTTCTTGCAAGTCGAGCATTTGGCTCAGGCGTGATCAGCAGGTGCTTCCGGCGTGTCCGGCACGTGGTTCTGGTGTGTCTGAGAGCTGGTTCTGGCATGTCCGGCAGATGATTCCGGAGTGTCCACCAAGTGGTTGTGGCATACCCGGCAGGTGATTTTAGCGTGTCAGGTAGGTGGTCCGGCGATTCGAGTAGGTGGTTCCGGCGTGCTCGGCAGGTGGTTCAGGCGGGTCTGGCAGGTGGTTTCGGTCTTTTCGGGGTGTGGTTCCGGCATCTCAGGCACATGGTTCTGGCACGTCTGAGAGGTGGTTCCGGCCGGCCCGACAGGTGTTTCCATGGTGTCCGCCAAGTGGTTCTGGCATAGCTGGCACGTGATTTTGGCGTGACCGGCAGGTGGTTCCAGCCAGCCCGGCAGGTGATTCCGAAGAGTTCACCAAATGGTTGTGGCGTAGCCGGCAGGTGATTTTGGCATGTGCAGCAAGTGTTTCCGGTCTGTCCGGCAGGTGGTTCTGGCGTGACCGGCACGAGGTTCTGGCACGTCTGAGAGTTGGTTCCGGCATGCCCGACAGGTGATTCCGGAGTGTCCGCCACGTGGTTCTGGCGTACCCGGCAGGTGATTTTGGCGTGTCCAGCAGGTGTTTCTTGCAAGTCGAGCATTTGGCTCAGGCATGCTCAGCAGGTGCTTCCGGCGTGTCTTGCACGTGGTTCTGGTGTGTCTGAGTGCTGGTTCTGGCATGTCCGGCAGATGATTCCGGAGTGTCCACCAAATGGTTGTGGCCTAGCCGGCAGGTGATGTTGGCATCTCCAGCAGGTGGTTTTGGCGAGTCGAGCAGGTGGTTCTGGCGTGCTCGGCAGGTGCTTCCGGTGTCATTGGCATGTGGTTTCGGCATGTCTGAGAGTTGGTTCCGACATGCCTGGCAGGTGGTTACGCTGTGTCTGCCGAGTGGTTCTGGCGTAGCCGGCAGGTGATTCTGGCGTGTCCAGCAGGTGGTTCTGGGGAGTGGATCAGGTGGTTCCGGCTACTCAGCAGGTGGTACCGGCGTGTCCGGAACATGGTTCTGGCAAGTCTGAGAGGTAGTTCCGGCATGCCCGACAGGTGATTCCGGAGTGTTCGCCATGTGGTAGTGGCATAGTCGGCAGGTTATTTTGCATGTCCGGCGGTGGTTCCGGCGAGTCGAGCCGGTGGTTCCGGCGCGTCCAGCAGGTGTTTCCGGTCTGTCCGGAAGGGGGTTCTGGCGTGACAGGCACGAGGTTCTGGCACGTCTGAGAGTTGGTTCCGGCATGCACGACAGGTGATTCCGGAGTGTCCGCCACGTGGTTCTGGCATACCCGGCAGGTGATTTTGGCGTGTCTGGCAGGTGTTTCTTACAAGTCGAGCATTTGGCTCAGGCATGCTCAGCAGGTGCTTCCGGCATGTCCGGCACGTGGTTCTGGTGTGTCTGAGAGCTGGTTCTGGCATGTCCGGCAGATGATTCCGGAGTGTCCACCAAGTGATTGTGGCATACCCGGAAGGTGATTTTAGCGTGTCAGGTAGGTGGTTCCAGCGAGTCGAGTAGGTGGTTCCGGCGTGCTCGGCAGGTGGTTCAGGCGGGTCTGGCAGGTGGTTTCGGTCTGTTCGGGGTGTGGTTCCGGCATCTCAGGCACATGGTTCTGGCACGTCTGATAGGTGGTTCCGGCCGGCCCGACAGGTGTTTCCATGGTGTCCGCCAAGTGGTTCTGGCATAGCTGGCAGGTGATGTTGGCGTGACCAGCAGGTGGTTCCAGCCAGCCCGGCAGGTGATTCCGAAGAGTTCACCAAATGGTTGTGTCCTAGCCGGCAGGTGATTTTGGCGTGTCCAGCAGGTGGTTTTGGCGAGTTGAGCAGGTGGTTCTGGCGTGCTCGGCAGGTGCTTCCGGTGTCATTGGCATGCGGTTCCGGCATGTCTGAGAGGTGGTTCCGCCATGCCTGGCAGGTGATTCCGGAGTGTTCGCCAAGTGGTTCTGGCGCAGCCGGCAGGTGATTTTGCATGTCCGGCAATGGTTCCGGCGAGTCGAGCCGGTGGTTCCGGCATGTCTGGCAGGTGGTTCCGGCATGCACGGCAGGTGATTCCGGAGTGTCCAACAAGTGGTTCCCGCGTAGCCAGCAGGTGGTTCAGGCGGGTCCAGCAGGTGGTTCTGGGGAGTGGATCGGGTGGTTCTGGCATGCTCGGCAGGTGCTTCCGGCATCTCCTGCACGTGGTTCTGGTACGTATGAGAGGTGGTTCCCGCACGCCAGGCAGGTGATTTTGGAGTGTCCGGCAAGTGGTTCTGGCATAGCCGGCAGCTGATTTTGGCATGTCCGACAGGTGTATCTTGCGAGTCGAGCAGGTGGCTCAGGCATTCTCAGCTGGTGATTCCGGTGTCTCTGGTACGTGGTTCTGGTGTGTCTGAGAGCTGATTCAGGCATGTCCGACAGATGATACCGGAGTGTCCACCAAGTGGTTCTGGTATACCTGGCAGGTGAGTTTGGCATGTCAGGAAGTTGGTTCCGGCTAGTTGAGCAGGTGGATCAGACGTGCTCGCCAGGGGGTTCAGGCGGGTCTGGCAGGTGGTTTCGGTCTGTTCGGGGAGTGGTTCCGGCATCTCAGGCTCATGGTTCTGGCACGTCTGAGAGCTGGTTCCGCCCGGCCGGAGATGTGTTTCCTGAGTGTCCGCCAAAAATTTCTGGCGTAGCTGAAAGGTGATGTTGGCGTGACCGGCAGGTGGTTCCAGCCAGCCCGGCAGGTGATTCCTGAGTGTCTGCCGAGTGGTTCTGGCGTAGTCGGCAGGTGATTCTGGCGTGTCCAGCAGGTGGTTCTGTGGAGTGGATCACGTGGTTCCGGCATACTCGGCAGGTGGTACCGGCGTGTCCGGAACATGGTTCTGGCAAGTCTGAGAGGTGGTTCCGGCGTGCCCGACAGGTGATTGCGGAGTGTTCGCCAAGTGGTTCTGGCGTAGCCGGCAGGTCATTTTACATGTCCGGCGGTGGTTCCGGCGAGCCGAGCCGGTGGTTCCGGCATGTCCGGCAGGTGATTCCGGCATGTCCAGTAGTTGGTTCCGGCATGTCCGGCAGGTGATTCCGGAGTGTCCGGCATGTGGTTCTGGTACCTCTGAGAGGTGGTTCCGGCATGCCCGGCAGGTGATACCGGAGTCTCCGGCATTTGGTTCTGGCACCTCTGAGAGGTGGTTCCGGAATGCCTGGCATGTGATTCCGGAGTGTCTGCCGAGTGGTTCTGGCATAGCCGGCAGGTCATTTTGCATGTCCGGCGGTGGTTCAGGCGAGTCAAGCCGGTGGTTCCGGCGTGTCCGGCAGGTGGTTCTGGCGTGACCGGCACGAGGTTCTGGCACGTCTGAGAGTTGGTTCCGGCATGCCCGACAGGTGATTCCGGAGTGTCCGCCACGTGGTTCTGGCATACCCGGCAGGTGATTTTGGCGTGTCTGGCAGGTGTTTCTTGCAAGTCGAGCATTTGGCTCAGGCATGCTCAGCAGGTGCTTCCGGCATGTCTGGCACGTGGTTCTGCTGTGTCTGAGAGCTGGTTCTGGCATGTCCGGCAGATGGTTCCGGAGTGTCCACCAAGTGGTTGTGGCATACCCGGCAGGTGATTTTAGCGTGTCAGGTAGGTGGTTCCAGCGAGTCGAGTAGGTGGTTCCGGCGTGCTCGGCAGGTGGTTCAGGCGGGTCTGGCAGTTGGTTTCGGTCTGTTCGGGGTGTGGTTCCGGCATCTCAGGCACATGGTTCTGGCACGTCTGATAGGTGGTTACGGCCGGCCCGACAGGTGTTTCCATGGTGTCCGCCAAGTGGTTCTGGCATAGCTGGCAGGTGATGTTGGCGTGACCGGCAGGTGGTTCCAGCCAGCCCGGAAGGTAATTCCGAAGTGTTCACCAAATGGTTGTGGCGTAGCCGCCAGGTGATTTTGGCGTGTCCAGCAGGTGGTTTTGGCGAGTCGAGCAGGTGGTTCTGGCGTGCTCGGCAGGTGCTTCCGGTGTCATTGGCATGTGGTTCCGGCATGTCTGAGAGGTGGTTCCGGCATGCCCGGCAGGTGGTTCCGGAGAGTCTGCCGAGTGGTTCTGGAGCCAGCCCGGCAGGTGATTCCGAAGAGTTCACCAAATGTTTGTGGCGTAGCCGGCAGGTTATTTTGGCGTGTCAGGAAGGTGGTTCCGGCTAGTTGAGCAGGTGAATCAGGCGTGCTCGCCAGGGGGTTCAGGCGGGTCTGGCAGGTGGTTTCGGACTGTTCGGGGAGTGGTTCCGGCATCTCAGGCACATGGTTCTGGCACGTCTGAGAGATGTTTCCGGCCGGCCGGAGAGGTGTTTCCGGAGTGTCCGCCAAGTGGTTCTGGCGTAGCTGAAAGGTGATGTTGGCGTGACCGACAGGTGGTTCCAGCCAGCCCGGCAGGTGATTCCGGAGCGTCCGCCAAGTGTTTCTGGCGTACCCGTCAGGTGATTTTGGCATGTCCGACAGGTGTATCTTGCGAGTCGAGCAGGTGGCTGAGGCATGCTCAGCTGGTGCTTCCGGCGTCTCTGGCACGTGTTTCTGGTGTGTCTGAGAGCTGGTTCTGGCATCTCCGGCAGATGATTCCGGAGTGTCCACCAAGTGGTTCTTGTATACCTGGCAGGTGATTTTGGCGTGTCAGGAAGTTGGTTCCGGCTAGTTGAGCAGGTGGATCAGGCGTGCTCGCCAGGGGGTTCAGGCGGGTCTGGCAGGTGTTTTCGGTCTGTTCGGGGAGTGGTTCCGGCATCTCAGGCTCATGGTTCTGGCACGTCTGAGAGGTGGTTCCGGCCGGCCCGACAGGTGTTTCCATGGTGTCCGCCAAGTGGTTCTGGCATAGCTGAAAGGTGATGTTGGCGTGACCAGCAGGTGGTTCCAGAAAGCCCGGCAGGTGATTCCGAAGATTTCACCAAATGGTTGTGGCCTAGCCGGCAGGTGATTTTGGCGTGTCCAGCAGGTGGTTTTGGCGAGTCAAGCCGGTAGTTCTGGCGTGCTCGGCAGGTGCTTCCGGTGTCATTGGCATGTGGTTCCGGCATGTCTGAGAGGTGGTTCCGCCATGCCCGGCAGGTGATTCCGGAGTGTTCGCCAAGTGGTTCTGGCGTAGCCGGCAGGTGATTTTGCATGTCCGGCAATGTTTCCGGCGAGTCGAGCCGGTGGTTCCGGCATGTCCGGCAGGTGATTCCGGCATGTCCAGCAGGTGGTTCTGGGGAGTGGATCAGGTAGTTCCGGCATGCCCGGCAGGTGATTCCGGAGTGTCCGGCATGTGGTTCTGGCACCTCTGAGAGGTTGTTCTGGCATGCCCGGCAGGTGATACCGGAGTGTCCGGCATTTGGTTCTGGCACCTCTGAGAGGTGGTTCCGGGATGCCTGGCATGTGATTCCGGAGTGTCTGCCGAGTGATTCTGGCGTGTCCAGCAGGTGTTTCTGGTCTGTCCGGCAGGTGGTTCTGGCGTGTCCGGCACGAGGTTCTGGCATGTCTGAGAGGTTGTGTCGGCATGCCCTTCACGTGATTCCGGCTTGTCCACCAAGTGGTTCTGGTGTAGCGGGCAGGTGATTTTGGCGTGTCCGGCAGGTGGGACCGGTGAGTCAAGCAGGTGGTTCCGGCGAGTGTTTCCTGTGTTTCCGGTCTGTCCGGGAGCTGGTTCCGGCCTGTCCGGCACGTGCTTCTGGCACTTCTGAGAGGTTGTGCTGGCATGCCCGGCAGGTGGTTCTGGGGTGTCCAGCACGAGGTTCTGGCACGTCTGAGAGTTTGTGCCATCATGCCCAAAGCATTATTCTGCCTTGTATTCAAAGTGGTTCCAGCGTAGCCGTCAGGTGATTTGGGCGTGTCCGGCAGGTGGTTCTGGCGTGCTCAGCACGTGGTTCCAGTCTGTGCAGTACATGTTTCCAGCTTGTCCGGCAAGTGGTTCTGGTACGTCTGAGAGGTGTTCCCAGCTTGTTGGGCAGGTGTTTACGGTCTGTCCCGGAGGTGTTCCTGGCATGTCTGTAATGTGGTTCTGGCACGTCTGCGACGTGCTTCAGGCAGCCTGGCAGCTGATTCCTGGGTGTCCACCAAGTGGTTCTGGCATCACCAGCAGGTTATTTTGGCATGTCCAGCAGGTCTTTCCTGCTTTTTGGGCTCGTGGCTCTGGCTTCTAAGACAGGTGTTGGTGGCATTTCTGGCCCCCTGTTCTGAAATACTCTGCAGGAGGTTTCACTGTTTCTGGCACCTGTTTGCGGCATATCCATCAGGTGTTTCCAATGTGTCTGGCATGTTGTGCTGCGTTTGGAATCTGGTTCTGTCGTGTCTGTTGTGTGCAGCTGGCATGTTGAAGAGATGGTTCTGCAGTGTCAGAATTGTTGTTCCACTGTGTTCAGCAGGTGGTGACAGGTGGTTCTGGCATGCAACGTGGGTGCTTCTGGTGTGCCTGTTGGGTCGTTCTGGCATGAATGTGTGGTTCTTTGAGAGTGTGCGGAGGGTGTTTTTGGCATATCTCCCGGGGTTTTCTGGCATCTAAGGGGCATGATTCCTTTTTATGCGTCCGGAGATTTGGTTCTCAACTTCCTAAAGAGATGGAAGAAAGATGGTCTGTGGCTTGTCGCCCCTAGAGGGGTGGAGACAATGCATTGTGCATTCCGTGTCTAGAGCAATGGAGGGCAAAACTGAGAGGAAAGGGGCCTTTCTGACATAGGTGTTTTCTGACACTCTCTCCACCAGTGGTCAACTGTGGTTGGTGAAAAGTGTATTGTCTCTCTCCTGCTAAACACATGGTTGCACAATCATTTGGGACTCAGCCCAGTTGGTTAAGGGGAACATGTAGGCATTTTGTCTGAGCTGGGTTGGCAAGGTGGAATTGCGGCAGAAGCAGAAGTTCTAAAGCTGCGAGTTAAGGGCTGGGAAGAAATGCCATTTGAGCTGCCTTTGTATGAGAAGTTCCCCGGTCTGCTGTAACAGGACTGTGGCAAGCGAGTTGTTTGTCAGCTTCCTAAAGAGCTGGAGGCAAGACAGTTTATGGCTTGTCTCCCATTGAAGGATGGAGGCAGTGCTTTGTGCCTTCCACCTCTAGAGCAATGGAGGGCACGGCTGAGAGCAAAGGGCCCTTTCTGACATAGGTGCATTCTGACACTCTCTGACCCAGTGCACCATGGCGGTTTGTAAAAAGCCTATTGTCTGCTCCTGCTAAGCATGTGGAAGCACAATCATGTGGGCTTCGCCCCCGTTGCTTAAGGGGAAGATGTAGGCATTTCGTCTGAGCCGGGTTGGCAAGGTGGAACTGTGGCAGAAGCAGTAGTCCTAAAGCGGCCAGTTAAGCACTGGGAAGAAATGGCATTTGAGCTGCCTCTGTATGAGAGTTTCCTCGTATCCTGTAACAGCACTGTGGAAAGCGAGTTCTTTCTCAGCTTCCTAAAGAGCTGGAGGCAAGACAGTTTATGGCTTGTCTCCCATTGAAGGATGGAGGCAGTGCTTTGTGCCTTCCACCTCTACAGCAATGGAGGGCACGGCTGAGAGTAAAGGGGTCTTTCTGCCATTGGTGCTTTCTGACACTCTCCCAAACATTGCACTTCGTGGTTAGTTAAAAGCCTATTGTCTCTCTCCTCCTCAGCATGTGGAACCACAATCCTATGGGCCTCATCCCCATTGCTCAAGGGGAAGATGTAGGCATTTCGTCTGAGCCGGGTTGGCAAGGTGGAAACGTGCAGGATGCTGATGTCCCAGACTGGCGAGTGAAGTCCTGAAAAGAAACGGCGTTCAGCCTCCTTTGTATGACATGTTCCCAGGACGCTGTAAGAACACTGTGGAAAGGGAGTTTTTTCTCCAATTCCTAAAGAGCTGGAAGCAGGACAAGATGTGGTTTGTCTCCCATTGAGCGGTGGATCCAGAACCAGTGCTTTGTGCCTTCCACCTCTAGAGCAATGGAGGGCATGGCTGAGAGCAAAGGGGCCTTTCTGACATAGCTGCTTTCCGACGCTCTCTAAGCAGTGTAAAATGGTGGTTGGAAAAAGGCATGCAGTTTATCGCCTCCTAAGCATGTGGATGCTCAATCATTTGGGAATCAGCACAGTTGCTTCAGGGGAAGATGTAGGCATTTCGTCTGGTCCGCGTTGGCAAGGTGGAAATGCGGCAGAAGCAGATGTTGCAGATTGGTGAGTTAAGGGCTGAAAAGACACGGTGTTCAGCTGCCTTTGTATGAGATGTTCCCAGGACGCTGTAAGAGCACTGTGGAATGCGACTACTTTCCCAGCTTCCTAAAGAGCTGGAAGCAGGACAGTTGATGGCTTGTCTCCAATTGAAGGATGGAGGCAGTGCTTTGTGCCTTCCACCTCTAGAGCAATGGAGGGCACGGCTGAGAGCCAAGGGCCCTTTCTGACATAGGTGCATTCTGACACTCTCTGACCCAGTGCACAATGGCGGTTTGTAAAAAGCCTATTGTCTGCTCCTGCTAAGCATGCGGAAGCACAGTCATCTGGGCCTCGTCCCCGTTGCTGAAGGGGAAGATGTAGACATTTCGTTTGAGCCGGGTTGGCAAGGTGGAAATGTGGCAGGAGCAGAAGTTCCAAATCTGCGAGTTAAGCGCTGAAAAGAAATGGCATATCAGCTGCCTTTGTATGAGATGTTGCCAGGACACAGAAAGAGCACTGTTGAAAGCGAGTTCTTTCTCAGCTTCCTAAAGAGATGGAAGGAAGATTGTCTGTGGCTTGTCGCCCCTTGAGGGGGGCAGCCAGTGCATTGTGCATTCCACGTCTAGAGCAATGAAGGGCACGGCTGAGAGCAAAGGGGTCTTTCTGACATAGCTGCTTTCCGACACTCTCTCCAGCAGTGCACAATGGTGGTTGGAAAAAGGCGTGCAGTCTATCGCCTCTGTAGCACGTGGACGCTCAATCATTTGGGACTCAGCCCAGTGGCTTCAGGGGAAGATGTAGGCGTTTCGTCTGAGCCGGGTTGGCAAGGTGGAATTGCGGCAGAAGCAGAAGTCCTAAAGCTGCGAGTGAAGGGCTGGAAAGAAATGCCGTTTGAGCTGCCTTTGTATGAGAGGTTCCTGGTATGCTGTAACTTGACTTTGGAAAGCGAGTTGTTTGTCAGCTTCCTAAAGAGCTGGAGGCAAGACAGTTTATGGCTTGTCTCCCATTGAAGGATGGAGGCAGTGCTTTGTGCCTTTCACCTGCAGAGCAATGGAGGGCACGGCTGAGAGCAAAGGGGGCTTTCTGCCATAGGTGCTTTCTGATCCCCTTCAGGGGTGGTGCCAGTGCCTTGTGCCTCCTGCCTCTAGAGGAATGGAGGGCACGGCCGAGAGTAAAGGGCCTTTCTGACATTGGTGCTTTCTGACACTCCCCCAACCATTGCTCAAAGGTGGTTTCTTCAAAGCCTATTGTCTGTCTCCTCCTCAGCATGTGGAACCACAATCATCCGGGCCTCGTCCCCATTGCTCAAGGGGAAGATGTAGGCATTTCCTCTGAGCCGGGTTGGCAAGGTGGAAATGCGGCAGAAGCGGATGTTGCAGATTGGCGAGTTAAGCTCTGAAAAGACACGGCGTTCAGCTGCCTTGGTATGAGATGTTCCCAGGATGCTGTAAGAGCACTGTGGAATGCGAGTGCTTTCCCAGCTTCCTAAAGAGCTGGAAGCAGGACAGTTGATGGCTTGTCTCCCATTGAAGGATGGTGGCAGTGCTTTGTGCCTTCCACCTCTAGAGCAATGGAGGGCACGGCTGAGAGCAAAGGGCCCTTTCTGACATTGGTGCTGTCTGACACTCCCCCAACCATTGCTCAAGGGCGGTTGGTTAAAAGCCTATTGTCTCTCTCCTACTAAGCAGGTGGAACCACAATCATTCGGACCTCGTCCCCATTGTTTAAGGGGAAGTTGTAGGCATTTCGTCTGAGCCGGGTTGACAAGGTGGCAATGTGGCACATGCAGATGTTCCAGATCGGCGAGTGAAGTGCTGGAAGAAACGGCGTTCAGCTGCCTTTGTATGAGATGTTCCCTGGACGCTCTAAGAGCACTATGGAATGCGAGCTCTTTCTCAGCGTCCTAAAGAGCTGGACGCAAGAAGGTGTGTGGTTCGTCTGCCATTGAGGGGTGGAGCCAGAGGCAGTGCATTGTGCCTTCCTCCTCTAGAGCAATTCAGGGCATGGCTGAGATCAAAGGGACCTTTCTGACATAGGTGCTTTCTGACACTCTCTCCACCAGTGCACAACCGTGATTGTAAAAAGCCTGTCTCTCTCCTCTTAAGCATGTGGAAGCACAGTCATATGGGCCTCGTCCCCGTTGCTGAAGGGGAAGATGTAGGCATTTCGTCGGAGCCTGGATGGCAAGGTGGAAATGTGGCAGAAACAGAAGTTCCAAATCGGCAAGTTAAGGGTGGAAAAGAAACGGCATTTCAGCTGCCTTTGTATGAGATGTTCCCTGGACTCTGTAAGATCACTGTTGAAAGCGAGTTCCTTCTCAGCTTCCTAAAGAGATGGAAGCAAGGTGGTCTGTGGCTTGTCGCCCCTTGAGGGGGGAAGCCAGTGCATTGTGCATTCCACGTCTAGAGCAATGGAGGGCACGGCTGAGAGCAAAGGGGTCATTCTGACATAGCTGCTTTCCGACACTCTCTCCAGCAGTGCACAATGGTGGTTGGAAAAAGGCGTGCAGTCTATCGCCTCCTAAGCACGTGGATGCTCAATCATTTGGGACTCAGCCCAGTTGCTTCAGGGGAAGATGTAGGCATTTCGTCTGAGCCGGGTTGGCAAGGTGCAATTGTGGCAGAAGCAGAAGTTCTAAAGTGGCGAGTTAAGGGCTGGCAAGAAAGGCCGTTTTACCTGCATTTCTATGACAGTTTCCCCAGAGGCGGTTCCCGGGAGTCGAGCAGGTGTTTCCAGAATGCTCAGCAGGTGGTTCCAGTCTTTCACGGAAGTGGTCCGGGGCGTCCAGCACGTGGTTCTGGCACATCTGAGGGGCGGTTCCGGGATGAATGGCAGGTTATTCCAGAGTGTCAGCAAGTGGTTCTGCCGTAGCCGGCAGGTGATTTTGGTGTATCCAGCAGATGGTTCCAGCGAGTCGAGCAGGTGGTTCCAGCGTGCTCATAAGGTGGTTCAGGCATGTCCGAAAGGTGGTTCGGGTTAGTTCGGGAGGTGGTTCCGGCGTGTCCGGCACGTTTTTCAGGCATGATGAGGGGTGGTTCCGGCATGCACGGCAGGTGATTCCGGAGTGTCCAACAAGTGGTTCCCGCGTAGCCAGCAGGTGGTTCAGGCGGGTCCAGCAGGTGGTTCTGGGGAGTGGATCGGGTGGTTCTGGCATGCTCGGCAGGTGCTTCCGGCATCTCCTGCACGTGGTTCTGGTACATATGAGAGGTGGTTCCGGCACGCCAGGCAGGTGATTTTGGAGTGTCCGGCAAGTGGTTCTGGCGTAGCTGGCAGGTGATTTTGGCGTGACCGGCAGGTGGTTCCAGCCAGCCAGGCAGTTGATTTCAAAGTGTTCACCAACTGGTTGTGGCGTAGCCGGCAGGTGATTTTGGTGTGTCCGGCAGGTGGTTCTGGCGAGTCGAGCAGGTGGTTCCGGCGTGCTCGGCAGGTGCTTCCGGTGTCATTGGCATGTGGTTGTGGCATGTCTGAGACGTCCTTGCGGCATGCCCAGCGGGTGATTCCGGAGTGTTCGCCAAGTGGTTCTGGCGTAGCCGGCAGGAGATTTTGCATGTCCTGCGGTGTTTCCGGCGAGTCGAGCCGGTGGTTCCGGCATGTCCGGCAGGTGATTCCGGCATGTCCAGCAGGTGGTTCTGGGGAGTGGATCAGGTGGTTCCGGCATGCCTGGCAGGCGATTCCGGAGTGTCCGCCAAGTGGTTCTGGCATAGCTGGCAGGTGATGTTGGCGTGACCGGCAGGTGGTTCCAGCCAGCCCGGCAGGTGATTCCGAAGAGTTCACCAAATGGTTGTGGCGTAGCCGGCAGGTGATTTTGGCGAGTCCAGCAGGTGGTTTTGGCGAGTCGAGCAGGTGGTTCTGGCGTGCTCGGCAGGTGCTTCCGGTGTCATTGGCATCTGGTTCCGGCATGTCTGAGAGGTGGTTCCGCCATGCCCGGCAGGTGAGTCCGGAGTGTTCGCCAAGTGGTTCTGGCGTAGCCGGCAGGTGATTTTGCATGGCCGGCAATGGTTCCGGCGAGTCGAGCTGGTGGTTCCGGCATTTCCAGCAGGTGGTTCCGGCATGCCCGGAAGGTGATACCGGAGTGTCCGGCCTTTGGTTCTGGCAAGTCTGAGAGGTGGTTCCGGCATGCCCGACAGGTGATTCCGGAGTGTTCGCCAAGTTGTTCTGGCGTAGCCAGCAGGTCATTTTGCATGTCCAGCGGTGGTTCCGGCTAGTCAAGCCAGTGGTTCCGGCATGTCCGGCATTTGTTTCCGGTCTGTCCGGCTGGTGGTTCTGGCGTGTCCGGCACGAGGTTCTGGCACGTCTGAGATGTGGTTCCGGCATGCCCGACAGGTGATTCCGAGTGTCCACCACGTGGTTCTGGCGTATCCGGCAGTTGATTTTGGCGTGTCTGGCAGGTGTTTCTTGCAAGTCGAGCATGTGGCTCAGGCATGATCAGCAGGTGCTTCCGGCGTGTCCGGCACCTGGTTCTGGTGTGTCAGAGGGCTGGTTCTGGCATGTCCGGCAGATGATTACGGAGTGGCCACCAAGTGGTTCTGGTACACCTGGCAGGTGATTTTGGCGTGTCTGGAAGGTGGTTCCGGCTAGTTGAGCAGGTGGATCAGACGTGCTCGCCAGGGGTTTCAGGCGGGTCTGGCAGGTGGTTTCGGTCTTTTCGGGGTGTGGTTCCGGCATCTCAGGCACATGGTTCTGGCAAGTCTGAGATGTGGTTCCGGCCTGCCCTACAGGTGTTTCCGGAGTGTTCGCCAAGTGGTTCCGGCGCAGCTGAAAGGTGATGTTGGCGTGACAGGCAGGTGGTTCCAGCCAGCCCGGAAGGTGATTCCGGAGTGTCTGCTGAGTGGTTCTGGCGTAGCCGGCAGGTGATTTTGGCGTGTCCAGCAGGTGGTTCCGGCGAGCTCGGCAGGTGGTACCGGCGTGTCCGGAACATGGTTCTGGCACGTCTGAGAGATGGTTCCGGCATGCCCTGCAGGTGATTCCGGAGTGTCCGGCATGTGGTTCTGGCACCTCTGAGAGGTGGTTCCGGCATGCCCGGCAGGTGGTTCCGGAGTGTCTGCCGAGTGGTTCTGGCGTAGCCGGCAGGTGATTCTGGCGTGTCCAGCAGGTGGTTCTGGGGAGTGGATCAGGTGGTTCCGGCATGCCCGGCAGGTGATCCCGGAGAGCCCTCCAAGTGCTTCTGGCGTACCCCACAGCTGTTTCTGGTCTGTCCGGCAGGTGGCTCTGGTGAGTCGAGCAGGTGATTCCGGCGTGCTCGGCAGGTGGTTCCGGCAGGTCCGGCAGGTGTTTGCCGTCTGTCCATGACGTGGTTCCGGCATGCCCGCAAGGTGATTCTGGAGTGTCCACCAAGTGATTTTGGCGTAGCCGGCATACGATTTTGGCCTGTGAGGCAGATGGTTCCGGCATGTCCAGCAGGTGGTTCCGGCGAGCTCGGCAAGTGCTTCCGGTCTCTCCGGCACGTGGTTGTGGCACGTCTGAGAGATGGTTCCGGCATGCCCGGCAGGTGATTCCGGAGTGTCCGGCATGTGGTTCTGGCACCTCTGAGAGGTGGTTCCGGAATGCCTGGCATGTGATTCCGGAGTGTCTGCCGAGTGGTTCTGGAGTACCCGGCAGGTGATTTTGGCATGTCCGACAGGTGTTTCTTGCGAGTCGAGCAGCTAGCTCAGGCATGCTCAGCTGGTGCTTCCGGCGTCTCGGGCACGTGTTTCTGGTGTGACTGAGAGCTGGTTCTGGCATGTCCGGCAGATGATTCCGGAGTGTCCACCAAGTGGTTCTGGGATACCTGGCAGGTGATTTTGGCGTGTCAGGAAGGTGGTTCCCGCTAGTTGAGCAGGTGGATCAGGCGTGCTCGCCAGGGGCTTCAGGCGGGTCTGGCAGGTGGTTTCGGTCTGTTCGGGGTGTGGTTCCGGCATCTCAGGCACATGGTTCTGGCATGTCTGAGAGGTGGTTCCGGCTGGCCCGACAGGTGATTCCAGAGTGTCCGCCAAGTGGTTCTGGCGTAGCTGGCAGGTGATGTTGGCGTGACCGGCAGGTGGTTGCAGCAAGCCCGGCAGGTGATTCCGGAGTGTCTGCCGAGTGGTTCTGGTGTAGCCGGCAGGTGATTTTGGCGTGTCCAGCAGGTGGTTCCGGCGAGCTCAGCAGGTGGTACCGGCGTGTCCGGAGCATGGTTCTGGCACGTCTGAGAGGTGGTTCCAGCATGCCCGACAGATGATTCCGGAGTGTCCGCCACATGGTTCTGGCGTACCCAGCAGGTGATTTTGGCGTGTCTGGCAGGTGTTTCTTGCAATTCGAAGCATGTGCCTCAGGCATGCTCAGCAGGTGCTTCCGGTGTGTCCGGCACGTGGTTCTGGTGTGTCTGAGAGCTGGTTCTGGCATGTCAGACAGATGATTCCGGAGTGTCCACCAAGTGGTTCTGGCATACCCGGCAGGTCATTTTGGCGTGTCCGGTAGGTGGTTCCGGCGAGTCGAGTAGGTGGTTCCGGCGTGCTCGGCAGGTGGTTCAGGCGGGTCTGGCAGGTGGTTTCGGTCTATTCGGGGTGTGGTTCCGGCATCTCAGGCACATGGTTCTGGCACGTCTGAGAGGTGGTTCCGGCCGGCTCGAAAGGTGTTTCCATGGTTTCTGCCAAGTGGTTCTGGCATAGCTGGCAGGTGATGTTGGCGTGACTGGCAGGTGGTTCCAGCCAGCCCGGCAGGTGATTCCGAATTGTTCACCAAATGGTTCTGGCGTACCCCTCAGGTGTTTCTGGTGTGTCCAGCAGGTGTCTCTGGTGAGTCGAGCAGGTGGTTTGGCGAGCTCGGCAGGTGGTTCCAGCAGGTCCGGCAAGTGTTTGCCGTCTGTCCAGGATGTGGTTCCGGCATGCCCGCAAGGTGATTCCGGAGTGTCCACCAAGTGGTTCTGGTATACCTGGCAGGTGATTTTGTCGTGTCAGGAAGGTGGTTCTGTCTAGTTGAGCAGGTGGATCAGGTGTGCTCGCCAGGGGCTTCAGACAGGTGTGGCAGGTGGTTCCAGTCTGTCCGGCAGGTGGTTCTGGCGTGTCCGGCACGAGGTTCTGGCACGTCTGGGACTTGGTTCCGGCATGCCCGACAGGTGATTCCGGAGTGTCTGCCACGTGGTTCTGGCGTACCCGGCAGGTGATTTTGGCGCGTCTGGCAGGTTTTTCTTGCAAGTCGAGCATGTGGCTCAGGCATGCTCAGCAGGTGCTTCCGGCGTGTCCGGCACGTGGTTCTGGTGTGTCTGAGAGCTGGTTCTGGCATGTCCGGCAGATGATTCCGGAGTGTCCACCAAGTGGTTCTGGCATACCCGGCAGGTGATTTTAGCATGTCAGGTAGGTGGTTCTGGCGAGTCGAGTAGGTGGTTCCGGCGTGCTCGGCAGGTGGTTCAGGTGGGTCTGGCAGGTGGTTTCGGTCTGTTCGGGGTGTGGTTCCGGCATCTCAGGCACATGGTTCTGGCACGTCTGAGAGGTGCTTCCGGCCGGCCCGACAGGTGTTTCCATGGTGTCCGCCTAGTGGTTCTGGCGTAGCTGGCAGGTGATGGCGTGACCGGCAGGTGGTTCCAGCCAGCCCGGCAGGTGATTCCGAAGTGTGCACCAAATGGTTGTGGCGTAGCCGGCAGGTGATTGTGGCGTGTCCAGCAGGTGGTTTTAGCGAGTCGAGCAGGTGGTTCTGGTGTGCTCGGCAGGTGCTTCCGGTGTCATTGGCATGTGGTTCCGGCATGTCTGAGAGGTGGTTCCGCCATGCCTGGCAGGTGATTCCGGAGTGTTCGCCAAGTGGTTCTGGCGTAGCCGGCAGGTGATTTTGCATGTCCGGCGGTGGTTCCGGCGAGTCGAGCCGGTGGTTCCGGCATGTCCGGCAGGTGGTTTCGGTCTGTCCGGCACGTGGTTCTGGCGTGTCCGCCACGAGGTTCTGGCACGTCTGAGAGGTGGTTCCGGTATGCACGACGGGTGACTCCGGAGTGCCCGCCAAGTGGTTCAAGTGTAGCGGGCAGGTGATTTTGGCGTGTCACGCAGGTGGTTCTGTGGAATGGATAAGGAACATCCGGCCTTCTCGGCAGGTGCTTCCGCCGTCTCCGGCATGTGGTTGTTGCACCTCTGAGAGGTGGTTCCAGCATGCCCAGCAGGTGATTCCGGAGTGTTCGCCAAGTGGTTCTGGCGTACCCGGCAGGTGATTTTGGCGTGTCTGGCAGGTGTTTCTTGCAAGTCGAGTATGTGGCTCAGGCATGCTCAGCAGGTGCTTCCGGCGTGTCCGGCACGTGGTTCTGGTGTGTCTTAGAGCTGGTTCTGGCATGTCCAGCAGGTGATTCCGGAGTGTCCGGCATGTGGTTCTGGCACCTCTGAGAGGTGGTTCCGGCATGCCCGGCAGGTGATCCCGGAGAGCCCTCCAAGTGCTTCTGGCGTACCCCACAGCTGTTTCTGGTCTGTCCGGCAGGTGGCTCTGGTGAGTCGAGCAGGTGATTCCGGCGTGCTCGGCAGGTGGTTCCGGCAGGTCCGGCAGGTGTTTGCCGTCTGTCCATGACGTGGTTCCGGCATGCCCGCAAGGTGATTCTGGAGTGTCCACCAAGTGATTTTGGCGTAGCCGGCATACGATTTTGGCCTGTGAGGCAGATGGTTCCGGCATGTCCAGCAGGTGGTTCCGGCGAGCTCGGCAAGTGCTTCCGGTCTCTCC
Organism: Equus przewalskii; assembly: GCF_037783145.1. Taxonomy (NCBI): domain Eukaryota; kingdom Metazoa; phylum Chordata; class Mammalia; order Perissodactyla; family Equidae; genus Equus; species Equus przewalskii. Next base: position 120,459 of record NW_027228469.1, read on the forward strand.
GGCACGTGGTTGTGGCACGTCTGAGAGATGGTTCCGGCATGCCCGGCAGGTGATTCCGGAGTGTCCGGCATGTGGTTCTGGCACCTCTGAGAGGTGGTTCCGGAATGCCTGGCATGTGATTCCGGAGTGTCTGCCGAGTGGTTCTGGAGTACCCGGCAGGTGATTTTGGCATGTCCGACAGGTGTTTCTTGCGAGTCGAGCAGCTAGCTCAGGCATGCTCAGCTGGTGCTTCCGGCGTCTCGGGCACGTGTTTCTGGTGTGACTGAGAGCTGGTTCTGGCATGTCCGGCAGATGATTCCGGAGTGTCCACCAAGTGGTTCTGGGATACCTGGCAGGTGATTTTGGCGTGTCAGGAAGGTGGTTCCCGCTAGTTGAGCAGGTGGATCAGGCGTGCTCGCCAGGGGCTTCAGGCGGGTCTGGCAGGTGGTTTCGGTCTGTTCGGGGTGTGGTTCCGGCATCTCAGGCACATGGTTCTGGCATGTCTGAGAGGTGGTTCCGGCTGGCCCGACAGGTGATTCCAGAGTGTCCGCCAAGTGGTTCTGGCGTAGCTGGCAGGTGATGTTGGCGTGACCGGCAGGTGGTTGCAGCAAGCCCGGCAGGTGATTCCGGAGTGTCTGCCGAGTGGTTCTGGTGTAGCCGGCAGGTGATTTTGGCGTGTCCAGCAGGTGGTTCCGGCGAGCTCAGCAGGTGGTACCGGCGTGTCCGGAGCATGGTTCTGGCACGTCTGAGAGGTGGTTCCAGCATGCCCGACAGATGATTCCGGAGTGTCCGCCACATGGTTCTGGCGTACCCAGCAGGTGATTTTGGCGTGTCTGGCAGGTGTTTCTTGCAATTCGAAGCATGTGCCTCAGGCATGCTCAGCAGGTGCTTCCGGTGTGTCCGGCACGTGGTTCTGGTGTGTCTGAGAGCTGGTTCTGGCATGTCAGACAGATGATTCCGGAGTGTCCACCAAGTGGTTCTGGCATACCCGGCAGGTCATTTTGGCGTGTCCGGTAGGTGGTTCCGGCGAGTCGAGTAGGTGGTTCCGGCGTGCTCGGCAGGTGGTTCAGGCGGGTCTGGCAGGTGGTTTCGGTCTGTTCGGGGTGTGGTTCCGGCATCTCAGGCACATGGTTCTGGCACGTCTGAGAGGTGGTTCCGGCCGGCTCGAAAGGTGTTTCCATGGTTTCTGCCAAGTGGTTCTGGCATAGCTGGCAGGTGATGTTGGCGTGACTGGCAGGTGGTTCCAGCCAGCCCGGCAGGTGATTCCGAATTGTTCACCAAATGGTTCTGGCGTACCCCTCAGGTGTTTCTGGTGTGTCCAGCAGGTGTCTCTGGTGAGTCGAGCAGGTGGTTTGGCGTGCTCGGCAGGTGGTTCCAGCAGGTCCGGCAAGTGTTTGCCGTCTGTCCAGGATGTGGTTCCGGCATGCCCGCAAGGTGATTCCGGAGTGTCCACCAAGTGGTTCTGGTATACCTGGCAGGTGATTTTGTCGTGTCAGGAAGGTGGTTCTGTCTAGTTGAGCAGGTGGATCAGGTGTGCTCGCCAGGGGCTTCAGACAGGTGTGGCAGGTGGTTCCAGTCTGTCCGGCAGGTGGTTCTGGCGTGTCCGGCACGAGGTTCTGGCACGTCTGGGACTTGGTTCCGGCATGCCCGACAGGTGATTCCGGAGTGTCTGCCACGTGGTTCTGGCGTACCCGGCAGGTGATTTTGGCGCGTCTGGCAGGTTTTTCTTGCAAGTCGAGCATGTGGCTCAGGCATGCTCAGCAGGTGCTTCCGGCGTGTCCGGCACGTGGTTCTGGTGTGTCTGAGAGCTGGTTCTGGCATGTCCGGCAGATGATTCCGGAGTGTCCACCAAGTGGTTCTGGCATACCCGGCAGGTGATTTTAGCATGTCAGGTAGGTGGTTCTGGCGAGTCGAGTAGGTGGTTCCGGCGTGCTCGGCAGGTGGTTCAGGTGGGTCTGGCAGGTGGTTTCGGTCTGTTCGGGGTGTGGTTCCGGCATCTCAGGCACATGGTTCTGGCACGTCTGAGAGGTGCTTCCGGCCGGCCCGACAGGTGTTTCCATGGTGTCCGCCTAGTGGTTCTGGCGTAGCTGGCAGGTGATGGCGTGACCGGCAGGTGGTTCCAGCCAGCCCGGCAGGTGATTCCGAAGTGTGCACCAAATGGTTGTGGCGTAGCCGGCAGGTGATTGTGGCGTGTCCAGCAGGTGGTTTTAGCGAGTCGAGCAGGTGGTTCTGGTGTGCTCGGCAGGTGCTTCCGGTGTCATTGGCATGTGGTTCCGGCATGTCTGAGAGGTGGTTCCGCCATGCCTGGCAGGTGATTCCGGAGTGTTCGCCAAGTGGTTCTGGCGTAGCCGGCAGGTGATTTTGCATGTCCGGCGGTGGTTCCGGCGAGTCGAGCCGGTGGTTCCGGCATGTCCGGCAGGTGGTTTCGGTCTGTCCGGCACGTGGTTCTGGCGTGTCCGCCACGAGGTTCTGGCACGTCTGAGAGGTGGTTCCGGTATGCACGACGGGTGACTCCGGAGTGCCCGCCAAGTGGTTCAAGTGTAGCGGGCAGGTGATTTTGGCGTGTCACGCAGGTGGTTCTGTGGAATGGATAAGGAACATCCGGCCTTCTCGGCAGGTGCTTCCGCCGTCTCCGGCATGTGGTTGTTGCACCTCTGAGAGGTGGTTCCAGCATGCCCAGCAGGTGATTCCGGAGTGTTCGCCAAGTGGTTCTGGCGTACCCGGCAGGTGATTTTGGCGTGTCTGGCAGGTGTTTCTTGCAAGTCGAGTATGTGGCTCAGGCATGCTCAGCAGGTGCTTCCGGCGTGTCCGGCACGTGGTTCTGGTGTGTCTTAGAGCTGGTTCTGGCATGTCCAGCAGGTGATTCCGGAGTGTCCGGCATGTGGTTCTGGCACCTCTGAGAGGTGGTTCCGGCATGCCCGGCAGGTGATCCCGGAGAGCCCTCCAAGTGCTTCTGGCGTACCCCACAGCTGTTTCTGGTCTGTCCGGCAGGTGGCTCTGGTGAGTCGAGCAGGTGATTCCGGCGTGCTCGGCAGGTGGTTCCGGCAGGTCCGGCAGGTGTTTGCCGTCTGTCCATGACGTGGTTCCGGCATGCCCGCAAGGTGATTCTGGAGTGTCCACCAAGTGATTTTGGCGTAGCCGGCATACGATTTTGGCCTGTGAGGCAGATGGTTCCGGCATGTCCAGCAGGTGGTTCCGGCGAGCTCGGCAAGTGCTTCCGGTCTCTCCGGCACGTGGTTGTGGCACGTCTGAGAGATGGTTCCGGCATGCCCGGCAGGTGATTCCGGAGTGTCCGGCATGTGGTTCTGGCACCTCTGAGAGGTGGTTCCGGAATGCCTGGCATGTGATTCCGGAGTGTCTGCCGAGTGGTTCTGGAGTACCCGGCGTGTGATTTTGGCATGTCCGACAGGTGTTTCTTGCGAGTCGAGCAGCTAGCTCAGGCATGCTCAGCTGGTGCTTCCGGCGTCTCGGGCACGTGTTTCTGGTGTGACTGAGAGCTGGTTCTGGCATGTCCGGCAGATGATTCCGGAGTGTCCACCAAGTGGTTCTGGGATACCTGGCAGGTGATTTTGGCGTGTCAGGAAGGTGGTTCCCGCTAGTTGAGCAGGTGGATCAGGCGTGCTCGCCAGGGGCTTCAGGCGGGTCTGGCAGGTGGTTTCGGTCTGTTCGGGGTGTGGTTCCGGCATCTCATGCACATGGTTCTGGCACGTCTGAGAGGTGGTTCCGGCCGGCCCGACAGGTGTTTCCATGGTGTCTGCCAAGTGGTTATGGCATAGCTGGCAGGTGATGTTGGCGTGACAGGCAGGTGGTTCCAGCAAGCCCGGCAGGTGATTCCGCAGGGTCTGCCGAGTGGTTCTGGCATAGCCGGCAGGTGATTTTGGCGTGTCCAGCAGGTGGTTCCGGCGAGCTCGGCAGGTGGTACCGGCGTGTCCGGAACATGGTTCTGACACGTCTGAGAGATCGTTCCGGCATGCCCTGCAGGTGATTCCGGAGTGTCAGGCACGTGGTTCTGGTACCTCTGAGAGGTGGTTCCGGCATGCCCGGCAGGTGGTTGCGGAGTGTCTGCCGAGTGGTTCCGGCATAGCCAGCAGGTGATTCTGGCGTGTCGAGCAGGTGGTTCTGGGGAGTGGATCAGGTGGTTCCGGCATACTCGGCAGGTGGTCCCGGCGTGTCCAGAACATGGTTCTGGCATGTCTGAGAGGTGGTTCCGGCATGCCCGGCAGGTGATTCCGGAGTGTTCGCCAAGTGGTTCTGGCGTAGCCAGCAGGTGATTTTGCATGTCCGGCGGTGGTTCCGGCGAGTGTTTGCTCTGTTTGCGGTCTGTCCGGGAGATGGTTCCGGCCTGTCCAGCACGTGCTTCTGGCACTTCTGAGAGGTTGTGCTGGCATGCCCGGCAGGTGATTCTGGAGTGTCTGCCAAGTGGTTCTGGCGTAGCCGGCAGGTGATTTTGGCATGTCCGGCAGGTGGTTCTGGGGAGTGGATCAGGAACTTCCGGCATCTCGGCAGGTGCTTCCCCCGTCTCCGGCATGTGGTTGTGGCACCTCTGCGGGTGGTTCCAGCATGCCCGGCAGGTGATTCCGGAGTGTCCGACAAGTGGTTGTGGCATAGCCGGCTGGTGATTCTGGCGTGTCCGGCAGGTGGTTCCGGTCTGTCCTGGAGGTGGTTCCGGAGTGTCTGCCGAGTGGTTCTGGCGTAGCCGGCAGGTGATTTTGTCGTGTCCAGGAAGTGGTTCTGGGGAGTTGAGCAGGTGGTTCCGGCATACTCGGCAGGTGGTTCCGGCGTGTCCGGCACATGGTTCTGGCAAGTCTGAGAGGTGGTTCCGGCATCCCCGACAGGTGATTCCGGAGTGTCCGCCAAGTGGTTCTGGCGTAGCCGGCAGGTGATTTTCCATTTCCCGCGGTGGGTCCGGCGAGTCGAACCGGCGGTTCCGGCGTGTCCGGCAGGTGGTTCCGGTCTTTCCGTCATGTGGTTTTTGGGTGTCCGGCACGAGGTTGTGGCACGTCTGATAGGTTGTGTCTGCATGCCCTTCATGTGATTCCAGCTTGTCCACCAAGTGGTTTATGCGTAGCTGGCATACGATTTTGGCCTGTGAGGCAGATGGTTCCGGCATGTCCAGCAGGTGGTTCCGGCGAGCTCGGCAGATGCTTCCGGTCTCTCCGGCACGTGGTTCTGGCGTGTCCGCCACGAGGTTCTGGCACGTCTGAGAGGTGGTTCCGGTATGCACGACGGGTGACTCCGGATTGCCCGCCAAGTGGTTCAAGTGTAGCGGGCAGGTGATTTTGGCGTGTCACGCAGGTGGTTCTGTGGAATGGATAAGGAACATCCGGCCTTCTCGGCAGGTGCTTCCGCCGTCTCCGGCATGTGGTTGTTGCACCTCTGAGAGGTGGTTCCAGCATGCCCAGCAGGTGATTCCGGAGTGTTCGCCAAGTGGTTCTGGCGTACCCGGCAGGTGATTTTGGCGTGTCTGGCAGGTGTTTCTTGCAAGTCGAGTATGTGGCTCAGGCATGCTCAGCAGGTGCTTCCGGCGTGTCCGGCACGTGGTTCTGGTGTGTCTTAGAGCTGGTTCTGGCATGTCCGGCAGGTGATTCCGGAGTGTCCGGCATGTGGTTCTGGCACCTCTGAGAGGTGGTTCCGGCATGCCCGGCAGGTGATCCCGGAGAGCCCTCCAAGTGCTTCTGGCGTACCCCACAGCTGTTTCTGGTCTGTCCGGCAGGTGGCTCTGGTGAGTCGAGCAGGTGATTCCGGCGTGCTCGGCAGGTGGTTCCGGCAGGTCCGGCAGGTGTTTGCCGTCTGTCCATGACGTGGTTCCGGCATGCCCGCAAGGTGATTCTGGAGTGTCCACCAAGTGATTTCGGCGTAGCCGGCATACGATTTTGGCCTGTGAGGCAGATGGTTCCGGCGAGCTCGGCAAGTGCTTCCGGTCTCTCCGGCACGTGGTTGTGGCACGTCTGAGAGATGGTTCCGGCATGCCCGGCAGGTGATTCTGGAGTGTCCGGCATGTGGTTCTGGCACCTCTGAGAGGTGGTTCCGGCATGCCCGGCAGGTGATTCCGGAGTCTCCGGCATGTGGTTCTGGCACCTCTGAGAGGTGGTTCCGGAATGCCTGGCATGTGATTCCGGAGTGTCTGCCGAGTGGTTCTGGAGTACCCGGCAGGTGATTTTGGCATGTCCGACAGGTGTTTCTTGCGAGTCGAGCAGCTAGCTCAGGCATGCTCAGCTGGTGCTTCCGGCGTCTCGGGCACGTGTTTCTGGTGTGACTGAGAGCTGGTTCTGGCATGTCCGGCAGATGATTCCGGAGTGTCCACCAAGTGGTTCTGGGATACCTGGCAGGTGATTTTGGCGTGTCAGGAAGGTGGTTCCCGCTAGTTGAGCAGGTGGATCAGGCGTGCTCGCCAGGGGCTTCAGGCGGGTCTGGCAGGTGGTTTCGGTCTGTTCGGGGTGTGGTTCCGGCATCTCAGGCACACGGTTCTGGCACGTCTGAGAGGTGGTTCCGGCTGGCCCGACAGGTGTTTCCAGAGTGTCCGCCAAGTGGTTCTGGCGTAGCTGGCAGGTGATGTTGGCGTGACCGGCAGGTGGTTGCAGCAAGCCCGGCAGGTGATTCCGGAGTGTCTGCCGAGTGGTTCTGGTGTAGCCGGCAGGTGATTTTGGCGTGTCCAGCAGGTGGTTCCGGCGAGCTCAGCAGGTGGTACCGGCGTGTCCGGAGCATGGTTCTGGCACGTCTGAGAGGTGGTTCCAGCATGCCCGACAAATGATTCCGGAGTGTCCGCCACATGGTTCTGGCGTACCCAGCAGGTGATTTTGGCGTGTCTGGCAGGTGTTTCTTGCAATTCGAAGCATGTGCCTCAGGCATGCTCAGCAGGTGCTTCCGGTGTGTCCGGCACGTGGTTCTGGTGTGTCTGAGAGCTGGTTCTGGCATGTCAGGCAGATGATTCCGGAGTGTCCACCAAGTGGTTCTGGCATACCCGGCAGGTCATTTTGGCGTGTCCGGTAGGTGGTTCCGGCGAGTCGAGTAGGTGGTTCCGGCGTGCTCGGCAGGTGGTTCAGGCGGGTCTGGCAGGTGGTTTCGGTCTGTTCGGGGTGTGGTTCCGGCATCTCAGGCACATGGTTCTGGCACGTCTGAGAGGTGGTTCCGGCCGGCTCGAAAGGTGTTTCCATGGTTTCTGCCAAGTGGTTCTGGCATAGCTGGCAGGTGATGTTGGCGTGACTGGCAGGTGGTTCCAGCCAGCCCGGCAGGTGATTCCGAATTGTTCACCAAATGGTTCTGGCGTACCCCTCAGGTGTTTCTGGTGTGTCCAGCAGGTGTCTCTGGTGAGTCGAGCAGGTGGTTCTGGCGTGCTCGGCAGGTGGTTCCAGCAGGTCCGGCAAGTGTTTGCCGTCTGTCCAGGATGTGGTTCCGGCATGCCCGCAAGGTGATTCCGGAGTGTCCACCAAGTGGTTCTGGTATACCTGGCAGGTGATTTTGTCGTGTCAGGAAGGTGGTTCTGTCTAGTTGAGCAGGTGGATCAGGTGTGCTCGCCAGGGGCTTCAGACAGGTGTGGCAGGTGGTTCCAGTCTGTCCGGCAGGTGGTTCTGGCGTGTCCGGCACGAGGTTCTGGCACGTCTGGGACTTGGTTCCGGCATGCCCGACAGGTGATTCCGGAGTGTCTGCCACGTGGTTCTGGCGTACCCGGCAGGTGATTTTGGCGCGTCTGGCAGGTTTTTCTTGCAAGTCGAGCATGTGGCTCAGGCATGCTCAGCAGGTGCTTCCGGTGTGTCCGGCACGTGGTTCTGGTGTGTCTGAGAGCTGGTTCTGGCATGTCCGGCAGATGATTCCGGAGTGTCCACCAAGTGGTTCTGGCATACCCGGCAGGTGATTTTAGCATGTCAGGTAGGTGGTTCTGGCGAGTCGAGTAGGTGTTTCCGGCGTGCTCGGCAGGTGGTTCAGGTGGGTCTGGCAGGTGGTTTCGGTCTGTTCGGGGTGTGGTTCCGGCATCTCAGGCACATGGTTCTGGCACGTCTGAGAGGTGCTTCCGGCCGGCCCGACAGGTGTTTCCATGGTGTCCGCCTAGTGGTTCTGGCGTAGCTGGCAGGTGATGGCGTGACCGGCAGGTGGTTCCAGCCAGCCCGGCAGGTGATTCCGAAGTGTGCACCAAATGGTTGTGGCGTAGCCGGCAGGTGATTGTGGCGTGTCCAGCAGGTGGTTTTAGCGAGTCGAGCAGGTGGTTCTGGTGTGCTCGGCAGGTGCTTCCGGTGTCATTGGCATGTGGTTCCGGCATGTCTGAGAGGTGGTTCCGCCATGCCCGGCAGGTGATTCCGGAGTGTCCGGCATGTGGTTCTGGCACCTCTGAGAGGTGGTTCCGGCATGCCCGGCAGATGATTCCGGAGTGTCCGGCATGTGGTTCTGGCACCTCTGAGAGGTGGTTCCGGCATGCCCGGCAGGTGATCCCGGAGAGCCCTCCAAGTGCTTCTGGCGTACCCCACAGCTGTTTCTGGTCTGTCCGGCAGGTGGCTCTGGTGAGTCGAGCAGGTGATTCCGGCGTGCTCGGCAGGTGGTTCCGGCAGGTCCGGCAGGTGTTTGCCGTCTGTCCATGACGTGGTTCCGGCATGCCCGCAAGGTGATTCTGGAGTGTCCACCAAGTGATTTTGGCGTAGCCGGCATACGATTTTGGCCTGTGAGGCCGATGGTTCCGGCGAGCTCGGCAAGTGCTTCCGGTCTCTCCGGCACGTGGTTGTGGCACGTCTGAGAGATGGTTCCGGCATGCCCGGCAGGTGATTCTGGAGTGTCCGGCATGTGGTTCTGGCACCTCTGAGAGGTGGTTCCGGCATGCCCGGCAGGTGATTCCGGAGTCTCCGGCATGTGGTTCTGGCACCTCTGAGAGGTGGTTCCGGAATGCCTGGCATGTGATTCCGGAGTGTCTGCCGAGTGGTTCTGGAGTACCCGGCAGGTGATTTTGGCATGTCCGACAGGTGTTTCTTGCGAGTCGAGCAGCTAGCTCAGGCATGCTCAGCTGGTGCTTCCGGCGTCTCGGGCACGTGTTTCTGGTGTGACTGAGAGCTGGTTCTGGCATGTCCGGCAGATGATTCCGGAGTGTCCACCAAGTGGTTCTGCTATACCTGGCAGGTGATTTTGGCGTGTCAGGAAGGTGGTTCCCGCTAGTTGAGCAGGTGGATCAGGCGTGCTCGCCAGGGGCTTCAGGCGGGTCTGGCAGGTGGTTTCGGTCTGTTCGGGGTGTGGTTCCGGCATCTCAGGCACACGGTTCTGGCACGTCTGAGAGGTGGTTCCGGCTGGCCCGACAGGTGTTTCCAGAGTGTCTGCCAAGTGGTTCTGGCGTAGCTGGCAGGTGATGTTGGCGTGACCGGCAGGTGGTTGCAGCAAGCCCGGCAGGTGATTCCGGAGTGTCTGCCGAGTGGTTCTGGTGTAGCCGGCAGGTGATTTTGGCGTGTCCAGCAGGTGGTTCCGGCGAGCTCAGCAGGTGGTACCGGCGTGTCCGGAGCATGGTTCTGGCACGTCTGAGAGGTGGTTCCAGCATGCCCGACAGATGATTCCGGAGTGTCCGCCACATGGTTCTGGCGTACCCAGCAGGTGATTTTGGCGTGTCTGGCAGGTGTTTCTTGCAATTCGAAGCATGTGCCTCAGGCATGCTCAGCAGGTGCTTCCGGTGTGTCCGGCACGTGGTTCTGGTGTGTCTGAGAGCTGGTTCTGGCATGTCAGACAGATGATTCCGGAGTGTCCACCAAGTGGTTCTGGCATACCCGGCAGGTCATTTTGGCGTGTCCGGTAGGTGGTTCCGGCGAGTCGAGTAGGTGGTTCCGGCGTGCTCGGCAGGTGGTTCAGGCAGGTCTGGCAGGTGGTTTCGGTCTGTTCGGGGTGTGGTTCCGGCATCTCAGGCACATGGTTCTGGCACGTCTGAGAGGTGGTTCCGGCTGGCTCGAAAGGTGTTTCCATGGTTTCTGCCAAGTGGTTCTGGCATAGCTGGCAGGTGATGTTGGCGTGACTGGCAGGTGGTTCCAGCCAGCCCGGCAGGTGATTCCGAATTGTTCACCAAATGGTTCTGGCGTACCCCTCAGGTGTTTCTGGTGTGTCCAGCAGGTGTCTCTGGTGAGTCGAGCAGGTGGTTCTGGCGTGCTCGGCAGGTGGTTCCAGCAGGTCCGGCAAGTGTTTGCCGTCTGTCCAGGATGTGGTTCCGGCATGCCCGCAAGGTGATTCCGGAGTGTCCACCAAGTGGTTCTGGTATACCTGGCAGGTGATTTTGTCGTGTCAGGAAGGTGGTTCTGTCTAGTTGAGCAGGTGGATCAGGTGTGCTCGCCAGGGGCTTCAGACAGGTGTGGCAGGTGGTTCCATTCTGTCCGGCAGGTGGTTCTGGCGTGTCCGGCACGAGGTTCTGGCACGTCTGGGACTTGGTTCCGGCATGCCCGACAGGTGATTCCGGAGTGTCTGCCACGTGGTTCTGGCGTACCCGGCAGGTGATTTTGGCGCGTCTGGCAGGTTTTTCTTGCAAGTCGAGCATGTGGCTCAGGCATGCTCAGCAGGTGCTTCCGGTGTGTCCGGCACGTGGTTCTGGTGTGTCTGAGAGCTGGTTCTGGCATGTCCGGCAGATGATTCCGGAGTGTCCACCAAGTGGTTCTGGCATACCCGGCAGGTGATTTTAGCATGTCAGGTAGGTGGTTCTGGCGAGTCGAGTAGGTGTTTCCGGCGTGCTCGGCAGGTGGTTCAGGTGGGTCTGGCAGGTGGTTTCGGTCTGTTCGGGGTGTGGTTCCGGCATCTCAGGCACATGGTTCTGGCACGTCTGAGAGGTGCTTCCGGCCGGCCCGACAGGTGTTTCCATGGTGTCCGCCTAGTGGTTCTGGCGTAGCTGGCAGGTGATGGCGTGACCGGCAGGTGGTTCCAGCCAGCCCGGCAGGTGATTCCGAAGTGTGCACCAAATGGTTGTGGCGTAGCCGGCAGGTGATTGTGGCGTGTCCAGCAGGTGGTTTTAGCGAGTCGAGCAGGTGGTTCTGGTGTGCTCGGCAGGTGCTTCCGGTGTCATTGGCATGTGGTTCCGGCATGTCTGAGAGGTGGTTCCGCCATGCCCGGCAGGTGATTCCGGAGTGTCCGGCATGTGGTTCTGGCACCTCTGAGAGGTGGTTCCGGCATGCCCGGCAGATGATTCCGGAGTGTCCGGCATGTGGTTCTGGCACCTCTGAGAGGTGGTTCCGGCATGCCCGGCAGGTGATCCCGGAGAGCCCTCCAAGTGCTTCTGGCGTACCCCACAGCTGTTTCTGGTCTGTCCGGCAGGTGGCTCTGGTGAGTCGAGCAGGTGATTCCGGCGTGCTCGGCAGGTGGTTCCGGCAGGTCCGGCAGGTGTTTGCCGTCTGTCCATGACGTGGTTCCGGCATGCCCGCAAGGTGATTCTGGAGTGTCCACCAAGTGATTTTGGCGTAGCCGGCATACGATTTTGGCCTGTGAGGCCGATGGTTCCGGCGAGCTCGGCAAGTGCTTCCGGTCTCTCCGGCACGTGGTTGTGGCACGTCTGAGAGATGGTTCCGGCATGCCCGGCAGGTGATTCTGGAGTGTCCGGCATGTGGTTCTGGCACCTCTGAGAGGTGGTTCCGGCATGCCCGGCAGGTGATTCCGGAGTCTCCGGCATGTGGTTCTGGCACCTCTGAGAGGTGGTTCCGGAATGCCTGGCATGTGATTCCGGAGTGTCTGCCGAGTGGTTCTGGAGTACCCGGCAGGTGATTTTGGCATGTCCGACAGGTGTTTCTTGCGAGTCGAGCAGCTAGCTCAGGCATGCTCAGCTGGTGCTTCCGGCGTCTCGGGCACGTGTTTCTGGTGTGACTGAGAGCTGGTTCTGGCATGTCCGGCAGATGATTCCGGAGTGTCCACCAAGTGGTTCTGCTATACCTGGCAGGTGATTTTGGCGTGTCAGGAAGGTGGTTCCCGCTAGTTGAGCAGGTGGATCAGGCGTGCTCGCCAGGGGCTTCAGGCGGGTCTGGCAGGTGGTTTCGGTCTGTTCGGGGTGTGGTTCCGGCATCTCAGGCACACGGTTCTGGCACGTCTGAGAGGTGGTTCCGGCTGGCCCGACAGGTGTTTCCAGAGTGTCTGCCAAGTGGTTCTGGCGTAGCTGGCAGGTGATGTTGGCGTGACCGGCAGGTGGTTGCAGCAAGCCCGGCAGGTGATTCCGGAGTGTCTGCCGAGTGGTTCTGGTGTAGCCGGCAGGTGATTTTGGCGTGTCCAGCAGGTGGTTCCGGCGAGCTCAGCAGGTGGTACCGGCGTGTCCGGAGCATGGTTCTGGCACGTCTGAGAGGTGGTTCCAGCATGCCCGACAGATGATTCCGGAGTGTCCGCCACATGGTTCTGGCGTACCCAGCAGGTGATTTTGGCGTGTCTGGCAGGTGTTTCTTGCAATTCGAAGCATGTGCCTCAGGCATGCTCAGCAGGTGCTTCCGGTGTGTCCGGCACGTGGTTCTGGTGTGTCTGAGAGCTGGTTCTGGCATGTCAGACAGATGATTCCGGAGTGTCCACCAAGTGGTTCTGGCATACCCGGCAGGTCATTTTGGCGTGTCCGGTAGGTGGTTCCGGCGAGTCGAGTAGGTGGTTCCGGCGTGCTCGGCAGGTGGTTCAGGCAGGTCTGGCAGGTGGTTTCGGTCTGTTCGGGGTGTGGTTCCGGCATCTCAGGCACATGGTTCTGGCACGTCTGAGAGGTGGTTCCGGCTGGCTCGAAAGGTGTTTCCATGGTTTCTGCCAAGTGGTTCTGGCATAGCTGGCAGGTGATGTTGGCGTGACTGGCAGGTGGTTCCAGCCAGCCCGGCAGGTGATTCCGAATTGTTCACCAAATGGTTCTGGCGTACCCCTCAGGTGTTTCTGGTGTGTCCAGCAGGTGTCTCTGGTGAGTCGAGCAGGTGGTTCTGGCGTGCTCGGCAGGTGGTTCCAGCAGGTCCGGCAAGTGTTTGCCGTCTGTCCAGGATGTGGTTCCGGCATGCCCGCAAGGTGATTCCGGAGTGTCCACCAAGTGGTTCTGGTATACCTGGCAGGTGATTTTGTCGTGTCAGGAGGGTGGTTCTCTCTAGTTGAGCAGGTGGATCAGGTGTGCTCGCCAGGGGCTTCAGACAGGTGTGGCAGGTGGTTCCAGTCTGTCCGGCAGGTGGTTCTGGCGTGTCCGGCACGAGGTTCTGGCACGTCTGGGACTTGGTTCCGGCATGCCCGACAGGTGATTCCGGAGTGTCTGCCACGTGGTTCTGGCGTACCCGGCAGGTGATTTTGGCGCGTCTGGCAGGTTTTTCTTGCAAGTCGAGCATGTGGCTCAGGCATGCTCAGCAGGTGCTTCCGGCGTGTCCGGCACGTGGTTCTGGTGTGTCTGAGAGCTGGTTCTGGCATGTCCGGCAGATGATTCCGGAGTGTCCACCAAGTGGTTCTGGCATACCCGGCAGGTGATTTTAGCATGTCAGGTAGGTGGTTCTGGCGAGTCGAGTAGGTGGTTCCGGCGTGCTCGGCAGGTGGTTCAGGTGGGTCTGGCAGGTGGTTTCGGTCTCTTCGGGGTGTGGTTCCGGCATCTCAGGCACATGGTTCTGGCACGTCTGAGAGGTGCTTCCGGCCGGCCCGACAGGTGTTTCCATGGTGTCCGCCTAGTGGTTCTGGCGTAGCTGGCAGGTGATGGCGTGACCGGCAGCGGTTCCAGCCAGCCCGGCAGGTGATTCCGAAGTGTGCACCAAATGGTTGTGGCGTAGCCGGCAGGTGATTGTGGCGTGTCCAGCAGGTGGTTTTAGCGAGTCGAGCAGGTGGTTCTGGCGTGCTCGGCAGGTGCTTCCGGTGTCATTGGCATGTGGTTCCTGCATGTCTGAGAGGTGGTTCCGCCATGCCCGGCAGGTGATTCCGGAGTGTTCGCCAAGTGGTTCTGGCGTAGCCGGCAGGTGATTTTGCATGTCCGGCGGTGGTTCCGGCGAGTCGAGCCGGTGGTTCCGGCATGTCCGGCAGGTGGTTTCGGTCTGTCCGGCACGTGGTTCTGGCGTGTCCGCCACGAGGTTCTGGCACGTCTGAGAGGTGGTTCCGGTATGCACGACGGGTGACTCCGGAGTGCCCACCAAGTGGTTCAAGTGTAGCGGGCAGGTGATTTTGGCGTGTCACGCAGGTGGTTCTGTGGAATGGATAAGGAACATCCGGCCTTCTCGGCAGGTGCTTCCGCCGTCTCCGGCATGTGGTTGTTGCACCTCTGAGAGGTGGTTCCAGCATGCCCAGCAGGTGATTCCGGAGTGTTCGCCAAGTGGTTCTGGCGTACCCGGCAGGTGATTTTGGCGTGTCTGGCAGGTGTTTCTTGCAAGTCGAGTATGTGGCTCAGGCATGCTCAGCAGGTGCTTCCGGCGTGTCCGGCACGTGGTTCTGGTGTGTCTTAGAGCTGGTTCTGGCATGTCCGGCAGGTGATTCCGGAGTGTCCGGCATGTGGTTCTGGCACCTCTGAGAGGTGGTTCCGGCATGCCCGGCAGGTGATCCCGGAGAGCCCTCCAAGTGCTTCTGGCGTACCCCACAGCTGTTTCTGGTCTGTCCGGCAGGTGGCTCTGGTGAGTCGAGCAGGTGATTCCGGCGTGCTCGGCAGGTGGTTCCGGCAGGTCCGGCAGGTGTTTGCCGTCTGTCCATGACGTGGTTCCGGCATGCCCGCAAGGTGATTCTGGAGTGTCCACCAAGTGATTTCGGCGTAGCCGGCATACGATTTTGGCCTGTGAGGCAGATGGTTCCGGCGAGCTCGGCAAGTGCTTCCGGTCTCTCCGGCACGTGGTTGTGGCACGTCTGAGAGATGGTTCCGGCATGCCCGGCAGGTGATTCCGGAGTGTCCGGCATGTGGTTCTGGCACCTCTGAGAGGTGGTTCCTGCATGCCCGGCAGGTGATTCCGGAGTCTCCGGCATGTGGTTCTGGCACCTCTGAGAGGTGGTTCCGGAATGCCTGGCATGTGATTCCGAAGTGTCTGCCGAGTGGTTCTGGAGTACCCGGCAGGTGATTTTGGCATGTCCGACAGGTGTTTCTTGCGAGTCGAGCAGCTAGCTCAGGCATGCTCAGCTGGTGCTTCCGGCGTCTCGGGCACGTGTTTCTGGTGTGACTGAGAGCTGGTTCTGGCATGTCCGGCAGATGATTCCGGAGTGTCCACCAAGTGGTTCTGCTATACCTGGCAGGTGATTTTGGCGTGTCAGGAAGGTGGTTCCCGCTAGTTGAGCAGGTGGATCAGGCGTGCTCGCCAGGGGCTTCAGGCGGGTCTGGCAGGTGGTTTCGGTCTGTTCGGGGTGTGGTTCCGGCATCTCAGGCACATGGTTCTGGCACGTCTGAGAGGTGGTTCCGGCTGGCCCGACAGGTGTTTCCAGAGTGTCCGCCAAGTGGTTCTGGCGTAGCTGGCAGGTGATGTTGGCGTGACCGGCAGGTGGTTGCAGCAAGCCCGGCAGGTGATTCCGGAGTGTCTGCCGAGTGGTTCTGGTGTAGCCGGCAGGTGATTTTGGCGTGTCCAGCAGGTGGTTCCGGCGAGCTCAGCAGGTGGTACCGGCGTGTCCGGAGCATGGTTCTGGCACGTCTGAGAGGTGGTTCCAGCATGCCCGACAGATGATTCCGGAGTGTCCGCCACATGGTTCTGGCGTACCCAGCAGGTGATTTTGGCGTGTCTGGCAGGTGTTTCTTGCAATTCGAAGCATGTGCCTCAGGCATGCTCTGCAGGTGCTTCCGGTGTGTCCGGCACGTGGTTCTGGTGTGTCTGAGAGCTGGTTCTGGCATGTCAGGCAGATGATTCCGGAGTGTCCACCAAGTGGTTCTGGCATACCCGGCAGGTCATTTTGGCGTGTCCGGTAGGTGGTTCCGGCGAGTCGAGTAGGTGGTTCCGGCGTGCTCGGCAGGTGCTTCCGGTATCATTGGCATGTGGTTCCGGCATGTCTGAGAGGTGGTTCCGCCATGCCTGGCAGGTGATTCCGGAGTGTTCGCCAAGTGGTTCTGGCGTAGCCGGCAGGTGATTTTGCATGTCCGGCGGTGGTTCCGGTGAGTCGAGCCGGTGGTTCCGGCATGTCCGGCAGGTGGTTTCGGTCTGTCCGGCACGTGGTTCTGGCGTGTCCGCCACGAGGTTCTGGCACGTCTGAGAGGTGGTTCCGGTATGCACGACGGGTGACTCCAGAGTGCCCGCCAAGTGGTTCAAGTGTAGCGGGCAGGTGATTTTGGCGTGTCACGCAGGTGGTTCTGTGGAATGGATAAGGAACATCCGGCCTTCTCGGCAGGTGCTTCCGCCGTCTCCGGCATGTGGTTGTTGCACCTCTGAGAGGTGGTTCCAGCATGCCCAGCAGGTGATTCCGGAGTGTTCGCCAAGTGGTTCTGGCGTACCCGGCAGGTGATTTTGGCGTGTCTGGCAGGTGTTTCTTGCAAGTCGAGTATGTGGCTCAGGCATGCTCAGCAGGTGCTTCCGGCGTGTCCGGCACGTGGTTCTGGTGTGTCTTAGAGCTGGTTCTGGCATGTCCGGCAGGTGATTCCGGAGTGTCCGGCATGTGGTTCTGGCACCTCTGAGAGGTGGTTCCGTCATGCCCGGCAGGTGATTCCGGAGTGTTCGCCAAGCGGTTCTGGCGTAGCCGGCCCGTGATTTTGCATGTCCGGCGGTGGTTCCGGCGAGTCCAGCCGGTGGTTCTGGCGTGCTCGGCAGGTACTTCCGGTGTCATTGGCATGTGGTTGCGGCATGTCTTATAGCTGGTTCCGCCATGCCTGGCAGGTGATTCCGGAGTGTTCGCAAAGTGGTTGTGGCATAGCCGGCATTTGATTTTGCATGTCCAGCAATGGTTGCGGCGAGTTCGGCAGTTGGTACCGGCATGTCCGGAGCATGGTTGTGGCACGTCTGAGAGATGGTTCCTTCACGCCCGGCAGGTGATTCCGGAGTGTCCGGCATGTGGTTCTGGCACCTCTGAGAGATGGTTCCGGCATGCCCGGCAGGTGGTTCTGGAGTGTTCGCCAAGTGGTTCTGGTGTAGCTGCCAGGTGATTTTGCATGCCCGGCGGTGGTTCCGGCGAGTCGAGCCGGTGGTTCCCGCGTGTCCGGCAGGTGGTTCCGGTCTGTCCCGCAGTTGGTTCTGGCGTGTCCGGTACGAGGTTCTGGCACGTCTGAGATGTGGTTCCGGCATGCCCGACAGGTGATTCCGGAGTGTCCGCCACGTGGTTCTGGCGTACCCGGCAGGTGATTTTGGCGTGTCCAGCAGGTGGTTCTGGGGAGTGGAGCAGGTGTTTCCGGCCTACTCGGCAGGTGTTTCCGGCGTGTCCGGCACTTGGTTCTGGCATGTCTGAGAGGTGTTTCCGGCATCCCGGCAGGTGTTCCTGGAGAGTACTCCAAGTGGTTCTGGCTTACCCCGCAGGTGTTTCTTGTGTGTCCAGCAGGTGAGTCGAGCAGGCGGTTCCGGCGAGTCGAGTAGGTGGTTCCGGCGTGCTCGGCAGGTGGTTCAGGCCGGTCTGGCAGGTGGTTTCGGTCTGTTCGGGGTGTGGTTCCGGCATCTAAGGCACATGGTTCTGGCACGTCAAAGAGGTGGTTCCGGCCGGCCCGACAGGTCTTTCCGGAGCGTCCGCCAAGTGTTTCTGGCGTAGCTGGCAGGTGATGTTGGCATGACCGGCAGGTGGTTGCAGCAAGCCCGGCAGGTGATTCCGGAGTGTCTGCCGAGTGGTTCTGGTGTAGCCGGCAGGTGATTTTGGCGTGTCCAGCAGGTGGTTCCGGCGAGCTCAGCAGGTGGTACCGGCGTGTCCGGAGCATGGTTCTGGCACGTCTGAGAGGTGGTTCCAGCATGCCCGACAGATGATTCCGGAGTGTCCGCCACATGGTTCTGGCGTACCCAGCAGGTGATTTTGGCGTGTCTGGCAGGTGTTTCTTGCAATTCGAAGCATGTGCCTCAGGCATGCTCAGCAGGTGCTTCCGGTGTGTCCGGCACGTGGTTCTGGTGTGTCTGAGAGCTGGTTCTGGCATGTCAGGCAGATGATTCCGGAGTGTCCAAAAGTGGTTCTGGCATAACCGGCAGCTGATTCTGGCGTGTCTGGCAGGGGTTTCTTGCGAGTCAAGCAGGTGGTTCTGGAGTGCTCGGCAGGTGGTTCTGGCGAATCAAGCAGGTGGTCCCGGCGTGTCCGGCAGGTGATTCCGGTCTCTCCTGTGGGTGGTTCCGGAGTGTCTGCCGAGTGGATCTGGCGTAGCTGGCAGGTGATTTTGGCGTGTCCGGCAGGTGGTTCTGGCAAGTCGAGCAGTTGTTTCCGGCGTGCTCGGCAGGTGCTTCCGGTGTCATTGGCATGTGGTTCTGGCGTGTCTGAGAGGTGGTTCCGGCATGCCCGGCAGGTGATTCCGGAGTGTTCGCCAAGTGTTTCTGGCGTAGCCGGCAGGTGATTCCGCATGTCCAGCGGTGGTTCCGGCGAGTCGAGCTGGTGGTTCCGGCGTGTCCGTCAGGTGGTTCCGGTCTGTCCGGCAGGTGGTTCTGGGGTGTCCGGCACGAGGTTCTGGCACATATGAGAGGTTGTTTCGGCATGCACTTCACGTGATTCCGACTTCTTCGCCAAGTAATTCTGGTGTAGTTGGCAGGTGATTTTGGCGTGTCCGACAGGTCGCACCGGTGAGTCAAGCAGGTGGTTCCGGCGAGTGTTTCCTGTGGTTCCGGTCTGTCCGGGAGATGGTTCTCGCCTGTCCGGCACATGCTTCTGGCACTTCTGAGAGGTTGTGTTGGCATGCCCGGCAGGTGATTCTGGAGTGTCCGCCAAGTGGTTCTGGCGTAGCCGGCAGGTGATTTTGGCGTGTCCATCAGGTGGTTCTTTGGAGTGGATCAGGAACTTACGGCATTCTCGGCAGGTGCTTCCGGAGTGTCCGCAAAGTGGTTCTGGTGTAGTTGGCAGGTGATTTTGGCATGACCGGCAGGTGGTTCCAGCAAGCCCGGCAGGTGATTCCTGAGTGTTCGCCAAGTGGTTCTGGCATAGCCGGCAGGTGATTTTGCATGTTCGGCAGTCGTTCCGGCGGGTCTAGCCGGTGGTTCTGGCGTGTCCGGCACGTGCTTCTGACACGTCTGCCACGTGGTTCCAGCAGCACGGCAGCTGATTCCGGAGTGTCCGCCAAGTGGTTCTGGCATACCAGGCAGGTGATTTTGGCGTGTCAGGGAGGTGGTTCTGGTGAGTCGAGCAGGTGGTTCCGGCGTGCTTGGCAGGTGGTTCAGGCAGGTCTGGCAGGTGGTATCCGTCTGTTTGGGTTGTGGCTCCGGCATCTCATGCACATGGTTGTGGCACGTCTGAGATCTGGTTCCGGCCGACCCGACAGGTGTTTCCGCAGTGTCCGCCAAGCGGTTCTGGCGTGGTTGGCAGGTGATTTTGGCATGACCGGCAGGTGGTTTCAGCAAGCCCGGCCCGTGATTCCGAAGTGTTCACCAACTGGTTGTTGCGCAGCCGGCACGTGATTTTTGCGTGTCCGGCAGGTGGTTCTGGCGAGTCGAGCAGGTGGTTCCGGCGTGCTCGGCAGGTGCTTCCGGGGTCATAGGCACGTGGTTCTGGCATGTCTGAAATGTGGTTCCAGCATGCCCGGCCAGTGATTCCGGAGTGTTCGCCAAGTGGTTCTGGCGCACCCAGCACGTGATTTTGGCTTGACCGGCAGCTGTTTTTGGCATGTCAAGCATGTGGGTCCGGCATGCTTGGCAGGTGCTTCCGTTGTCTCCGGCACGTGGTTGTGGTGTGTCTGAGAGCTGGTTCCGGCATGTCCGGCAGATGATTCCTGAGTGTCCGCCAAGTGGTTCTGGCATACCCGGCAGGAGATTTTGACGTGTCTGGTAGGTGGTTCTGGCGAGTCGAGCAGGTGTTTCCGGCATGCTCGGCAGGTGCTTCAGGCGGGTCTGGCAGGTGGTTTCCTTCTGTTTGGGGTGTGGTTCCGGCATCTCATGCACATGGTTCTGACACGTCTGAGATGTGGTTCCGGCCGGCCCGACAGGTGTTTCCGCAGTGTCCGCGAAGTGGTTCTGGCGTAGTTGGCAGGTGATTTTGGCATGACCGGAAGGTCGTTCCGGCATCCCCGGCAGGTGATTCCGGAGTGTTCGGCAAGTGGTTCTGGCGTAGCCGGCAGTTGATTTTGCATGTCCGGCGGTGGTTCCGGCGGGTCGAGCCGGTGGTTCCGGCGTGTACAGCAGGTGGTTGCGGTCTGTCCGGCAGGTGGTTCTGGGGTGTCCGGCACGTGGTTCCGTCACGTCTGAGAGGTGGTCCTATCATGCCCGGCAGGTGATTCCAGAGAGTCCACCAAGTGGTTTTGGCGTAGCCGGCAGGTGATTTTGGCGTGTCCGGCAGGTGGTTCAGGCGAGATGAGCAGGTGGTTCCGACGTGCTCGGCAGGTGCTTCCGGCGTCTCCGGCACATGTTTCTGGCACATCTGACAGGTGGTTCCGGCATGCCCGAGAGCTGATTCCGGTCTGTCCGGTAGGTGGTTCCGGCGTGTACGGCACGTGGTTCTGGTACTTCTCAGAGGAGGTTGCACATGCCCAACAGGTGATTCCGGACTGTCTGCCACGTGGTTCTGGCACGTCTGAGAGGTGGTTCCAGCATGCCCGGCAGGTCATCCCGGAGAGTCCTCCAAGTGGTTCTGGCGTAGCCCGCAGGTGATTTGGGCGTGTCCTGCAGGTGGTTCCGTCGTGCTCGGCAGGTGGTTCAGGTGTGGCCGGCAGGTGGTTCCAGTCTGTCCAGACGTGGTTCCAGCGTGTCCGGCACGTGGTTCTGTTACGTCTGAGAGGTGGTTCTGGCATGCCAGGCAGGTGATTCTGGAGTGTCGTGTAAGTGGCTCTGGTGTAGCCGACATTTCATTTTGGCGTGTCCGGCACGAGTGTCCTGCGACTCGAGGAGGTGGTTCCGGCGTGCTCGTCAGGTGGTTCCAGTCTGACCAGGACCTGGTTCCAGTGTGTCCGGCACATGCTTCTGGCACGTCGGAGTGGTGGTTCTGGCATGCCAGGCAGGTGATTCCGGAGTGTCGGGTAAGTGCTTCTGGTGTAACCGGCAGTTCATTTTGGCATGTACGGCACTTGGGTCCTGCGAGTCGAGCAGGTGGTTCCGGCGTGCTCGGCAGGTGGTCCAGGCGTGTCCGGCAGGTGGTTCCAGCCTGTCCAGGACGTGGTTACAGCGTCTCCGGCACACGGTTCTGTTACGTCTGAGAGGTGGCTCCTGCATGCACGGCAGGTGATTCCGGACAGTCCGCCAGGTGGTTCCCACACAGCCAGCTGTTGATTTTGGCCTTTACGGCAAGTGGTTCTGGCGAGTCGAGCAAGTGGTTTCGACGTCCTCGGCAGGTGCTTCCGGTGTCATTGGCACGTCTTTCTGGCATGTCTGAGAGGTGGTTCCGGCATGCCCGGCAGGTGATTCCGGAGTGTTCGCCAAGTGGTTCCGGCGTATCCAGCCGGTGACTTTGCATGTCCGGTGGTGGTTCCGGCATGTCGATCTGGTGGTTGGGGCATGTCCGCCAGGTGGTTATGGGGAGTGCATCAGGTGGTTCCGGCATACTCGGCATGGGGTTCCGGCATGTCCGGCACATGGTTCTGGCACGTGTGAGAGGAGGTTCCGGCATGCCCGGCAGCTGATTCGGGAGTGTTCGCCAAGTGGTTCTGGCGTAGCCGGCAGGTGATTTTGCATGTCCGGCGGTGGTTCCGGCGAGTCAAGCTGGTGGTTCCCGCGTGTCCACAGGTGGTTCCGGTCTGTCCGGCAGGTGGTTCTTGCGTGTCCGGCACGAGGTTTTGGCGTGTCTGAGAGGTGGTTCCGGCATGCCCGACAGGTGATTCCGGAGTGTCCGCCACGTGGTTCTGGCGTACCCGGCAGGTGATTTTGGCGTGTCAGGTAGGTGGTTCCGGCGAGTCGAGTAGGTGGTTCCGGCGTGCTCGGCAGGTGGGTCAGGAGGGTCTGGCAGGTGGTTTCGGTCTTTTCGGGGTGTGGTTCCGGCATCTCAGGCACATGGTTCTGGCACGTCTGATAGGTGGTTCCGGCCCGCCCGACAGGTGTTTCCATGGTGTCCGCCAAGTGGTTCTGGCATAGCTGGCAGGTGATGTTGGCGTGACCGGCAGGTGGTTCCAGCCAGCCCGGCAGGTGATTCCGAAGTGTTCACCAAAGGTTTGTGGCGTAGCCGGCAGGTGATATAGGCGTGTCCAGCTTTTGGTTTTGGCGAGTCGAGCAGGCGATTCAGGCGTGCTCGGCAGGTGCTTCCGGTGTCATTGGCTAGTGGTTCCGGCATGTCTGAGAGGTGGTTCCGCCATGCCCGGCAGGTGATTCCGGAGTGTTCGCCAAGTGGTTCTGGCGTAGCCGGCAGGTGATTTTGCATGTCCGGCAATGGTTCCGGCGAGTCGAGCCGGTGGTTCTGGCTTGTCCGGCAGGTGGTTCTGGCGAGTCAAGCAGGTGGTCCCGGCGTGTCCGGCAGCTGGTTCCGGTCTGTCCTGGAGGTGGTTCCGGAGTGTCTGCCGAGTGTTTCTGGCGTAGCCGGCAGGTGATTTTGGCGTGTCCACTAGGTGGTTCTGGGGAGTGGAGCAGGTGGTTCCGGCATACTCGGCAGGTGGTTCCGGCGTGTCCGGCACATGGTTCTGGCATGTCTGAGAGGTGTTTCTGTCATGCCCGGCAGCTGATCCCGGAGAGTCCTGCAAGTGGTTCTGGCGTACCCCGCAGGTGTTTCTGGTGTGTCCGGCAGGTGGCTCTGGTGAGTCGAGCAGGTGGTTCCGGCGTGCTCGGCAGGTGGTTCCGGCAGGTCCGTCAGGTGTTTGCCATCTGTCCATGACGTGGTTCCGGCATGCCCGCAAGGTGATTCTGGAGTGTCCACCCAGTGGTTTTGGCGTAGCCGGCATATGATTTTGGCCTGTGAGGCAGGTGGTTCCGGCATGTCCAGCAGGTGGTTCCGGAGAGCTCGGCAGGTGCTTCCGGTCTCTCGGGCACGTGGTTGTGGCACGTCTGAGAGAAGGTTCTGGCATGCCCGGCAGGTGATTCCAGAGTCTCCGGCATGTGGTTCTGGCACCTTTGATAGGTGGTTCCGGCATGCCCGGCAGGTGATTCCGGAGTCTCCGGCATGTGGTTCTGGCACCTCTGAGAGGTGGTTCCGGAATGCCTGGCATGTGATTCCGGAGTGTCTGCCATGTGGTTCTGGCACAGCCGGCAGTTGATTTTGGCGTGTCCAGTAGGTGGTTCTGGGGAGTGGATCAGCTGGTTCCGGCATACTCGGCAGGTGGTACCGGCGTGTCCAGAACATGGTTCTGGCAAGTCTGAGAGGTGGTTCCGGCATGCCCGACAGGTGATTCCGGAGTGTCCGCCAAGTGTTTCTGGCGTACCCGGCAGGTGATTTTGGCATGTCCGACAGGTGTTTCTTGCGAGTCTTGCAGGTGGCTCAGGCATGCTCAGCTGGTGCTTCCGGCGTCTCTGGCACGTGGTTCTGGTGTGTCTGAGAGCTGGTTCTGGCATGTCCGGCAGATGATTCCAGAGTGTCCACCAAGTGGTTCTGGTATACCTGGCAGGTGATTTTGGCGTGTCAGGAAGGTGGTTCCGGCTAGTTGAACAGGTGGATCAGGCGTGCTCGCCAGGGCGTTCAGGCGGGTCTGGCAGGAGGTTTCGGTCTGTTTGGGCTGTGGTTCCGGCATCTCAGGCACATGGTTCTGGCACGTCTGAGAGGTGGTTCCGGCCGGCCCGACAGGTGTTTCCGGAGTGTCCGCCAAGTGGTTCTGGCGTAGCTGGCAGGTGATGTTGGCGTGACCGGCAGGTGGTTCCAGCCAGCCCGCCAGGTGATTCTGGAGTGTCCGCCAAGTGGTTCTGGCGTAGCCGTCAGGTGATTTTGGTGTGTCCAGCAGGTGGTTCCGGCGAGCTCGGCAGGTGGTACCGGCGTGTCCGGAACATGGTTCTGGCAAGCCTGATAGGTGGTTCCGGCATGCCCGGCAGCTGATTCGGGAGTGTTCACCAAGTGGTTCTGGCGTAGCCGGCAGGTGATTTTGCATGTCCGGCGGTGGTTCCGGCGAGTCGAGCTGGTGGTTCCGGCGTGTCCGGCAGGTGGTTCCGGTCTGTCCGGCAGGTGGTTCTGGCGTGTCTGGCACGAGGTTCTGGCACGTCTGAGAGGTGGTTCCGGCATGCCCGACATGTGATTCCGGAGTGTCCGCCACGTGGTTCTGGCGTACCCGGCAGGTGATTTTGGTGTGTCAGGTAGGTGGTTCCAGCGAGTCGAGTAGGTGTTTCCGGCGTGCTCGGCAGGTGGTTCAGGCGGGTCTGGCAGGTGGTTTCGGTCTGTTCGGGGTGTGGTTCCGGCATCTCAGGCACATGGTTCTGGCACGTCTGAGAGGTGGTTCCAGCCGGCCCGACAGGTGTTTCCATGGTGTCCGACAAGTGGTTCTGGCATAGCTGGCAGGTGATGATGGCGTGACCGGCAGCTGGTTCCAGCCAGCCCGGCAGGTGATTCCGAAGTGTTCACCAAATTGTTGTGGCGTAGCTGGCAGGTGATTTTGGCGTGTCCAGCAGGTGGTTTTGGCGAGTCGAGCAGGTGGTTCTGGCGTGCTCGGCAGGTGCTTCCAGTGTCATTGGCATGTGGTTCTGGCATGTCTGAGAGGTGGTTCCGCCATGCCCGGCAGGTGATTCCGGAGTGTTCGCCAAGTGGTTCTGGCGTAGCCGGCTGGTGATTTTGCATGTCCGGCAATGGTTCCGGCGAGTCGAGCCGGTGGTTCTGGCGTGTCCGGCAGGTGGTTCCGGTCTGTCCAGCAGGTGGTTCTGGGGTGTCCGGCACGAGGTTCTGGCACGTCTGAGAGGTTGTGTTGGCATGCCCTTCACGTGATTCCTGCTTGTCCACCAAGTGGTTCTGGTGTAGCGGGCAGGTGATTTTGGCGTGTCCGGCTGGTGGGACCGGTGAGTCAAGCAGGTGGTTCCGGCGAGTATTTCCTGTGTTTCCGGTCTGTCCGGGAGATGGTTCCGGCCTGTCCGGCACGTGCTTCTGGCACTTCTGAGAGGTTGTGCTGGCATGCCCGGCAGGTGATTCTGGAGTGTCCGCCAAGTGGTTCTGGCGTAGCCGGCAGGTGATTTTGGCGTGTCCGGCAGGTGGTTCTGGGCAGTGGATCAGGAACTTCCGGCATTCTCGGCAGGTGCTTCCGCCGTCTCCGGCATGTGGTTGTGGCACCTCTGAGAGGTGGTTCCAGCATGCCCGGCAGCTGATTCCGGAGTGTCCGACAAGTGGTTGTGGCGTAGCCGGCTGGTGATTCTGGCGTGTCCGGCAGGTGGTTCTGGCAAGTCAAGCAGGTGGTCCCGGCGTGTCCGGCAGCTGGTTCCGGTCTGTCCTGGAGGTGGTTCCGGAGTGTCTGCCGAGTGTTTCTGGCGTAGCCGGCAGGTGATTTTGGCGTGTCCAGCAGGTGGTTCTGGGGAGTGGAGCAGGTGGTTCCGGCATACTCGGCAGGTGGTTCCGGCGTGTCCGGCACATGGTTCTGGCACGTCTGAGAGGTGTTTCTGGCATGCCCGGCAGCTGATCCCGGAGAGTCCTGCAAGTGGTTCTGGCGTACCCCGCAGGTGTTTCTGGTGTGTCCGGCAGGTGGCTCTGGTGAGTCGAGCAGGTGGTTCCGGCGTGCTCGGCAGGTGGTTCCGGCAGGTCCGTCAGGTGTTTGCCGTCTGTCCATGACGTGGTTCCGGCATGCCCGCAAGGTGATTCTGGAGTGTCCACCCAGTGGTTTTGGCGTAGCCGGCATATGATTTTGGCCTGTGAGGCAGGTGGTTCCGGCATGTCCAGCAGGTGGTTCCGGAGAGCTCGGCAGGTGCTTCCGGTCTCTCGGGCACGTGGTTGTGGCACGTCTGAGAGAGGGTCCGGCATGCCCGGCAGGTGATTCCAGAGTCTCCGGCATGTGGTTCTGGCACCTTTGATAGGTGGTTCCGGCATGCCCGGCAGGTGATTCCGGAGTCTCCGGCATGTGGTCTGGCACCTTTGAGAGGTGGTTCCGGAATGCCTGGCATGTGATTCCGGAGTGTCTGCCGTGTGGTTCTGGCACAGCCGGCAGTTGATTTTGGCGTGTCCAGTAGGTGGTTCTGGGGAGTGGATCAGCTGGTTCCGGCATACTCGGCAGGTGGTACCGGCGTGTCCAGAACATGGTTCTGGCAAGTCTGAGAGGTGGTTCCGGCATGCCCGACAGGTGATTCCGGAGTGTCCGCCAAGTGTTTCTGGCGTACCCGGCAGGTGATTTTGGCATGTCCGACAGGTGTTTCTTGCGAGTCTTGCAGGTGGCTCAGGCATGCTCAGCTGGTGCTTCCGGCGTCTCTGGCACGTGGTTCTGGTGTGTCTGAGAGCTGGTTCTGGCATGTCCGGCAGATGATTCCAGAGTGTCCACCAAGTGGTTCTGGTATACCTGGCAGGTGATTTTGGCGTGTCAGGAAGGTGGTTCCGGCTAGTTGAACAGGTGGATCAGGCGTGCTCGCCAGGGCGTTCAGGCGGGTCTGGCAGGTGGTTTCGGTCTGTTTGGGCTGTGGTTCCAGCATCTCAGGCACATGGTTCTGGCACGTCTGAGAGGTGGTTCCAGCAAGCCCGCCAGGTGATTCTGGAGTGTCCGCCAAGTGGTTCTGGCGTAGCCGTCAGGTGATTTTGGCGTGTCCAGCAGGTGGTTCCGGCGAGCTCGGCAGGTGGTACCGGCGTGTCCGGAACATGGTTCTGGCAAGCCTGATAGGTGGTTCCGGCATGCCCGGCAGCTGATTCGGGAGTGTTCACCAAGTGGTTCTGGCGTAGCCGGCAGGTGATTTTGCATGTCCGGCGGTGGTTCCGGCGAGTCGAGCTGGTGGTTCCGGCGTGTCCGGCAGGTGGTTCCGGTCTGTCCGGCAGGTGGTTCTGGCGTGTCTGGCACGAGGTTCTGGCACGTCTGAGAGGTGGTTCCGGCATGCCCGACATGTGATTCCGGAGTGTCCGCCACGTTGTTCTGGCGTACCCGGCAGGTGATTTTGGTGTGTCAGGTAGGTGGTTCCAGCGAGTCGAGTAGGTGTTTCCGGCGTGCTCGGCAGGTGGTTCAGGCGGGTCTGGCAGGTGGTTTCGGTCTGTTCGGGGTGTGGTTCCGGCATCTCAGGCACATGGTTCTGGCACGTCTGAGAGGTGGTTCCAGCCGGCCCGACAGGTGTTTCCATGGTGTCCGACAAGTGGTTCTGGCATAGCTGGCAGGTGATGATGGCGTGACCGGCAGCTGGTTCCAGCCAGCCCGGCAGGTGATTCCGAAGTGTTCACCAAATTGTTGTGGCGTAGCTGGCAGGTGATTTTGGCGTGTCCAGCAGGTGGTTTTGGCGAGTCGAGCAGGTGGTTCTGGCGTGCTCGGCAGGTGCTTCCGGTGTCATTGGCATGTGGTTCTGGCATGTCTGAGAGGTGGTTCCGCCATGCCCGGCAGGTGATTCCGGAGTGTTCGCCAAGTGGTTCTGGCGTAGCCGGCTGGTGATTTTGCATGTCCGGCAATGGTTCCGGCGAGTCGAGCCGGTGGTTCTGGCGTGTCCGGCAGGTGGTTCCGGTCTGTCCAGCAGGTGGTTCTGGGGTGTCCGGCACGAGGTTCTGGCACGTCTGAGAGGTTGTGTCGGCATGCCCTTCACGTGATTCCTGCTTGTCCACCAAGTGGTTCTGGTGTAGCGGGCAGGTGATTTTGGCGTGTCCGGCTGGTGGGACCGGTGAGTCAAGCAGGTGGTTCCAGCGAGTGTTTCCTGTGTTTCCGGTCTGTCCGGGAGATGGTTCCGGCCTGTCCGGCACGTGCTTCTGGCACTTCTGAGAGGTTGTGCTGGCATGCCCGGCAGGTGATTCTGGAGTGTCCGCCAAGTGGTTCTGGCGTAGCCGGCAGGTGATTTTGGCGTGTCCGGCAGGTGGTTCTGGGCAGTGGATCAGGAACTTCCGGCATTCTCGGCAGGTGCTTCCGCCGTCTCCGGCATGTGGTTGTGGCACCTCTGAGAGGTGGTTCCAGCATGCCCGGCAGCTGATTCCGGAGTGTCCGACAAGTGGTTGTGGCGTAGCCGGCTGGTGATTCTGGCGTGTCCGGCAGGTGGTTCTGGCAAGTCAAGCAGGTGGTCCCGGCGTGTCCGGCAGCTGGTTCCGGTCTGTCCTGGAGGTGGTTCCGGAGTGTCTGCCGAGTGTTTCTGGCGTAGCCGGCAGGTGATTTTGGCGTGTCCAGCAGGTGGTTCTGGGGAGTGGAGCAGGTGGTTCCGGCATACTCGGCAGGTGGTTCCGGCGTGTCCGGCACATGGTTCTGGCACGTCTGAGAGGTGTTTCTGGCATGCCCGGCAGCTGATCCCGGAGAGTCCTGCAAGTGGTTCTGGCGTACCCCGCAGGTGTTTCTGGTGTGTCCGGCAGGT
This sequence comes from Equus przewalskii, assembly GCF_037783145.1. Lineage (NCBI taxonomy): Eukaryota > Metazoa > Chordata > Mammalia > Perissodactyla > Equidae > Equus > Equus przewalskii. The sequence goes on from NW_027228469.1 coordinate 148,673, forward strand.
GGCTCTGGTGAGTCGAGCAGGCGGTTCCGGCATGCTCGGCAGGTGGTTCCGGCAGGTCCGGCAGGTGTTTGCCGTCTGTCCATGACGTGGTTCCGGCATGCCCGCAAGGTGATTCTGGAGTGTCCACCCAGTGGTTTTGGCGTAGCCGGCATATGATTTTGGCCTGTGAGGCAGGTGGTTCCGGCATGTCCAGCAGGTGGTTCCGGAGAGCTCGGCAGGTGCTTCCGGTCTCTCGGGCACGTGGTTGTGGCACGTCTGAGAGAAGGTTCCGGCATGCCCGGCAGGTGATTCCAGAGTCTCCGGCATGTGGTTCTGGCACCTTTGATAGGTGGTTCCGGCATGCCCGGCAGGTGATTCCGGAGTCTCCGGCATGTGGTTCTGGCACCTCTGAGAGGTGGTTCCGGAATGCCTGGCATGTGATTCCGGAGTGTCTGCCGTGTGGTTCTGGCACAGCCGGCAGTTGATTTTGGCGTGTCCAGTAGGTGGTTCTGGGGAGTGCATCAGCTGGTTCCGGCATACTCGGCAGGTGGTACCGGCGTGTCCAGAACATGGTTCTGGCAAGTCTGAGAGGTGGTTCCGGCATGCCCGGCAGGTGATTCCGGAGTCTCCGGCATGTGGTTCTGGCACCTCTGAGAGGTGGTTCCGGAATGCCTGGCATGTGATTCCGGAGTGTCTGCCGAGTGGTTCTGGAGTACCCGGCAGGTGATTTTGGCATGTCCGACAGGTGTTTCTTGCGAGTCGAGCAGCTAGCTCAGGCATGCTCAGCTGGTGCTTCCGGCGTCTCGGGCACGTGTTTCTGGTGTGACTGAGAGCTGGTTCTGGCATGTCCGGCAGATGATGCCAGAGTGTCCACCAAGTGGTTGTGGCATACCCGGCAGGTGATTTTGGCGTGTCAGGTAGGTGGTTCCGGCGAGTCGAGTAGGTGGTTCCGGCGTGCTCGGCAGGTGGTTCAGGCAGGTCTGGCAGGTGGTTTCGGTCTGTTCACGGTGTGGTTCCAGCATCTCAGGCACATGGTTCTGGCAAGTCTGAGAGGTGGTTTCGGCCGGCCCGACAGGTGTTTCCATGGTGTTCGCCAAGTGGTTCTGGCATAGCTGGCAGGTCATGTTGGCGTAACCGGCAGGTGGTTCCAGCCAGTCCGGCAGGTGATTCCGAAGTGTTCACCAAATGGTTGTGGCGTAGCCGGCAGGTGATTTTGGCGTGTCCAGCAGGTGGTTTTGGCGAGTCGAGCTGGTGGTTCTGGCGTGCTCGGCAGGTGCTTCCGGTGTCATTGGCATGTGGTTCCGGCATGTCTGAGAGGTGGTTCCGCCATGCCCGGCAGGTGATTCCCGAGTGTTCGCCAAGTGGTTCTGGCGTAGCCGGCAGGTGATTTTGCATGTCCGGCAATGGTTCCGGCGAGTCGAGCCGGTGGTTCCGGCGTGTCCGGGAGGTGGTTCCGGTCGGTCCAGCAGGTGGTTCTGGGTTGTCTGGCACGAGGTTCTGGCACAGCTGAGAGATGGTTCCGGCATGCCCGTCCGGTGATTCCGGAGTGTCCGGCATGTGGTTCTGGCACCTCTGAGAGGTGGTTCCGGCATGTCCGGCCGGTGGTTCCGGAGTGTCTGCCGAGTGGTTCTGGCGTAGCCGGCAGGTGATTCTGGCGTCTCCAGCAGGTGGTTCTTGGGAGTGGATCAGGTGGTTCCGGCATACTCGGCAGCTGGTCCCGGCGTGTCCAGAACATGGTTCTGGCAAGTCTGAGATGTGGTTTCGGCATGCCCGGCAGGTGATTCCGGAGTGTTCGCCAAGTGGTTCTGGCATAGCCGGCAGGTGATTTTGCATGTCCTGCGATGTTTCCTCCCTGTCGAGCCGGTGGTCCCGGCGTGTCCGGCAGGTGGTTCCGCTCTGTCTGGCAGGTGGTTCTGGCGTGTCGGGCCGAGGTTCTGGCACATCTGAGAGGTGGTTCCGGCATGCCCGACAGGTGATTCCGGAGTGTCCGCCACGTGGTTCTGGCGTACCCGGCAGGTGATTTTGGCGTGTCAGGTAGGTGGTTCCTGCGAGTCGAGTAGGTGGTTCTGGTGTGCTCGGCAGGTGGTTCATGAGGGTCTGGCAGGTGGTTTCGGACTGTTCGGGGTGTGGTTCCGGCATCTTAGGCACATGGTTCTGGCGCGTCTGAGAGGTGGTTCCGGCCGGCCCGACAGGTGTTTCCAGAGCGTCCGCACAGTGGTTCTGGCGTAGCTGGCAGGTGATGTTGGCGTGACCGGCAGGTGGTTTCAGCAAGCCCGGCAGGTGATTCCGGAGTGTCTGCCGAGTGGTTGTGGTGTAGCCGGCAGGTGATTTTGGCGTGTCCAGCAGGTGGTTCCGGCGAGCTCGGCAGGTGGTACCGGCGTTTCCGGAACACGGTTTTGGCACGTCTGAGAGATGGTTCTGGCATGCCCGGCAGGTGATTCCGGAGTGTCCGGCATGTGGTTCTGGCACCTCTGAGAGGTGGTTCCAGAATGCCTGACATGTGATTTCGGAGTGTCGGCCGAGTGGTTCTGGCATAGCCGTCAGCTGATTTGGGCGTGTCCAGCAGGTGGTTCCGGGGAGCTCGGCAGGTGGTACCGGCGTGTCCGGAACATGGTTCTGGCACGTCTGAGAGATGGTTCCCCCATGCCCGGCAGGTGATTCCGGAGTGTCTGCCGAGTGGTTGTGGCGTAGCCGGCAGGTGATTTTGGCGTGTCCAGCAGGTGTTTCCGGCGAGCTCGGCAGGTGGTACCGGCGTTTCAGGAACACGGTTTTGGCACGTCTGAGAGATGGTTCTGGCAAGCCCGGCAGGTGATTCCGGAGTGTCTGCCGAGTGGTTGTGGCATAGCCGGCAGGTGTTTTTGGCCTGTGAGGCAGGTGGTTCCGGCATGTCCAGCAGGTGGTTCCGGGGAGCTCGGCAGGTGCTACTGGTCTCTTCGGCATGTGGTTGTGGCACGTCTGAGAGATGGTTCCGGCACGCCCGGCAGGTGATTCAGGAGTGTCCGGCATGTGGTTTTGGCACCTCTGAGAGGTGGTTCCGGCATGCCCGGCAGGTGATTCCGTAGTCTCCGGCATGTGGTTCTGGCACCTCTGAGAGATGGTTCCGGAATGCCTGACATGTGATTCCGGAGTTTCTGCCGAGTGGTTCTTGCATAGCCGGCAGCTGATTTTGGCGTGTCCAGCAGGTGGTTCTGGGGAGTGGATCAGGTGGTTCCGGCATACTCGGCAGGTGGTACCGGCGTGTCCGGAACATGGTTCTGGCAAGTCTGAGAGGTGGTTCTGGCATGCCCGGCAGGTGATTGTGGAGTGTTCCCCAAGTGGTTCTGGCGTAGCCGGCAGGTGATTTTGCATGTCCGGCGGTGGTTCCGGCGAGTCGAGCCGGTGGTTCCGGCGTGACCGGCAGGTGGTTCCGGTCTGTCCGGAGGGGCTTCTGGCGTGTCCGGCACGAGGTTCCGGCACATCTGAGAGGTGGTTCCGGCATGCCCGACAGATGATTGCGGAGTTTCCGCAACGTGGTTCTGGCGTACCCGGCAGGTGATTTTGGCGTTTCTGGCAGGTGTGTTTTGCAAGTCGAGCATGTGGCTCAGGCATGCTCAGCAGGTGCTTCCGGCGTGTCCTGCACGTGGTTCTGGTGTGTCTGAGAGCTGGTTCTGGCATGTCCGGCAGATGATTCTGCAGTTTTCATCAAGTGGTTCTGGTGTAGCCGGCAGGTGATTTTGGCGAGTCCAGCAGGTGTTTACGGCGAACTCGCATGTGGTACCGGAGTGTCCGGAACATGGTTCTGGCACGTCTGAGAGATGGTTCCGTCATGCCCGGCCGGTGATTCCGGAGTGTCCGGCATGTGGTTCTGGCACCTCTGATAGGTGGTTCCGGCATGCCTGACATGTGATTCCCGAGTGTCTGCCAAGTGGTTCTGGCATAGCCAGCAGGTGATTTTGGCGTGTCCAGCAGTTGGTTCCGGCGAGCTCGGCATGTGGTACCGGCGTGTCCGGAACATGGTTCTGGCACGTCTGAGAGATGGTTCCGGCATGCCCGTCCGGTGATTCCGGAGTGTCCGGCATGTGGTTCTGGCACCTCTGAGAGGTGGTTCCGGCATGTCCGGCCGGTTGTTCCGGAGTGTCTGCCGAGTGGTTCTGGCGTAGCCGGCAGGTGATTCTGGCGTCTCCAGCAGGTGGTTCTGGGGAGTGGATCAGGTGGTTCCGGCATACTCGGCAGCTGGTCCCGGCGTGTCCCGAGCATGGTTCTGGCAAGTCTGAGAGGTGGTTCCGGCATGCCCGGCAGGTGATTCCGGAGTGTCTGCCACGTGCTTCTGGCGTACCCGGCAGGTGATTTTGGCGTGTCTGGCAGGTGTGTTTTGCAAGTCGAGAATGTGGCTCAGGCATGCTCAGCAGGTGCTTCCGGCGTGTCCGGCACGTGGTTCTGGTGTGTCTGAGAGCTGGTTCTGGCATGTCCGGCAGATGATTCCGGAGTGTCCACCAAATGGTTCTGGCATACCCGGCAGGTGGTTTTGGCGTGTCAGGTAGGTGGTTCCTGCGAGTCGAGTAGGTGGTTCCGGTGTGCTCGGCAGGTGGTTCAGGCGGGTCTGGCAGGTGGTTTCGGTCTGTTCGGGGTGTGGTTCTGGCATCTCAGGCACATGGTTCTGGCACGTCTGAGAGGTGGTTCCGGCTGGGCCGACAGGTGTTTCCGGAACGTCCGCAAAGTGGTTCTGGCGTAGCTGGCAGGTGATTTTGGCGTGTCCAGCGGGTTGTTCCAGCGAGCTCGGCAGGTGGTACCGGCGTGTCCGGAAGATGGTTCTGGCACGTCTGAGAGATGGTTCCGGCATGCCCGGCAGGTGATTCCGGAGTGTCCGGCATGTGGTTCTGGCACCTCTGAGAGGTGGTTCCGGCATGCCTAACATGTGATTCCGGAGTGTCTCCCGAGTGGTTCTGGCGTGTCCGGCAGGTGATTTTGGCGTGTCCAGCAGGTGGTTCCGGCGAGCTCGGCAGGTGGTACCGGCGTGTCCGGAAGATGGTTCTGGCACGTCTGAGAGATGGTTCCGGCATTCCCGGCAGGTGATTCCGGGGTGTCCGGCATGTGGTTCTGGCACCTCTGAGAGGTGGTTCCGGCATGCCCGGCAGGTGATTCCGGAGTGTTCGATAAGTGGTTCTGGCGTAGCAGGCAGGTGATTTTGCATGTCCGGCGGTGGTTCCGGTGAGTCAAGCCGGTGGTCCCGGCGTGTCCGGCAGGTGGTTCCGGTCTGTCCGGCAGGTGCTTCTGGCGTGCCCGGCACGAGGTTCTGGCACGTCTGAGAGGTGGTTCCGGCATGCCCGACAGGTGATTCCGGAGTGTCCGCCACGTGGTTCTGGCGTACCTGGCAGGTGATTTTGCCGTGTCTGGCAGGTGTGTTTTGCAAGTCGAGCATGTGGCTCAGGCATGCTCAGCAGGTGCTTCTGGCGTGTCCGGCACGTGGTTCTGGTGTGTCTCAGAGCTGGTTCTGGCATGTCTGGCAGATGATTCCGGAGTGTCCACCAAGTGGCTCTGGCATACCCGGCTGGTGATTTTGGCGTGTAAGGTATGTGGTTCCGGAGAAAGAGTAGGTGGTTCCGGCGTGCTCGGCAGGTGGTTCAGGCGGGTCTGGCAGGTGGTTTCGGTCTGTTCGGGGTGTGGTTCCGGCATCTCAGGCACATGGTTTTGGCACGTCTGAGAGGTGGTTCCGGCCGGCCCGACGGGTGTTTCTGGAGCGTCCGCAAAGTGGTTCTGGTGTAGCTGGCAGGTGATGTTGGCATGATCGGCAGGTGGTTCCATCAAGCCCGGCAGGTGATTCCGGAGTGTCTGCCGTGTAGTTCTGGCGTAGCCGGCAGGTGATTTTGGGGTGTCCAGCAGGTGGTTCCGGCGAGCTCGGCAGGTGCTTCCGGTCTCTTCAGCACGTGGTTGTGGCACGTCTGAGAGACGGTTCCGGCACGCCCGGTAGGTGATTCCGGAGTGTCCGGCATGTGGTTCTGGCACCTCTGAGAGGTGGTTCCGGCATGCCCGGCAGGTGATTCCGGAGTCTCCGGCATGTGGTTCTGGCACCTCTGAGAGATGGTTCCGGAATGCCTGACATGTGATTCCGGAGTGTCTGCCGAGTGGTTCTTGCATAGCCGGGAGCTGATTTTGTCGTGTCAAGTAGGTGGTTCTGGGGAGTGGATCAGCTGGTCCCGGCGTACTCGGCAGGTGGTACCGGCGTGTCCGGAACATGGTTCTGGCACGTGTGAGAGATGGTTCTGGCATGCCCGGCAGGTGGTTCCGGCGTGTCCGGCACATGGTTCTGGCAGGTCTGAGAGGTGGTTCCGGCATGCACGACAGGTGATTCCGGAGTGTTTGCCACGTGGTTCTGGCGTACCCGGCAGGTGATTTTGGCGTGTCTGGCAGATGTTTCTTGCAAGTCGAGCATGTGGCTCAGGCATGCTCAGCAGGTGCTTCCGGCGTGTCCGGCATGTGGTTCTGGTGTGTCTGAGAGCTGGTTCTGGCATGTCCGGCAGATGATTCCGGAGTGTCCACCAAGTGGTTCTGGCATACCCGGAAGGTGATTTTGGCGTGTCACGTAGGTGGTTCCTGCGTGTCGAGTAGGTGGTTCTGGTGTGCTCGGCAGGTGGTTCATGAGGGTCTGGCAGGTGGTTTCGGACTGTTCGGGGTGTGGTTCCGGCATCTCAGGCACATGGTTCTGGCACGTCTGAGAGGTGGTTCCGGCCGGCCCGACAGGTGTTTCCGGAGCGTCCGCAAAGTGGTTCAGGCATAGCTGGCAGGTGATGTTGGCGTGACCGGCAGGTGGTTCCAGCAAGCCCGGCTGGTGATTCCGGAGTGTCCGGCTTGTGGTTCTGGCACCTCTGAGATGTGGTTCCGGAATGCCTGACATGTGATTCCGGAGTGTCTGCCGAGTGGTTCTGCCGTAGCCGGCAGGTGATTTTGGCGTGTCCAGCAGGTGGTTCCGCCGAGCTCGGCAGGTGGTAGCGGCGTGTCCGGAACATGGTTCAGGCACGTCTGAGAGATGGTTCCGGCATGCCCGGCAGGTGATTCCGGAGTGTCCGGCATGTGCTTCTGGCACCTCTGAGCGGTGGTTCCGGCATGCCCGGCAGGTGGTTCCGGAGTGTCTGCCGAGTGGTTCTGGCGTAGCCGGCAGGTGATTTTGGCATGTCCAGCAGGTGGTTCTGGGGAGTGGAGCAGGTGGTTCCGGCATACTCGGCAGGTGATTCCGGCGTGTCCGGCACATGGTTCTGGCATGTCTGAGAGGTGGTTCCGGCCGGCCCGACAGGTGTTTCCATGGTGTTCTCCAAGTGGTTCTGGCATAGCTGGCAGGTGATGTTGGCGTGACTGGCAGGTGGTTCCAGCCAGCCTGGCAGGTGATTCCGAAGTGTTCACCAAATGGTTGTGGCGTAGCCGGCAGGTGATTTTGCCGTGTCCAGCAGGTGGTTTTGGCGAGTCGAGCTGCTGGTTCTGGCGTGCTCGGCAGGTGCTTCCGGTGTCATTGGCATGTGGTTCCGGCATGTCTGAGAGGTGGATCCGCCATGCCCGGCAGGTGATTCCCGAGTGTTCGCCAAGTGGTTCTGCCGTAGCCGGCAGGTGATTTTGTATGTCCGGCAACGGTTCCGGCGAGTCGAGCCGGTGGTTCCCGCGTGTCCGGCAGGTGGTTGCCTTCTGTCCAGCATGTGGTTCTGGGATGTCCGGCACGAGGTTCTGGCACGTCTGAGAGGTTGTGCCGGCATGCACTTCACGTGATTCCGGCTTGTCCGCCAAGTGGTTCTGGTGCAGCGGGCTGCTGATTTTGGCGTGTCCGGCAGGTGGGACCGGTGAGTCAAGCAGGTGGTTCCGGCGAGTGTTTCCTGTGTTTCCGATCTGTCCGGGAGATGGTTCCGGCCTGTCCGGCACGTGCTTCTGGCACTTCTGAGAGGTTGTGCTGGCATGCCCGGCAGGTGATTCTGGAGTGTCCGCCAAGCGGTTCTGGCGTAGCCGGCAGGTGATTTTGGCGTGTCCAGCAGGTGGTTCCGGCGAGCTCGGCAGGTGGCACCGGCGTGTCCGGAACATGGTTTTGGCACGTCTGAGACATGGTTCTGGCAAGCCCGGCAGGTGATTCCTGAGTGTCCCGCATGTGGTTCTGGCACCTCTGAGAGGTGGTTCCGGAATGCCGGACATGTGATTCCAGAGTGTCTGCCGAGTGGTTCTGGCGTAGCCGGCAGGTGATTCTGGCATGTCCAGCAGGTGGTTCTGGGGAGTGGATCAGGTGGTTCCGGCATACTCGGCAGGTGGTACCGGCGTGTCCAGAGCATGGTTCTGGCACGTCTGAGACATGGTTCCGGCATGCCCGGCAGGTGATTCCGGAGTCTCCGGCATGTGGTTCTGGCACCTCTGAGAGGTGGTTCCGTCATGCCCGGCAGGTGATTGCGGAGTGTTCGCCAAGTGGTTCTGGTGTAGCCGGCAGGTGATTTTGCATGTCCGGCGGTGGTTCCGGCGAGTCGAGCCGGTGGTTCCGGCGTGTCCGGCAGGTGGTTCCGGTCTGTCCGGCAGGTGGTTCTGGCGTGTCCGGCACGAGGTTCCGGCACATCTGAGTGGTGGTTCCGGCATGCCCGACAGGTGATTCCGGAGTGTCCGCCATGTGGTTCTGGCGTACCCGGCAGGTGATATTCGCGTGTCCGGCAGGTGTGTTTTGCAAGTCGAGCATGTGGCTCAGGCATGCTCAGCAGGTGCTTCCGGCGTGTCCTGCATGTGGTTCTGGTGTGTCTGCGAGTTCGTTCTGGCATGTCCGGCAGATGATTCCGGAGTGTCCGGAATGTGGTTCTGGCAGCTCTGAGAGGTGGTTCCGGCATGCCTGGCATGGGATTCCAGAGTGTTTGCCGAGTGGTTCTGGCGTACCCGGCAGGTGATTTTGGCATGTCTGGAAGGTGTTTCTTCCAAGTAGAGCATGTGGCTCAGGCATGCTCAGCACGTGCTTCCGGCGTGTCCGGCACGTGGTTCTGGTGTGTCTGAGAGCAGGTTCTGGTATGTCCGGCAGATGATTCCGGAGTGTCCACCATGTGGTTCTGGCATAACCGGCAGGTGATTTTGGCGTGTCAGGTAGGTGGTTCCGGCGACTCGATTAGGTGGTTCCGGCGTGCTCAGCAGGTGGTTCAGGCAGGTCTGGCAGGTGGTTTCGGTCTGTTCGGGGTGTGGTTCCGGCATCTCAGGCACATGGTTCTGGCACGTCTGAGAGGTGGTTCCGGCCGGCCCGACAGGTGTTTCCATGGTGTCCGCCAAGTGGTTCTGGCATAGCTGGCCGGTGATGTTGGCGTGACCGGCAGGTGATTCCAGTCAGCCCGGCAGGTGATTCCGGAGTGTCTGCCGAGTGGTTCTGGCATAGCCGGCAGGTGATTTTGGCGTGTCCAGCAGGTGGTTCCGGCGAGCTCAGCAGGTGGTACCGGCGTGTCCAGAACATGGTTCTGGCACGTCTGAGAGATGGTTCCGGCATGCCCAGCTGGTGATTCCGGAGTGTCCGGCATGTGGTTCTGGCACCTCTGAGAGGTGGTGCCGGCATGACCGGCAGGTGGTTTCGGAGTGTCTGCCGAGTGGTACTGGCGTAGCCGGCAGGTGATTCTGGCGTGTCCAGCCAGTGGTTCTGGGGAGTGGATCAGGTGGTTCTGGCATACTCGGCAGGTGGTACCGGCGTGTCCGGAACATGGTTCTGGCAAGTCTGAGAGGTGGTTCCGACAAGCCCGGCAGGTGATTCCGGAGTGTTCGCCAAGTGGTTCCGGCGTAGCCGGCGGGTGATTTTGCATGTCCGGCGGTGGTCCCGGCGAGTCGAGCGGGTGGTTCTGGCTTGCTCGGCAGGTGCTTCCGTTGTCATTGGCATGTGGTTCCAGCATGTCTGAGAGGTGGTTCCGCCATGCCCGGCAGGTGATTCCGGAGTGTTCGCCAAGTGGTTCTGGCGTAGCCGGCAGGTGATTTTGCATGTCTGGCAATGGTTCCGGCGAGTCGAGCCGGTGGTTCCGGCGTGTCCGGCAGGTGGTTCCGGTCTGTCCAGCAGGTGGTTCTGGGGTGTCCAGCACGAGGTTCTGGCACGTCTGAGAGGTTGTGTCGGCATGCTCTTCACGTGATTCCAGCTTGTCCGCCAAGTGGTTCTCGTGTAGCGTGCAGGTGATTTTGGCGTCTCCGGCAGGTGGGACCGGTGAGTACAGCTTGTGGTTCCGGCGAGTGTTTCCTGTGTTTCCGGTCTGTCCGGGAGATGGTTCCGGCCTGTCCGGCACGTGCTTCTGGCACTTCTGAGAGGTTGTGCTGGCATGCCCGGCAGGTGATTCTGGAGTGTCCGCCAAGTGGTTCTGGCGTAGCCGGCAGGTGATTTTGGCGTGTCCGGCAGGTGGTTCTGGGGAGTGGATCAGGAACTTCCGGCATTCTCGGCAGGTGCTTCCGCCGTCTCCAGCATGTGGTTGTGGCACCTCTGAGAGGTGGTTCCAGCATGCCCGGCAGCTGATTCCGGAGTGTCCGACAAGTGGTTGTGGCGTAGCCGGCTGGTGATTCTGGCGTGTCCGGCAGGTGGTTCTGGCGAGTCAAGCAGGTGGTCCCGGCGTGTCCGGCAGGTGGTTCCGGTCTGTCCTGGAGGTGGTTCCGGAGTGTCTGCCGAGTGGTTCTGGCGTAGCCGGCAGGTGATTTTGGCGTGTCCAGCAGGTGGTTCTGGGGAGTGGAGCAGGTGGTTCTGGCATACTCGGCAGGTGCTTCCGGCGTGTCCGGCACATGGTTCTGGCCCATCTGAGAGGTGGTTCCGGCATGCCCGGCAGGTGATCCCGGAGAGTCCTCCAGTTGGTTCGGGCGTATCCCGCAGGTGTTTCTGGTGTGTCCGCCAGGTGGCTCTGGTGAGTCGAGCAGGTCGTTCCGGCGTGCTCGGCAGGTGGTTCCGGCAGGTCCGGCAGGTGTTTGCCGTCTGTCCATGACGTGGTTCCGGCATGCCCGCAAGGTCATTCTGGAGTGTCCACCAAGTGGTTTAGGCGTAGCCGGCATACGATTTTGGCCTGTGAGGCATGCAGTTCCGGCATGTCCAGCAGGCGGTCCCGGCGAGCTCGGCAGGTACTTACGGTCTCTCCGGCACGTGGTTGTGGCACGTCTGAGAGATGGTTCTGGCATGCCCGGCAGGTGATTCCGGAGTGTCCGGCATGTGGTTCTGGCACCACTGAGACGTGGTTCCGGCATGCCCGGCAAGTGATTCCGGAGTCTCCGGGATGTGGTTCTGGCACCTCTGAGAGGTGTTTCCGGAATGCCTGGCATGTGATTCCGGAGTGTCTTCCAAGTGGTTATGGCGTAGCCGGCAGTTGATTTTGGCGTGTCCAGTAGGTGGTTCTGGGGAGTGGATCAGCTGGTTCGGGCATACTCGGCAGGTGGTACCAGCGTGCCCAGATCATGGTTCTGGCAAGTCTGAGAGGTGGTTCCGGCATGCCCGACAGGTGATTCCGGAGTGTCCACCAAGTGTTTCTGGCGTACCCGGCAGGTGATTTTGGCATGTCCGACAGGTGTTTCTTGCGAGTCGAGCAGGTGGCTCAGGCATGCTCAGCTGGTGCTTAGGGCGTCTCTGGCATGTGGTTCTGGTGTGTCTGACAGCTGGTTCTGGCATGTCCGGCAGATGATTCCGGAGTGTCCACCAAGTGGTTCTGGTATACCTGGCAGGTGATTTTGGCGTGTCAGGAAGGTGGTCCCGGCTCGTTGAGCAGGTGGATCAGGCGTGCTCGGCAGGTGGTTCAGGCGGGTCTGGCAGGTGGTTTCGGTCTGTTCGGGGTGTGGTTCCGGCATCTCAGGCACATGGTTCTGGCACGTCTGAGAGGTGGTTCCGGCCGGCCCAACAGGTGTTTCCGGAGTGTCCGCCAAGTGGGTCTGGCGTAGCTGGCAGGTGATGTTGGCATGACCGGCAGGTGGTTCCAGCAAGCCCGGCAGGTGATTCCGGAGTGTCTGCCGAGTGGTTCTGGCGTAGCCGGCAGGTGATTTTGGCGTGTCCAGCAGGTGGTTCCGGCGTGCTCGGCAGATGGTTCTGGTAGGTCCGGCAGGTGTTTGCCGTCTGTCCATGACGTGGTTCCGGCATGCCCGCAAGGTCATTCTGGAGTGTCCACCATGTGGTTTTGGCGTAGCCGGCATATTATTTTGGCCTGTGAGACAGGTGGATCCGGCATGTCCAGCAGGTGGTTCCGGCTAGCTCTGCAGGTGCTTCCGGTCTCTCTGGCAGGTGGTTGTGGCACGTCTGAGAGATGGTTCCGGCATGCCGGGCAGGTGATTCCGGAGTGTCCGGCATGTGGTTCTGGCACCTCTGAGAGATGGTTCCGGCATGCCCGGCAGGTGATTCCGGAGTCTCCGGCATTTGGTTCTGGCACCGCTGAGAGGTGGTTCCGGAATGCCTGGCATGGGATTCCGGAGTGTCTGCCGAGTGGTTCTGGCATAGCCGGCAGGTGATTTTGGCATGTCTGGAATGTGTTTCTTGCAAGTCGAGCATGAGGCTCAGGCATGCTCAGCACGTGCTTCCGGCGTGTCCGGCACGTGGTTCTGGTGTGTCTGAGAGCAGGATCTGATATGTCCGGCAGATGATTCCGGAGTGTCTGCCGAGTGGTTCTGACGTAGCCGGCAGGTGATTTTGGTGTGTCCAGAAGGTGGTTCTGGCGAGCTCAGCAGGTGGTACTGGCGTGTCCGGAACATGGTTCTGGCACGTCTGAGAGATGGTTCCGGCATGCCCGGCAGGTGATTACGGAGTGTCCGGCATGTGGTTCTGGCACCTCTGAGACGTGGTTCCGGCATGCCCGGCGAGTGATTCCGGAGTCTTCGGCATGTGGTTCTGGCACCTCTGAGAGGTGGTTCCGGAATGCCGGGCATGTGATTCCAGAGTGTCTGCCAAGTGGTTATGGCGTAGCCGGCAGTTGATTTTGGCATGTTCGGTAGGTGGTTCTGGGGAGTGGATCAGCTGGTTCGGGCATACTCGGCAGGTGATACCAGCGTGCCCAGAACATGGTTCTGGCAAGCCTGAGAGGTGGTTCCGGCATGCCCGACAGGTGATTCGGGAGTGTCCGCCAAGTGTTTCTGGCGTACCCGGCAGGTGATTTTGGCATGTCCGACAGGTGTTTCTTGCGAGTCGAGCAGCTAGCTCAGGCATGCTCAGCTGGTGCTTCCGGCGTCTCTGGCACGTGGTTCTGGTGTGTCTGAGAGCTGGTTCTGGCATGTCCGGCAGATGATTCCGGAGTGTCCACCAAGTGGTTCTGGTATACCTGGCAGGTGATTTTGGCGTGTCAGGAAGGTGGTCCCGGCTAGTTGAGCAGGTGGATCAGGCGTGCTCGGCAGGTGGTTCAGGCTGGTCTGGCAGGTGGTTTCGGTCTGTTCGGGGTGTGGTTCCGGCATCTCAGGCACATGGTTCTGGCACGTCTGAGAGGTGGTTCAGGCCGGCCCGACAGGTGTTTCCGGAGTGTCCGCCAAGTGGTTCTGGCACAGCTGGCAGGTGATGTGGGGATGACCGGCAGGTGGTTCCAGCCAGCCCGGCAGGTGATTCCGGAGTGTCTGCCGAGTGGTTCTGGCGTAGCCCTCAGGTGATTTTGGCGTGTCCAGTAGGTGGTTCCGGTGAGCTCAGCAGGTGGTACCGGCGTGTCCGGAACATGGTTCTGGCAAGTCTGAGACGTGGTTCCGGCATGCCCGGCAGGTGATTCCGGAGTGTTCGCCAAGTGGTTCAGGCGTAGCCGGCGGGTGATTTTGCGTGTCCGGCGGTGGTCGCGGCGAGTAGAGCCGGAGGATCTGGCGTGCTCGGCAGGTGCTTCCGGTGTAATTGGCATGTGGTTCCAGCATGTCTGAGAGGTCTTTCTGCCATGCCCGGCAGGTGATTCCGGAGTGTTCGCCAAGTGGTTCTGGCGTAGCCGGCAGGTGATTTTGCATGTCTGGCAATGGTTCCGGCGAGTCGAGCCGGTGGTTCCGGCGTGTCCGGCAGGTGGTTCCGGTCTGTCCAGCAGGTGGTTCTGGGGTGTCCAGCACGAGGTTCTGGCACGTCTGAGAGGTTGTGTCGGCATGCTCTTCAAGTGATTCCGGCTTGTCCGCCAAGTGGTTCTCGTGTAGCGTGCAGGTGATTTTGGTGTCTCCGGCAGGTGGGACCGGTGAGTCAAGCTTGTGGTTCCGGCGAGCGTTTCCTGTGTTTCCGGTCTGTCCGGGACATGGTTCCGGCCTGTCCGGCACGTGCTTCTGGCACTTCTGAGAGGTTGTGCTGGCATGCCCGGCAGGTGATTCTGGAGTGTCCGCCAAGTGGTTCTGGCGTAGCCGGCAGGTGATTTTGGCGTGTCCGGCAGGTGGTTCTGGGCAGTGGATCAGGAACTTCCGGCATTCTCGGCAGGTGCTTCCGCCGTCTCCGGCATGTGGTTGTGGCACCTCTGAGAGGTGGTTCCAGCATGCCCGGCAGGTGATTCCGGAGTGTCCGGCAAGTGGTTGCGGCGTAGCCGGCTGGTGATTCTGGCGTGTCCGGCAGGTGGTCCTGGCGAGTCAAGCAGGTGGTCCCGGCGTGTCCGGCAGGTGGTTCCGGTCTGTCCTGGAGGTGGTTCCGGAGTGTCTGCCGAGTGGTTCTGGCGTAGCCGGCAGGTGATTTTGGCGTGTCCAGCAGGTGGTTCTGGGGAGTGGAGCAGGTGGTTCTGCCATACTCGGCATGTGCTTCCGGCGTGTCCGGCACAAGGTTCTGGCACCTCTGAGAGTTTGTTCCGGCATGCCCAGCAAGTGATTCTGGAGTCTCCGGCATGTGGTTCTGGCACCTCTGAGAGGTGGTTCCTGAATGCCTGGCATGTGATTCCAGAGTGTCTGCCAAGTGGTTATGGCGTAGCCGGCAGTTGATTTTGGCGTGTCCAGTAGGTGGTTCTGGGGAGTGGATCAGCTGGTTCGGGCATCCTCGGCAGGTGGTACCAGCGTGCCCAGAACATGGTTCTGGCAAGTCTGAGAGGTGGTTCCGGCATGCCCGACAGGTGATTCCGGAGTGTCCGCCAAGTGTTTCTGGCATACCCGGCAGGTGATTTTGTCATGTCTGGCAATGGTTCCGGCGAGTCGAGCCGGTGGTTCCGGCGTGTCCGGCAGGTGGTTCCGGTCTGTCCAGCAGGTGGTTCTGGGGTGTCCAGCACGAGGTTCTGGCACGTCTGAGAGGTTGTGTCGGCATGCTCTTCACGTGATTCCAGCTTGTCCGCCAAGTGGTTCTCGTGTAGCGTGCAGGTGATTTTGGCATCTCCGGCAGGTGGGACCGGTGAGTCAAGCTTGTGGTTCCGGCGAGTGTTTCCTGTGTTTCCGGTCTGTCCGGGAGATGGTTCCAGCCTGTCCGGCACGTGCTTCTGGCACTTCTGAGAGGTTGTGCTGGCATGCCCGGCAGGTGATTCTGGAGTGTCTGCCAAGTGGTTCTGGCGTAGCAAGCAGGTGATTTTGGCGTGTCCGGCAGGTGGTTCTGGGGAGTGGATCAGGAACTTCCGGCATTCTCGGCAGGTGCTTCCGCCGTCTCCGGCATGTGGTTGTGGCACCTCTGAGAGGTGGTTCCAGCATGCCCGGCAGCTGATTCCGAAGTGTCCGACAAGTGGTTGTGGCGTAGCCGGCTGGTGATTCTGGCGTGTCCGGCAGGTGGTTCTGGCGAGTCAAGCAGGTGGTCCCGGCGTGTCCGGCAGGTGGTTCCGGTCTGTCCTGGAGGTGGTTCCGGAGTGTCTGCCGAGTGGTTCTGGCGTAGCCGGCAGGTGATTTTCGTGTGTCCAGCAGGTGGTTCTGGGGAGTGGAGCAGGTGGTTCTGGCATACTCGGCAGGTGCTTCCTCGTGTCCGGCACATGGTTCTGGCACATCTGAGAGGTGGTTCCGGCATGCCCAGCAGGTGATCCCGGAGAGTCCTCCAAGTGGTTCGGGCGTATCCCGCAGGTGTTTCTGGTGTGTCCGCCAGGTGGCTCTGGTGAGTCGAGCAGGTCATTGCGGCGTGCTCGGCAGGTGGTTCCGGCAGGTCCGGCAGGTGTTTGCCGTCTGTCCATGACGTGGTTCCGGCATGCCCGCAAGGTCATTCTGGAGTGTCCACCAAGTGGTTTTGGCGTAGCCGGCATACGCTTTTGGCCTGTGAGGCATGCAGTTCCGGCATGTCCAGCAGGTGGTCCCGGCGAGCTCAGCAGGTACTTCCGGTCTCTCCGGCACGTGGTTGTGGCACGTCTGAGAGATGGTTCCGGCATGCCCGGCAGGTGATTCCGGAGTGTCCGGCATGTGGTTCTGGCACCTCTGAGAGGTGGTTCCGGAATGCCTTGCATGTTAATCCGGAGTGTCTGCCAAGTGGTTATGGCGTAGCCGGCAGTTGATTTTGGCGTGTCTTTAGGTGGTTCTGGGGAGTGGATCAGCTGGTTCGGGCATACTCGGCAGGTGGTACCAGCGTGCCCAGAACATGGTTCTGGCAAGTCTGAGAGGTGGTTCCGGCATGCCCGACAGGTGATTCCGGAGTGTCCGCCAAGTGTTTCTGGCGTACCCGGCAGGTGATTTTGGCATGTCCGACAGGTGTTTCTTCCGAGTCGAGCAGGTGGCTCAGGCATGCTCAGCTGGTGCTTAGGGCGTCTCTGGCACGTGGTTCTGGTGTGTCTGAGAGCTGGTTCCAGCCAGCCCGGCAGGTGATTCCGAAGTGTTCACCAAATGGTTGTGGTGTAGCCGGCAGGTGATTTTGGCGTGTCCAGCAGGTGGTTTTGGAGAGTCGAGCATTTGGTTCTATCGTGCTGGGCAGGTGCTTCCGGTGTCATTGTCATGTGGTTCCGGCATGTCTGAGAGGTGATTCCGCCATGCCCGGCAGGTGATTCCGGAGTGTTCACCAAGTGGTTCTGGCGTAGCCGGCAGGTGATTTTGCATGTCCGGCAATGGTTCCGGGGAGTCGAGCCGGTGGTTCCGGCGTGTCCGGCAGGTGGTTGCGGTCTGTCCAGCAGGTGGTTCTAGGCTGTCCGGCACGAGGTTCTGGCACGTCTGAGAGGTTGTATCAGCATGCACTTCACGTGATTCCAGCTTGTCCACCAAGTGGTTCTGGTGTAGCGGGCAGGTGATTTTGGCGTGTCCGGCAGTTCGGACCGGTGAGTCAAGCAGGTGGTTCCGGCCAGTGTTTCCTGTGTTTCCGGTGTGTCCGGGATGTGGTTCCGGCCTGTCCGGCACGTGCTTCTGGCACTTCTGAGAGGTTGTGCTGGCATGCCCGGCAGGTGATTCTGGAGTGTCCGCCAAGTGGTTCTGGCGTAGCCGGCAGGTGATTTTGGCGTGTCCGGCAGGTGGTTCTGGGGAGTGGATCAGGAACTTCCGGCATTCTCGACAGGTGCTTCCGCCGTCTCCGGCGTGTGGTTGTGGCACATCTGAGAGGTGGTTCAAGCATGCCCGGCAGGTGA
The DNA here is from genome assembly GCF_037783145.1 of Equus przewalskii. Classification (NCBI taxonomy): domain Eukaryota; kingdom Metazoa; phylum Chordata; class Mammalia; order Perissodactyla; family Equidae; genus Equus; species Equus przewalskii. Next base: position 165,982 of record NW_027228469.1, read on the forward strand.
TTCCAGAGTGTCTGACAAGTGGTTGCGGCATAGCCGGCTGGTGATTCTGGCGTGTCCGGCAGGTGGTTCTGGCGAGTCAAACAGGTGGTCCCGGCGTGTCCGGCAGGTGGTTCCGGTCTGTCCTGGAGGTGGTTCCGGAGTGTCTGTCGAGTGGCTCTGGCATAGCCGGCAGGTGATTTTGGCATGTCCACTAGGTGGTTCTGGGGAGTGGATCAGCTGGTTCAGGCATACTCGGCAGGTTGTACTGGCGTGTCCAGAACATGGTTCCGGCAAGTCTGAGAGGTGGTTCCGGCATGCCCGACAGGTGTTTCCGGAGTGTCTGCCGAGTGGTTCTGGCGTAGCCGGCAGGTGATTTTGGCGTGTCCAGCAGGTGGTTCCGGCAAGCTCGGCAGGTGGTACCGGCGTGTCCGGAACATGGTTCTGGCACGTCTGACAGATGGTTCCGGCATGCCCGGCAGGTGATTCCTGAGTGTCTGCCGAGTGGTTCTGGCGTAGCCGGAAGGTGATTCTGGCGTGTCCAGCAGGTGGTTCAGGGGAGTGGATCAGGTGGTTCCGGCATACTCGGCAGGTGGTACTGGCGTGTCTGGAACATGGTTCTGGCAAGCCTGAGTGGTGGTTCAGGCATGCCAGGCAGGTGATTCCGGAGTGTTCGCCAAGTGGTTCTGGCGTAGCCGGCAGGTGATCTTGCATGTCCGGCGGTGGTTCAAGCGACTCGAGCCAGTTTTTCCGGCATGTCCGGCAGGTGGTTCCGGCCTGTCCGACAGGTGTTTCCATGGTGTTCGCCAAGTGGTTCAGGCATAGCTGGCAGGTGATGTTGGCGTGACCGGCAGGTGGTTCCAGCCAGCCCAACAGGTGATTCCGAAGTGTTCACCAAATGGTTGTGGCGTAGCCGGCAGGTGATTTTGGCGTGTCCAGCATGTGGTTTTGGCGAGTCGAGCAGGTGGTTCTGGCGTGCTCGGCAGGTGCTTCCGGTGTCATTGGCATGTGGTTCCGGCATGTCTGAGAGGTGGTTCCGGCATGCCCGGCAGGTGATTCCGGAGTCCCCGGCATGTGGTTCTGGCACCTCTGAGAGGTGGTTCCGGAATGCCTGACATGCGATTCCGAAGTGTCTGCCGAGTGGTTCTTGCATAGCCGGCAGTTGATTTTGGCATGTCTGACAGGTGTTTCTTGCAAGTCGAGCATGTGGCTCAGGCATGCTCAGCAGGTGCTTCCGGCGTGTCCGGCGCGTGGTTCTGGTGTGTCTGAGAGCTGGTTCTGGCATCCCAGGCAGGTGATTCTGGAGTGTCGGTTAAGTGGTTCTGGTGTAGCCGGCAGTTCCTTTTGACATGTCCGGCATGATTGTCCTGCCAGTCGAGCAGGTGGTTCCGGCGAGCTCGGCAGGTGGTTCCAGTCTGTCTAGGATGTGCTTCCAGCGTGTCCGGAACGTGGTTCTGTTACGTCTGAGTGGTGGTTCCTGCATGCCAGGCAGGTGATTTTGGACTGTCCGCCAGGTGGTTCTGGCATAGCCAGCTGTTGATTTTGGCCTGTCTGGCAGGTGGTTCCAGCCTATCGAGCAGGCGGCTCTGGAGTGCTCGGCAGGTGGTTCCGGGATGTCTGGCAGGTGGTTCCGGCATGCCCGACAGGTGATTCCGGAGTGTCCGCCACGTGCTTATGGTGTACCCGGCAGGTGATTTTGGCGTGTCTGGCAGGTGTGTTTTGCAAGTCGAGCATGTGGCTCAGGCATGCTCAGCAGGTGCTTCCGGCGTGTCCTGCACATGGTTCTGGTGTGTCTGAGAGTTGGTACTGGCATGTCCGGCAGATGATTCCGGAGTGTCCACCACGTGGTTCTGGCGTAGCCGGCAGGTGATTTTGGCGTGTCCAGCAGGTGGTTCCGCCAAGCTCGGCAGGTGGTACCGGCGTGTCCGGAACATGGTTCTGGCACGTCTGAGAGATGGTTCCAACATGCCCGGCAGGTCATTTCGGAGAGTCGTTCAAGTGGTTCTGGCGTAGACCGCAGGTGATTTTGGCGTGTCCGGCAGGTGGTTCCGCCGTGCTCGGCAGGTGGTTCAGGCATGGCCGTCACGTGGTTCCAGTCTGTCCAGGACGTGTTTCCAGCTTCTCGGGCAGGTGGTTCTGGTACGTCTGAGAGGTGGTTCCGCCATGGCTGGCAGGTGATCCCGGACTGTTCCCCAGGTGGTTCTGGCATAGCCAGCAGTTGATATTGGCCTGTCCGGCAGGTGGTTCCAGCGATTCGAACAGGTGGCTCCGGCGTTCTTGGCAGGTGGTTCCGGTCTGTCCGGTAGGTGTTTCCTGCGTGTCTGGCACGTGCTTCCGGCACGTCTGAGAGGTGGTTCCGGCATGCGCGGCAGGTGATTCCGTAGTGTCCGCCAGGTGGTTCTGGCATACCCGGCAGGTGATTTTGGCATGACTGGCAGGTGGTTCCAGCAAGCATGGCAGGTGATTCCAAAGTGTTCACTAACTGGTTGTGGCGTAGCCGGCAGGTGATTTTTGCGTTATCGGCAGGTGGTTCTGGCGAGTCGAGCAGGTGGTTCCGGCGTGCTCGGCTGGTGCTTCCGGGGTCATTGGCACGGGGTTCTGGCATGTCTGAGATGTGGTTCCTGCATGTCCGGCAAGTGATTCCGGAGTGTTCGCCAAGTGGTTCTGGCATAGTCGGCAGGTGATTTTGGCATGTCCGGCAGGTGGTTCAGGCGAGTTGAGCAGGTGGTTCCAACGTGCTTGGCAGGTGCTTCCGGCGTCTCCGGCACGTGTTTCTGGCACATCTGACAGGTGGTTGCGGCATGCCCGAAAGGTGATTCCGGTCTGTCCGGTAGGTGGTTCCAGCCTGCACGGCATATGGTTCTGGTACGTCTCAGAGGTGGTTGCGCATGCCCAACCGGTGATTTCGGACTGTCCGCCACATGGTTCTGGCACGTCTGAGAGGTGGTTCCGGCATGCCCGGCCGGTCATCCCAGAGAGTCCTCCAAGTGGTTCTGGCATAACACGCAGGTGATTTTGGCGTGTCTGGCAGGTTGTTCCGTTGTGCTTGGCAGGTGGTTCAGGCTTGGCCGGCAGGTGGTTCCAGACTGTCCAGGACGTGTTTCCAGCTTCTCCGGCAGGTGGTTCTGGTACGTCTGAGAGGTGGTTCCGCCATGGCTGGCAGGTGATTCCGGACCGTCCCCCAGGTGGTTCTGGCATAGCCAGCAGTTGATATTGGCCTGTCCGGCAGGTGGTTCCAGCGAGTCGAACAGGTGGCTCCGGCGTGCTCGGCAGGTGGTTCCGGTCTGTCCGGTAGGTGATTCCGGCGTGTCCGGCACGTGCTTCCGGCACGTCTGAGAGGTGGTTCCGGCATGCGCGACAGGTGGTTTCGGAGTGTCCGCCAGGTGGTTCTGGCGTACCCGTCAGGAGATTTTGGTTGTCCGGCAGGTGTTTCTGGCGAGTCGAGCAGGTGGCTCCGGCATGCTCGGCAGGTGCTTCCGGCGTCTCCGGCACGTGGTTCTGGTGTGTCTGAGAGCTGGTTCCGGCATGTCCGGCAGATGATTCCGGAGTGTCCGCCAAGTGGTTCTGGCATACCCGGCTGGTGATTTGGGCATGTCAGGTAGGTGGCTCCGGCGTGCTCGGCAGGTTGTTCAGACGGGTCTGGCAGGTGTTTTCCGTCTGTTCGGTGTGTGGTTCCAACACCTCATGCACATGGTTCTGGCACGTCTGAGATGTGGTTCCGGCCGGCCCGACAGGTGTTTCCACACTGTCTGCCAAGTGGTACTGGCGTAGTTGGCAGGTGATTTTGGCATGACCGGCAGGTGGTTCCAGCAAGCCCGGCAGGTGATTCCGAAGTGTTCCCCAACTGGTTGTGGCGTAGCCGGCAGGTGATTTTTGCGTGATCGGCAGGTGGTTCTGGCGAGTCGAGCAGGTGGTTCCGGCGTGCTCGGCAGGTGCTTCCGGGGTCATTGGCACGTGGTTCTGGCATATCTGAGAGGTGGTTCCGGCATGCCCGGCAGGTGATTACGGAGTGTTCGCCAAGTGTTTCTGGCGTGGCCGGCAGGTGATTTTGCATGTCCAGCGGTCGTTCCGGCGGGTCGAGCCGGTGGTTCCGGCGTGTCCGGCAGGTGGTTCCGGTCTGTCCGGCAGGTGGTTCTGTGGTGTCCGGCACGAGGTTCAGTCTGAGAGGCTGTGCCGGCATGCCCCTCACGTGATTCCGGCTTGTCCCCGAAGTGGTGCTGGTGTAGCGGGCAGGTGATTTTGGCGTGTCCGGCAGGTGGTTCAGGCGAGTTGAGCAGGTGGTTTCGACGTGCTCGGCAGGTGCTTGCGGCGTCTCTGGCACGTGTTTCTGGCTCTTCTGACTGGTGGTTCCGGCATGGCCAAAAGTTGATTCCGGTCTGTCCGGTAAGTGGTTCCGGCGTGCACGGCACGTGGTTCTGGTACGTGTCAGAGGTGGTTGCGTATGCCCAACAGGTGATTCCGGACTGTCCGCCACGTGCTTCTGGCACGTCTGAGAGGTGGTTCCAACATGCCCGGCAGGTCATTTCGGAGAGTCGTCCAAGTGGTTCTGGCGTAGCCCGCAGGTGATTTTGGCGTGTCCGGCAGGTGGTTCTGCCGTGCTCGGCAGGTGGTTCAGGCATGGCCGTCACGTGGTTCCAGTCTGTCCAGGACGTGTTTCCAGCTTCTCCGGCAGGTGGTTCTGGTACGTCTGAGAGGTGGTTCCTGCATGCCCGGCAAGTGATTCCGGAGTGTTCGCCAAGTGGTTCTGGCATAGTCGGCAGGTGATTTTGGCATGTCCGGCAGGTGGTTCAGGCGAGTTGAGCAGGTGGTTCCAACGTGCTTGGCAGGTGCTTCCGGCGTCTCCGGCACGTGTTTCTGGCACATCTGACAGGTGGTTGCGGCATGCCCGAAAGGTGATTCCGGTCTGTCCGGTAGGTGGTTCCAGCCTGCACGGCATGTGGTTCTGGTACGTCTCAGATGTGGTTGCGCATGCCCAACAGGTGATTCCGGACTGTCCGCCACATGGTTCTGGCACGTCTGAGAGGTGGTTCCGGCATGCCCGGCAGGTCATCCCAGAGAGTCCTCCAAGTGGTTCTGGCATAACACGCAGGTGATTTTGGCGTGTCTGGCAGGTTGTTCCGTTGTGCTTGGCAAGTGGTTCAGGCTTGGCCGGCAGGTGGTTCCAGACTGTCCAGGACGTGTTTCCAGCTTCTCCGGCAGGTGGTTCTGGTACGTCTGAGAGGTGGTTCCGCCATGGCTGGCAGGTGATTCCGGACCGTCCCCCAGGTGGTTTTGGCATAGCCAGCAGTTGATATTGGCCTGTCCGGCAGGTGGTTCCAGCGAGTCGAACAGGTGGCTCCGGCGTGCTCGGCAGGTGGTTCCGGTCTGTCCGGTAGGTGATTCCGGCGTGTCCGGCACGTGCTTCCGGCACGTCTGAGAGGTGGTTCCGGCATGCGCGACAGGTGATTTCGGAGTGTCCGCCAGGTGGTTCTGGCGTACCCGGCAGGTGATTTTGGCGTGTCCGGCAGGTGTTTCTGGCGAGTCGAGCAGGTGGCTCCGGCATGCTCGGCAGGTGCTTCCGGCGTCTCCGGCACGTGGTTCTGGTGTGTCTGAGAGCTGGTTCCGGCATGTCCGGCAGATGATTCCGGAGTGTCCGCCAAGTGCTTCTGGCATACCCGGCTGGTGATTTGGGCATGTCAGGTAGGTGGTTCCGGCGAGTCGAGCAGGTGGCTCCGGCGTGCTCGGCAGGTTGCTCAGACGGGTCTGGCAGGTCTTTTCCGTCTGTTCGGGGTGTGGTTCCAGCATCTCATGCACATGGTTCTGGCACGTCTGAGATGTGGTTCCGGCCGGCCCGACAGGTGTTTCCACAGTGTCCGCCAAGTGGTACTGGCGTAGTTGGCAGGTGATTTTGGCATGGCCGGCAGGTGGTTCCAGCAAGCCCGGCAGGTGATTCCGAAGTGTTCCCCAACTGGTTGTGGCGTAGCCGGCAGGTGATTTTTGCGTGTCCGGCAGGTGGTTCTGGCGAGTCGAGCAGGTGGTTCCGGCGTGCTCGGCAGGTGCTTCCGGGGTCATTGGCACGTGGTTCTGGCATATCTGAGAGGTGGTTCCGGCATGCCCGGCAGGTGATTCTGGAGTGTTCGCCAAGTGCTTCCGGCGTAGCCGGCAGGTGATTTTGCATGTCCAGCGGTCGTTCCGGCGGGTCGAGCCGGTGGATCCGGCGTGTCCGGCAGGTGGTTCCGGTCTGTCCGGCAGGTGGTTCTGTGGTGTCCGGCACGAGGTTCAGTCTGAGAGGCTGTGCCGGCATGCCCCTCACGTGATTCCGGCTTGTCCCCGAAGTGGTGCTGGTGTAGCGGGCAGGTGATTTTGGCGTGTCCGGCAGGTGGTTCAGGCGAGTTGAGCAGGTGGTTGCGACGTGCTCGGCAGGTGCTTCCGGCGTCTCCGGCACGTGTTTCTGGCACATCTGACAGGTGGTTCCGGCGTGCCCAAAAGTTGATTCCGGTCTGTCCGGTAGGTGGTTCCGGCGTGCACGGCACGTGGTTCTGGTACGTCTCAGAGGTGGTTGCGTATGCCCAACAGGTGATTCCGGACTGTCCACCACGTGCTTCTGGCACGTCTGAGAGGTGGTTCCAACATGCCCGGCAGGTCATTTCGGAGAGTCGTGCAAGTGGTTCTGGCGTAGCCCGCAGGTGATTTTGGCGTGTCCGGCAGGTGGTTCCGCCGTGCTCGGCAGGTGGTTCAGGCATGGCCGTCACGTGGTTCCAGTCTGTCCAGGACGTGTTTCCAGCTTCTCCGGCAGGTGGTTCTGGTACGTCTGAGAGGTGGTTCCTGCATGCCCGGCAAGTGATTCCGGAGTGTTCGCCAAGTGGTTCTGGCATAGTCGGCAGGTGATTTTGGCATGTCCGGCAGGTGGTTCAGGCGAGTTGAGCAGGTGGTTCCAACGTGCTCGGCAGGTGCTTCCGGCGTCTCCGGCACTTGGTTCTGGTGTGTGTGAGAGCTGGTTCCGGCATGTGCGGCAGATGATTCCGGAGTGTCCGCCAATTGGTTCTGGAATACCCAGCAGGTGATTTTGGCATGTCAGGGAGGTGGTACCGGTGAGTCGAGCAGGCGGTTCCGGCGTCCTCAGCAGGTGGTTCAGGCGCTTCTGGCAGGTGGTATCCGTCTGTTCGGGGTGTGGTTCCAGCATCTCATGAACACGTTTCTGGCACGTCTGAGATGTGGTCCCGGCCGGCCCGACAGGTGTTTCCGCAGTGTCCGCCAAGCGGTTCTGGCGTAGTTGGCAGGTGATTTTGGCATGACCGGCAGGTGGTTCCAGCAAGCCTGGCAGGTGATTCCAAAGTGTTCACCAACTCGTTGTGGCGTAGCCGGCAGGTGATTTTTGCGTGATCCGCAGGTGTTTCTGGCGAGTCGAGCAGGTGGTTCCGGCGTGCTCGGCTGGTGCTTCCGGGGTCATTGGCACGGGGTTCTGGCATGTCTGAGAGGTGGTTCCTGCATGCCCGGCAAGTGATTCCGGAGTGTTCGCCAAGTGGTTCTGGCATAGTCGGCAGGTGATTTTGGCATGGCCGGCAGGTGGTTCAGGCGAGTTGAGCAGGTGGTTCCAACGTGCTTGGCAGGTGCTTCCGGCGTCTCCGGCACGTGTTTCTGACACATCTGACAGGTGGTTCCGGCATGCCCGAAAGGTGATTCTGGACTGTCCGGTAGGTGGTTCCAGCCTGCACGGCATGTGGTTCTGGTACGTCTCAGAGGTGGTTGCGCATGCCCAACAGGTGATTCCGGACTGTCCGCCACATGGTTCTGGCACGTCTGAGAGGTGGTTCCGGCATGCCCGGCAGGTCATCCCAGAGAGTCCTCCAAGTGGTTCTGGCATAACACGCAGGTGATTTTGGCGTGTCTGGCAGGTTGTTCCGTTGTGCTTGGCAGGTGGTTCAGGCTTGGCCGGCAGGTGGTTCCAGACTGTCCAGGACGTGTTTCCAGCTTCTCCGGCAGGTGGTTCTGGTACGTCTGAGAGGTGGTTCCGCAATGGCTGGCAGGTGATTCCGGACCGTCCCCCAGGTGGTTCTGGCATAGCCAGCAGTTGATATTGGCCTGTCCGGCAGGTGGTTCCAGCGAGTCGAACAGGTGGCTCCGGCGTGCTCGGCAGGTGGTTCCGGTCTGTCCGGTAGGTGATTCCGGCGTGTCCGGCACGTGCTTCCGGCACGTCTGAGAGGTGGTTCCGGCATGCGCGACAGGTGATTCCGTAGTGTCCGCCAGGTGGTTCTGGCGTACCCGGCAGGTGATTTTGGCGTGTCCGGCAGGTGTTTCTGGCGAGTCGAGCAGGTGGCTCCGGCATGCTCGGCAGGTGCTTCCGGCGTCTCCGGCACGTGGTTCTGGTGTGTCTGAGAGCTTGTTCCGGCATGTCCGGCAGATGATTCCGGAGTGTCCGCCAAGTGGTTCTGGCATACCCGGCTGGTGATTTTGTCATGTCAGGTAGGTGGTTCCGGCGAGTCGAGCAGGTGGCTCCGGCGTGCTCGGCAGGTTGTTCAGACGGGTCTGGCAGGTGGTATCCGTCTGTTCGGGGTGTGGTTCCAGGATCTCATGCACATGGTTCTGGCACGTCTGAGATGTGGTTCCGGCCGTCCCGACAGGTGTTTCCACAGTGTCCGCCAAGTGGTACTGGCGTAGTTGGCAGGTGATTTTGGCATGGCCGGCAGGTGGTTCCAGCAAGCCCGGCAGGTGATTCCGAAGTGTTCCCCAACTGGTTGTGGCGTAGCCGGCAGGTGATTTTTGCGTGTCCGGCAGGTGGATCTGGCGAGTCGAGCAGGTGGTTCCGGTGTGCTCGGCAGGTGCTTCCGGGGTCATTGGCACGTGGTTCTGGCATATCTGAGAGGTGGTTCCGGCATGCCCGGCAGGTGATTCCGGAGTGTTCGCCAAGTGTTTCCGGCGTAGGCGGCAGATGATTTTGCATGTCCAGCGGTCGTTCCGGCGGGTCGAGCCGGTGGTTCCGGCGTGTCCGGCAGGTGGTTCCAGTCTGTCCGGCAGGTGGTTTTGTGGTGTCCGGCACGAGGTTCAGTCTGAGAGGCTGTGCCGGCATGCCCCTCACGTGATTCCGGCTTGTCCCCGAAGTGGTGCTGGTGTAGCGGGCAGGTGATTTTGGCGTGTCCGGCAGGTGGTTCAGGCGAGTTGAGCAGGTGGTTGCGACGTGCTCGGCAGGTGCTTCAGGCGTCTCTGGCACGTGTTTCTGGCACATCTGACCGGTGGTTCTGGCATGACCGAAAGGTGATTCCGGTATGTCCGGTAGGTGGTTCCAGCCTGCACGGCATGTGGTTCTGGTACGTCTCAGAGGTGGTTGCGCATGCCCAACAGGTGATTCCGGACTGTCCGCCACATGGTTCTGGCACGTTTGAGAGGTGGTTCCGGCATGCCCGGCAGGTCATCCCAGAGAGTCCTCCAAGTGGTTCTGGCATAACACGCAGGTGATTTTGCCGTCTCTGACAGGTTGTTCCGTTGTGCTTGGCAGCTGGTTCAGGCTTGGCCGGCAGGTGGTTCCAGACTGTCCAGGACGTGTTTCCAGCTTCTCCGGCAGGTGGTTCTGGTATGTCTGAGAGGTGGTTCCGCCATGGCTGGCAGGTGATCCCGGACTGTCCACCAGGTGGTTCTGGCATAGCCAGCATTTGATATTGGCCTGTCCGGCAGGTGGTTCCAGCGAGTGGAACAGGTGGCTCCGGCGTGCTCGGCAGGTGGTTCCGGTCTGTCCAGTAGGTGTTTATGGCGTGTCTGGCACGTGCTTCCGGCACGTCTCAGAGGTGGTTCCGGGATGCGCGGCAGGTGATTCCGTAGTGTCCGCCAGGTGGTTCTGGCATACCCGGCAGGTGATTTTGGCGTGTCCGGCAGGTGTTTCTGGCGAGTCGAGCAGGTGGCTCCGGCATGCTCGGCAGGTGCTTCCGGCGTCTCCGGCACTTGGTTCTGGTGTGTGTGAGAGCTGGTTCCGGCATGTCCGGCAGATGATTCCGGAGTGTCCGCCAAGTGGTTCTGGCATACCCAGCAGGTGATTTTGGCGTGTCAGGGAGGTGGTACCGGTGAGTCGAGCAGGTGGTTCCGGCGTGCTCAGCAGGTGGTTCAGGCGGTTCTGGCAGGAGGTATCCGTCTGTTCGGGGTGTGGTTCCAGCATCTCATGAACACGTTTCTGGCACGTTTGAGATGTGGTTCCGGCATGCCCTTCAAGTCATCCCAGAGAGTCCTCCAAGTGGTTCTGGCATAACACGCAGGTGATTTTGTTGTGTCTGGCAGGTTGTTCCTTTGTGCTTGGCAGGTGGTTCAGGCTTGGCCGGCAGGTGGTTCCAGACTGTCCAGGACGTGTTTCCAGCTTCTCCGGCAGGTGGTTCTGGTACGTCTGAGAGGTGGTTCCGCCATGGCTGGCAGGTGATTCCGGACCGTCCCCCAGGTGGTTCTGGCATAGCCAGCAGTTGATATTGGCCTGTCCGGCAGGTGGTTCCAGCGAGTCGAACAGGTGGCTCCGGCGTGCTCAGCAGGTGGTTCCGGTCTGTCCGGAAGGTGATTCCGGCGTTTCCGGCACGTGCTTCCGGCACGTCTGAGAGTTGGTTCCGGCATGCGCGACAGGTGGTTTCGGAGTGTCCGCCAGGTGGTTCTGGCATACCCAGCAGGTGATTTTGGCGTGTCAGGGAGGTGGTACCGGTGAGTCGAGCAGGTGGTTCCGGCGTGCTCAGCAGGTGGTTCAGGCGCTTCTGGCAGGTGGTATCCATCTGTTCGGGGTGTGGTTTCAGCATCTCAAGAACACGTTTCTGGCACGTCTGAGATGTGGTTCCGGCCGGCCCGACAGGTGTTTCCGCAGTGTCCGCCAAGCGGTTCTGGCGTAGTTGGCAGGTGATTTTGGCATGACCGGCAGGTGGTTCCAGCAAGCCTGGCAGGTGATTCCAAAGTGTTCACCAACTGGTTGTGGCGTAGCCGGCAGGTGATTTTTGCGTGATCGGCAGGTGGTTCTGGCGAGTCGAGCAGGTGGTTCCGGCGTGCTCGGCTGGTGCTTCCGGGGTCATTGGCACGGGGTTCTGGCATGTCTGAGAGGTGGTTCCTGCATGCCCGGCAAGTGATTCCGGAGTGTTCGCCAAGTGGTTCTGGCATAGTCGGCAGGTGATTTTGGCATGTCCGGCAGGTGGTTCAGGCGAGTTGAGCAGGTGGTTCCAACATGCTTGGCAGGTGCTTCCGGCGTCTCCGGCACGTGTTTCTGACACATCTGACAGGTGGTTCCGGCATGCCCGGAAGGTGATTCTGGACTGTCCGTTAGGTGGTTCCAGCCTGCACGGCATGTGGTTCTGGTACGTCTCAGAGGTGGTTGCGCATGCCCAACAGGTGATTCCGGACTGTCCGCCACATTTTTCTGGCACGTCTGAGAGGTGGTTCCGTCTTGCCCGGCAGGTCATCCCAGAGAGTCCTCCAAGTGGTTCTGGCATAACACGCAGGTGATTTTGGCATGTCTAGCAGGTTGTTCCGTTGTGCTTGGCAGGTGGTTCAGGCTTGGCCGGCAGGTGGTTCCAGACTGTCCAGGACGTTTTTCCAGCTTCTCCGGCAGGTGGTTCTGGTACGTCTGAGAGTTGGTTCCGCCATGGCTGGCAGGTGATTCCGGACCATCCCCCAGGTGGTTCTGGCATAGCCAGCAGTTGATATTGGCCTGTCCGGCAGGTGGTTCCAGCGAGTCGAACAGGTGGCTCCAGCGTGCTCGGCAGGTGGTTCCGGTCTGTCCGGTAGGTGATTCCGGCGTGTCCGGCACGTGCTTCCGGCACGTCTGAGAGGTGGTTCCGGCATGCGCGACAGGTGGTTTCGGAGTGTCCGCCAGGTGGTTCTGGCGTACCCGGCAGGTGATTTTGGCGTGTCCGGCAGGTGTTTCTGGCGAGTCGAGCAGGTGGCTCCGGCATGCTCGGCAGGTGCTTCCGGCGTCTCCGGCACGTGGTTCTGGTGTGTCTGAGAGCTGGTTCCGGCATGTCCGGCAGATGATTCCGGAGTGTCCGCCAAGTGGTTCTGGCATACCCGGCTGGTGATTTTGGCATGTCAGGTAGGTGGTTCCGGCGAGTCGAGCAGGTGGCTCCGGGGTGCTCGGCAGATTGTTCAGACGGGTCTGGCAGGTGTTTTCCGTCTGTTCGGGGTGTGGTTCCAGCATCTCATGCACATGGTTCTGGCACGTCTGAGATGTGGTTCCGGCCGTCCCGACAGGTGTTTCCACAGTGTCCGCCAAGTGGTACTGGCGTAGTTGGCAGGTGATTTTGGCATGGCCGGAAGGTGGTTCCAGCAAGCCCGGCAGGTGATTCCGAAGTGTTCCCCAACTGGTTGTGGCGTAGCCGGCAGGTGATTTTGGCGTGTCCGGCAGGTGGTTCCGCCGTGCTCGGCAGGTGGTTCAGGCATGGCCGTCACGTGGTTCCAGTCTGTCCAGGACGTGTTTCCAGCTTCTCCGGCAGGTGGTTCCGGTACGTCTGAGAGGTGGTTCCGCCATGGCTGGCAGGTGATTCCGGACTGTCCCCCAGGTGGTTCTGCCATAGCCAGCAGTTGATATTGGCCTGTCCGGCAGGTGGTTCCAGTCAGTCGAACAGGTGGCTCCGGCGTGCTCGGCAGGTGGTTCCGGTCTGTCCGGTAGGTGTTTCCGGCGTGTCCGGCACGTGCTTCCCGCACGTCTGAGAGGTGGTTCCGGGATGCGCGGCAGGTGATTCCGTAGTGTCCGCCAGGTGGTTCTGGCATACCCGGCAGGTGATTTTGGCGTGTCCGGCAGGTGTTTCTGGCGAGTCGAGCAGGTGGCTCCGGCATGCTCGGCAGGTGCTTCCGGCGTGTCCGGCACGTGGTTCTGGTGTGTCTGAGAGCTGGTTCCGGAATGTCCGGCAGATGATTCCGGAGTGTCCGCCAAGTGGTTCTGGCATACCCAGCAGGTGATTTTGGCGTGTCAGGGAGGTGGTACCGGTGAGTCGAGCAGGTGGTTCCGGCGTGCTCAGCAGGTGGTTCAGGCGGTTCTGGCAGGTGGTATCCGTCTGTTCGGGGTGTGGTTCCAGCATCTCATGAACACGTTTCTGGCACGTCTGAGATGTGGTTCCAGCCGGCCCGACAGGTGTTTCCGCAGTGTCCGCCAAGCGGTTCTGGCGTAGTTGGCAGGCGATTTTGGCATGACCGGCAGGTGGTTCCAGCAAGCCTGGCAGGTGATTCCAAAGTGTTCACCAACTGGTTGCGGCGTAGCCGGCAGGTGATTTTTGCGTGATCGGCAGGTGGTTCTGGCGAGTCGAGCAGGTGGTTCCGGCGTGCTCGGCTGGTGCTTCCGGGGTCATTGGCACGGGGTTCTGGCATGTCTGAGAGGTGGTTCCTGCATGCCCGGCAAGTGATTCTGGAGTGTTCGCCAAGTGGTTCTGGCATAGTCGGCAGGTGATTTTCCATGTCCGGCAGGTGTTTCAGGCGAGTTGAGCAGGTGGTTCCAACGTGCTTGGCAGGTGCTTCCGGCGTCTCCGGCACGTGTTTCTGGCACATCTGACTGGTGGTTCCGGCATGCCCGAAAGGTGATTCCGGTCTGTCCGGTAGGTGGTTCCAGCCTGCACGGCATGTGGTTCTGGTACGTCTCAGAGGTGGTTGCGCATGCCCAACAGGTGATTCCGGACTGTCCGCCACATGGTTCTGGCACGTCTGAGAGGTGGTTCCGGCATGCCCGGCAGGTCATCCCAGAGAGTCCTCCAAGTGGTTCTGGCATAACACGCAGGTGATTTTGGCGTGTCTGGCAGGTTGTTCCGTTGTGCTTGGCAAGTGGTTCAGGCTTGGCCGGCAGGTGGTTCCAGACTGTCCAGGACGTGTTTCCAGCTTCTCCGGCAGGTGGTTCTGGTACGTGTGAGAGGTGGTTCCGCCATGGCTGGCAGGTGATTCCGGAACGTGCCCCAGGTGGTTCTGGCATAGCCAGCAGTTGATATTGGCCTGTCCGGCAGGTGGTTCCAGCGAGTCGAACAGGTGGCTCCGGCGTGCTCGGCAGGTGGTTCCGGTCTGTCCGGTAGGTGATTCCGGCGTGACCGGCACGTGCTTCCGGCACGTCTGAGAGGTGGTTCCGGCATGCGCGACAGGTGGTTTCGGAGTGTCCGCCAGGTGGTTCTGGCGTACCCGGCAGGTGATTTTGGCGTGTCCGGCAGGTGTTTCTGGCGAGTCGAGCAGGTGGCTCCGGCATGCTCGGCAGGTGCTTCCGGCGTGTCCGGCACGTGGTTCTGGTGTGTCTGAGAGCTGGTTCCGGCATGTCCGGCAGATGATTCCGGAGTGTCCGCCAAGTGGTTCTGGCACACCCGGCTGGTGATTTGGGCATGTCAGGTAGGTGGTTCCGGCGAGTCCAGCAGGTGGCTCCGGCATGCCCGGCAGGTGATTCCGGAGTGTCCGCCAAGTGGTTCTGGCACACCCGGCTGGTGATTTTGTCATGTCAGGTAGGTGGTTCCGGCGAGTCGAGCAGGAGGCTCCGGCGTGCTCGGCAGGTTGTTCAGACGGGTCTGGCAGGTGTTTTCCGTCTGTTCGGGGTGTGGTTCCAGCATCTCATGCACATGGTTCTGGCACGTCTGAGATGTGGTTCCGGCCGTCCCGACAGGTGTTTCCACAGTGTCCGCCAAGTGGTACTGGCGTAGTTGGCAGGTGATTTTGGCATGACCGGCAGGTGGTTCCAGCAAGCCCCGCAGGTGATTCCGAAGTGTTCCCCAACTGGTTGTGGCGTAGCCGGCAGGTGATTTTTGCGTGTCCGGCAGGTGGTTCTGGCGAGTCGAGCAGGTGGTTCCGGCGTGCTCGGCAGGTGCTTCCGGGGTCATTGGCACGTGGTTCTGGCATATCTGAGAGGTGGTTCCGGCATGCCCGGCAGGTGATTCCGGAGTGTTCGCCAAGTGTTTCCGGCGTGGCCGGCAGGTGATTTTGCATGTCCAGCGGTCGTTCCGGCGGGTCGAGCCGGTGATTCCGGCGTGTCCGGCAGGTGGTTCCGGTCTGTGCGGCAGGTGGTTCTGTGGTGTCCGGCACGAGGTTCAGTCTGAGAGGCTGTGCCGGCATGCCCCTCACGTGATTCCGGCTTGTCCCCGAAGTGGTGCTGGTGTAGCGGGCAGGTGATTTTGGCGTGTCCGGCAGGTGGTTCAGGCGAGTTGAGCAGGTGGTTGCGACGTGCTCGGCAGGTGCTTCCGGCGTCTCCGGCACGTGTTTCTGGCACATCTGACTGGTGGTTCCGGCATGCCCAAAAGTTGATTCCGGTCTGTCCGGTAGGTGGTTCCGGCGTGCACGGCACGTGGTTCTGGTACGTGTCAGAGGTGGTTGCGTATGCCCAACAGGTGACTCCGGACTGTCCGCCACGTGCTTCTGGCACGTCTGAGAGGTGGTTCCAACATGCCCGGCAGGTCATTTCGGAGAGACGTGCAGGTGGTTCTGGCGTAGCCCGCAGGTGATTTTGGCGTGTCCGGCAGCTGGTTCCGCCGTGCTCGGCAGGTGGTTCAGGCATGGCCGTCACGTGGTTCCAGTCTGTCCAGGACGTGTTTCCAGCTTCTCCGGCAGGTGGTTCTGGTACGTCTGAGAGGTGGTTCCGCCATGGCTGGCAGATGATCCCGGACTGTCCCCCCGGTGGTTGTGGCATAGCCAGGAGTTGATATTGGCCTGTCCGGCAGGTGGTTCCAGCGAGTCGAACAGGTGGCTCCGGTGTTCTTGGCAGGTGGTTCCGGTCTGTCTGGTAGGTGTTTCCGGCGTGTCTAGCACGTGCTTCCGGCACGTCTGATAGGTGGCTCCAGCATGCTCGGCAGGTGCTTCCGGCGTCTCCGGCACTTGGTTCTGGTGTGTCTGAGAGCTGGTTCCGGCATGTCCGGCAGATGATTCCGGAGTGTCCGCCAAGTGGTTCTGGCATACCCAGCAGGTGATTTTGGCGTGTCAGGGAGGTGGTACCGGTGAGTCGAGCAGGTGGTTCCGGCGTGCTCAGCAGGTGGTTCAGGCGGTTCTTGCAGGTGGTATCCGACTGTTCGGTGTGTGGTTCCAGCATCTCATGGACACGTTTCTGGCACGTCTGAGATGTGGTTCCAGCCGGCCCGACAGGTGTTTCCGCAGTGTCCGCCAAGCGGTTCTGGCGTAGTTGGCAGGTGATTTTGGCATGACCGGCAGGTGGTTCCAGCAAGCCTGGCAGGTGATTCCAAAGTGTTCACCAACTGGTTGTGGCGTAGCCGGCAGGTGACTTTTGCGTGATCGGCAGGTGGTTCTGGCGAGTCAAGCAGGTGGTTCCGGCGTGCTCGGCTGGTGCTTCCGGGGTCATTGGCACGGGGTTCTGGCATGTCTGAGAGGTGGTTCCTGCATGCCCAGCAAGTGATTCCGGAGTGTTCCCCAAGTGGTTCTGGCATAGTCGGCAGGTGATTTTGGCATGGCCGGCAGGTGGTTCAGGCGAGTTGAGCAGGTGGTTCCAACGTGCTTGGCAGGTGCTTCCGGCGTCTCCGGCACGTGTTTCTGGCACATCTGACAGGGGGTTCCGGCATGCCCGAAAGGTGATTCCGGTCTGTCCGGTAGGTGGTTCCAGCCTGCACGGCATGTGGTTCTGGTACGTCTCAGAGGTGGTTGCGCATGCCCAACAGGTGATTCCGGACTGTGCGCCACATGGATCTGGCACGTCTGAGAGGTGGTTGCGGCATGCCCGACAGGTCATCGCAGAGAGTCCTCCAAGTGATTCTGGCATAACACGCAGGTGATTTTGGCGTGTCTGGCAGGATGTTCCGTTGTGCTTGGCAGGTGGTTCAGGCTTGGCCGGCAGGTGGTTCCAGACTGTCCAGGACGTGTTTCCAGCTTCTCCGGCAGGTGGTTCTGGTACGTCTGAGAGGTGGTTCCGCCATGGCTGGCAGGTGATTCCGGACCGTCCCCCAGGTGGTTCTGGCATAGCCAGCAGTTGATATTGGCCTGTCCGGCAGGTGGTTCCAGCGAGTCGAACAGGTGGCTCCGGCGTGCTCGGCAGGTGGTTCCGGTCTGTCCGGTAGGTGATTCCGGCGTGTCCGGCACGTGCTTCCGGCACGTCTGAGAGGTGGTTCCGGCATTCGCGACAGGTGGTTTCGGAGTGTCCGCCAGGTGGTTCTGGCGTACCCGGCAGGTGATTTTGGCGTGTCCGGCAGGTGTTTCTGGCGAGTCGAGCAGGTGGCTCCGGCATGCTCGGCAGGTTCTTCCGGCGTCTCCGGCACGTGGTTCTGGTGTGTCTGAGAGCTGGTTCCGGCATGTCCGGCAGATGATTCCGGAGTGTCCGCCAAGTGGTTCTGGCATACCCGGCTGGTGATTTTGGCATGTCAGGTAGGTGGTTCCGGCGAGTCGAGCAGGTGGCTCCGGCGTGCTCGGCAGGTTGTTCAGACGGGTCTGGCAGGTGTTTTCCGTCAGTTCGGGGTGTGGTTCCAGCATCTCATGCACATGGTTCTGGCACGTCTGAGATGTGGTTCCGGCCTTCCCGACAGGTGTTTCCACAGTGTCCGCCAAGTGGTACTGGCGTAGTTGGCAGGTGATTTTGGCATGGCCGGAAGGTGGTTCCAGCAAGCCCGGCAGGTCATTCCGAAGTGTTCCCCAACTGGTTGTGGCGTAGCCGGCAGGTGATTTTTGCGTGTCCGGCAGGTGGTTCTGGCGAGTCGAGCAGGTGGTTCCGGCGTGCTCGGCAGGTGCTTCCGGGGTCATTGGCACGTGGTTCTGGCATATCTGAGAGGTGGTTCCTGCATGCCCGGCAGGTGATTCCGGAGTGTTCGCCAAGTGTTTCTGGCGTAGCCGGCAGGTGATTTTGCATGTCCAGCGGTCGTTGCGGCGGGTCGAGCCGGTGGTTCCGGCGTGTCCGGCAGGTGGTTCCGGTCTGTCCGGCAGGTGGTTATGTGGTGTCCGGCACGAGGTTCAGTCTGAGAGGCTGTGCCGGCATGCCCCTCACGTGATTCTGGCTTGTCCCCGAAGTGGTGCTGGTGTAGCGGGCAGGTGATTTTGGCGTGTCCGGCAGGTGGTTCAGGCGAGTTCAGCAGGTGGTTGCGACGTGCTCGGCAGGTGCTTCCGGCGTCTCCGGCACGTGTTTCTGGCACATCTGACTGGTGGTTCCGGCATGCCCGAAATGTGATTCTGGACTGTCCGGTAGGTGGTTCCAGCCTGCACGGCATGTGGTTGTGGTACGTGTCAGAGGTGGTTGCGCATGCCCAACAGGAGATTCCGGACTGTCCGCCACATGGTTCTGGCACGTCTGAGACTTGGTTCCGGCATGCCCGGCAGGTCATCCCAGAGAGTCCTCCAAGTGGTTCTGGCATAACACGCAGGTGATTTTGGCGTGTCTGGCAGGTTGTTCCGTTGTGCTTGGCAGGTGGTTCAGGCTTGGCCGGCAGGTGGTTCCAGACTGTCCAGGACGTGTTTCCAGCTTCTCCGGCAGGTGGTTCTGGTACGTCTGAGAGGTGGTTCCGCCATGGCTGGCAGGTGATTCCGGACCGTCCCCCAGGTGGTTCTGGCATAGCCAGCAGTTAATATTGGCCTGTCCGGCAGGTGGTTCCAGCGAGTCGAACAGGTGGCTCCGGCGTGCTCGGCAGGTGGTTCCGGTCTGTCCGGTAGGTGATTCCGGCGTGTCCGGCACGTGCTTCCGGCACGTCTGAGAGGTGGTTCCGGCATGCGCGACAGGTGGTTTCGGAGTGTCCGCCAGGTGGTTCTGGCGTACCCGGCAGGTGATTTTGGCTTGTCCGGCAGGTGTTTCTGGTGAGTCGAGCAGGTGGCTAGGGCATGCTCGGCAGGTGCTTCCGGCGTCTCCGGTACGTGGTTCTGGTGTGTCTGAGAGCTGGTTCCGGCATGTCCGGCAGATGATTCCGGAGTGTCCGCCAAGTGGTTCTGGCATACCCGGCTGGTGATTTTGTCATGTCAGGTAGGTGGTTCCGGCAAGTCGAGCATGTGGCTCCGGCGTGCTCGGCAGGTGGTTCAGACGGGTCTGGCAGGTGTTTTCCTTCTGTTCGGAGTGTGGTTCCAGCATCTCATGCACATGGTTCTGGCACGTCTGAGATGTGGTTCCGGCCGGCCCGACAGGTGTTTCCGCAGTGTCCGCCAAGTGGTACTGGCGTAGTTGGCAGGTGATTTTGGCATGACCGGCAGGTGGTTCCAGCAAGCCCGGCAGGTGATTCCGAAGTGTTCCCCAACTGGTTGTGGCGTAGCCGGCAGGAGATTTTTGCGTGTCCGGCAGGTGGTTCTGGCGAGTCGAGCAGGTGGTTCCGGCGTGCTCGGCAGGTGCTTCCGGGGTCATTGGCACGTGGTTCTGGCATATCTGAGAGGTGGTTCCGGCATGCCCGGCAGGTGATTCCGGAGTGTTTGCCAAGTGTTTCCGGCGTAGCCGGCAGGTGATTTTGCATGTCCAGCGTTCGTTCCGGCGGGTCGAGCCGGTGGTTCCGGCGTGTCCGGCAGGTGGTTCCGGTCTGTCCGGCAGGTGGTTCTGTGGTGTCCGGCACGAGGTTCAGTCTGAGAGGCTGTGCTGGCATGCCCCTCACGTGATTCCGGCTTGTCCCCGAAGTGGTGCTGGTGTAGCGGGCAGGTGATTTTGGCGTGTCCGGCAGGTGGTTCAGGCGAGTTGAGCATGTGGTTGCGACGTGCTCGGCAGGTGCTTCCGGCATCTCCGGCACGTGATTCTGGCACATCTGACTGGTGGTCCCGCATTCCCAAAAGTTGATTCCGGTCTGTCCGGTAGGTGGTTCCGGCGTGCACGGCACGTGGTTCTGGTACGTCTCAGAGGTGGTTGCGTATGCCCAACAGGTGATTCCGGACTGTCCGCCATGTGCTTCTGGCACGTCTGAGAGGTGGTTCCAACATGCCCGGCAGGTCATTTCGGAGAGTCGTCCAAGTGGTTCTGGCGTAGCCCGCAGGTGATTTTGACGTGTCCGGCAGGTGGTTCCGCCGTGCTCGGCAGGTGGTTCAGGCATGGCCGTCACGTGGTTCCAGTCTGTCCAGGACGTGTTTCCAGCTTCTCCTGCAGGTGGTTCTGGTACGTCTGAGAGGTGGTTCCGCCATGGCTGGCAGGTGATCCCGGACTGTCCCCCAGGTGGTTCTGGCATAGCCAGCAGTTGATATTGGCCTGTCCGGCAGGTGGTTCCAGCGAGTCGAACAGGTGGCTCCGGCGTGCTCGGCAGGTGGTTCCTGTCTGTCCGGTAGGTGATTCCGGCGTGTCCGGAACGTACTTCCGGCACGTCTGAGAGGTGGTTCCGGCATGCGCGACAGGTGGTTTCGCAGTGTCCGCCAGGTGGTTCTGGCGTACTCGGTAGGTGATTTTGGCGTGTCCGGCAGGTGTTTCTGGCGAGTCGAGCAGGTGGCTCCGGCATGCTCGGCAGGTGCTTCCGGCGTCTTCGGCACGTGGTTCTGGTGTGTCTGAGAGCTGGTTCCGGCATGTGCGGCAGATGATTCCGGAGTGTCCGCCAAGTGGTTCTGGCATACCCGGCTGGTGATTTGGGCACGTCAGGTAGGTGGTTCCGGCGTGCTCGGCAGGTTGTTCAGACGGGTCTGGCCGGTGTTTTCCGTGTGTTCGGGGTGTGGTTCCAGCATCTCATGCACATGGTTCTGGCACGTCTGAGATGTGGTTCCGGCCGTCCCGACAGGTGTTTCCACAGTGTCCGCCAAGTGGTACTGGCGTAGTTGGCAGGTGATTTTGGCATGACCGGCAGGTGGTTCCAGCAAGCCCGGCAGGTGATTCCGAAGTGTTCCCCAACTGGTTGTGGCGTAGCCGGCAGGTGATTTTTGCGTGTCCAGCAGGTGGTTCTGGCAAGTCGAGCAGGTGGTTCCGGCGTGCTCGGCAGGTGCTTCCGGGGACATTGGCACGTGGTTCTGGCATATCTGAGAGGTGGTTCCGGCATGCCCGGCAGGTGATTCCGGAGTGTTCGCCAAGTGTTTCCGGCGTAGCCGGCAGGTGAGTTTGCATGTCCAGCGGTCGTTCCGGCGGGTCGAGCCGGTGGTTCCGGCGTGTCCGGCAGGTGGTTCCGGTCTGTCCGGCAGGTGGTTCTGTGGTGTCCGGCACGAGGTTCAGTCTGAGAGGCTGTGCCGGCATGCCCCTCACGTGATTCCGGCTTGTCCCCGAAGTGGTGCTGGTGTAGCGGGCAGGTGATTTTGGCGTGTCCGGCAGGTGGTTCAGGCGAGTTGAGCAGGTGGTTGCGACGTGCTCGGCAGGTGCTTCCGGCGTCTCCGGCACGTGTTTCTGGCACATCTGACTGGTGGTTCCGGCATGCCCAAAAGTTGATTCCGGTCTGTCCGGTAGGTGGTTCCGGCGTGAACGGCACGTGGTTCTGGTACGTCTCAGAGGTGGTTGCGTATGCCCAACAGGTGATTCCGGACTGTCCGCCACGTGCTTCTGGCACGTCTGAGAGGTGGTTCCAACATGCCCGGCAGGTCATTTCGGAGAGTCGTCCAAGTGGTTCTGGCGTAGCCCGCAGGTGATTTTGGCGTGTCCGGCAGGTGTTTCCGCCGTGCTCGGCAGGTGGTTCAGGCATGGCCGTCACGTAGTTCCAGTCTGTCCAGGACGTGTTTCCAGCTTCTCCGGCAGGTGGTTCTGGTAGGTCTGAGAGGTGGTTCCGCCATGGCTGGCAGGTGATCCCGGACTGTCCCCCAGGTGGTTCTGGCATAGCCAGCAGTTGATATTGGCCTGTCCGGCAGGTGGTTCCAGCGAGTCGAACAGGTGGCTCCGGCGTGCTCGGCAGGTGGTTCCGGTCTGTCCAGTAGGTGTTTCCGGCGTGTGTGGCACGTACTTCCGGCACGTCGGAGAGGTGGTTCCGGCATGCGCGACAGGTGGTTTCGGAGTGTCCGCCAGGTGGTTCTGGCGTACCCGGCAGGTGATTTTGGCGTGTCCGGCAGGTGTTTCTGGCGAGTCGAGCAGGTGGCTCCGGCATGCTCGGCAGGTGCTTCCGGCGTCTCCGGCACGTGGTTCTGGTGTGTCTGAGAGCTGGTTCCGGCATGTCCGGCAGATGATTCCGGAGTGTCCGCCAAGTGGTTCTGCCATACCCGGCTGGTGATTTGGGCATGTCAGGTAGGTGGTTCCGGCGAGTCGAGCAGGTGGCTCAGGCGTGCTCGGCAGGTTGTTCAGACGGGCCTGGCAGTTGTTTTCCGTCTGTTCGGGGTGTGCTTCCAGCATCTCATGCACATGGTTCTGGCACGTCTGAGATGTGGTTCCGGCCGGCCCGACAGGTGTTTCCACAGTGTCCGCCAAGTGGTACTGGCGTAGTTGGCAGGTGATTTTGGCATGACCGGCAGGTGGTTCCAGCAAGCCCCGCAGGTGGTTCCGAAGTGTTCCCCAACTGGTTGTGGCGTAGCCGGCAGGTGATTTTTGCGTGTCCGGCAGGTGGTTCTGGCGAGTCGAGCAGGTGGTTCCGGCGTGCTCGGCAGGTGCTTCCGGGGTCATTGGCACGTGGTTCTGGCATATCTGAGAGGTGGTTCCGGCATGCCCGGCAAGTGATTCCGGAGTGTTCGCCAAGTGTTTCCGGCGTAGCCGGCAGGTGATTTTGCATGTCCAGCAGTCGTTGCGGCGGGTCGAGCCGGTGGTTCCGGCGTGTCCGGCAGGTGGTTCCGGTCTGTCCGGCAGGTGGTTCTGTGGTGTCCGGCACGAGGTTCAGTCTGAGAGGCTGTGCCGGCATGCCCCTCACGTGATTCCGGCTTGTCCCCGAAGTGGTGCTGGTGTAGCGGGCAGGTGATTTTGGCGTGTCCGGCAGGTGGTTCAGGCGAGTTGAGCAGGTGGTTGCGACGTGCTCGGCAGGTGCTTCCGGCGTCTCCGGCACGTGTTTCTGGCACATCTGACTGGTGGTTCCGGCATGCCCAAAAGTTGATTCCGGTCTGTCCGGTATGTGGTTCCGGCGTGCACGGCACGTGGTTCTGGTACGTGTCAGAGGTGGTTGCGTATGCCCAACAGGTGATTCCGGACTGTCCGCAACGTGCTTCTGGCACGTCTGAGAGGTGGTTCCAACATGCCCGGCAGGTCATTTCGGAGAGTCGTCCAAGTGGTTCTGGCGTAGCCCGCAGGTGATTTTGGCGTGTCCGGCAGGTGGTTCCGCCGTGCTCGGCAGGTGGTTCAGGCATGGCCGTCACGTGGTTCCAGTCTGTCCAGGACGTGTTTCAAGCTTCTCCGGCAGGTGGTTCTGGTAGGTCTGAGAGGGGGTTCCGCCATGGCTGGCAGGTGATCCCGGACCGTCCCCCAGTTGGTTCTGGCATACCCGGCAGGTGATTTTGGCGTGTCCGTCAGGTGTTTCTGGCGAGTCGAGCAGGCGGCTCCGGCATGCTCGGCAGGTGCTTCCGGCGTCTCCGGCACTTGGTTCTGGTGTGTGTGAGAGCTGGTTCCGGCATGTCCGGCAGATGATTCCGGAGTGTCCGCCAAGTGGTTCTGGCATACCCAGCAGGTGATTTTGGCGTGTCAGGGAGGTGGTACCGGTGAGTCGAGCAGGTGGTTCCGGCGTGCTCAGCAGGTGGTTCAGGCGGTTCTGGCAGGTGGTATCCGTCTGTTCGGGGTGTGGTTCCAGCATCTCATGAACACGTTTCTGGCACGTCTGAGATGTGGTTCCAGCCGGCCCGACAGGTGTTTCCGCAGTGTCCGCCAAGCGGTTCTGGCGTAGTTGGCAGGCGATTTTGGCATGACCGGCAGGTGGTTCCAGCAAGCCTGGCAGGTGATTCCAAAGTGTTCA
The DNA here is from genome assembly GCF_037783145.1 of Equus przewalskii. Taxonomy (NCBI): domain Eukaryota; kingdom Metazoa; phylum Chordata; class Mammalia; order Perissodactyla; family Equidae; genus Equus; species Equus przewalskii. The sequence goes on from NW_027228469.1 coordinate 189,549, forward strand.
CCAACTGGTTGCGGCGTAGCCGGCAGGTGATTTTTGCGTGATCGGCAGGTGGTTCTGGCGAGTCGAGCAGGTGGTTCCGGCGTGCTCGGCTGGTGCTTCCGGGGTCATTGGCACGGGGTTCTGGCATGTCTGAGAGGTGGTTCCTGCATGCCCGGCAAGTGATTCTGGAGTGTTCGCCAAGTGGTTCTGGCATAGTCGGCAGGTGATTTTCCATGTCCGGCAGGTGTTTCAGGCGAGTTGAGCAGGTGGTTCCAACGTGCTTGGCAGGTGCTTCCGGCGTCTCCGGCACGTGTTTCTGGCACATCTGACTGGTGGTTCCGGCATGCCCGAAAGGTGATTCCGGTCTGTCCGGTAGGTGGTTCCAGCCTGCACGGCATGTGGTTCTGGTACGTCTCAGAGGTGGTTGCGCATGCCCAACAGGTGATTCCGGACTGTCCGCCACATGGTTCTGGCACCTCTGAGAGGTGGTTCCGGCATGCCCGGCAGGTCATCCCAGAGAGTCCTCCAAGTGGTTCTGGCATAACACGCAGGTGATTTTGGCGTGTCTGGCAGGTTGTTCCGTTGTGCTTGGCAAGTGGTTCAGGCTTGGCCGGCAGGTGGTTCCAGACTGTCCAGGACGTGTTTCCAGCTTCTCCGGCAGGTGGTTCTGGTACGTGTGAGAGGTGGTTCCGCCATGGCTGGCAGGTGATTCCGGAACGTGCCCCAGGTGGTTCTGGCATAGCCAGCAGTTGATATTGGCCTGTCCGGCAGGTGGTTCCAGCGAGTCGAACAGGTGGCTCCGGCGTGCTCGGCAGGTGGTTCCGGTCTGTCCGGTAGGTGATTCCGGCGTGTCCGGCACGTGCTTCCGGCACGTCTGAGAGGTGGTTCCGGCATGCGCGACAGGTGATTTCGGAGTGTCCGCCAGGTGGTTCTGGCGTACCCGGCAGGTGATTTTGGCGTGTCCGGCAGGTGTTTCTGGCGAGTCGAGCAGGTGGCTCCGGCATGCTCGGCAGGTGCTTCCGGCGTGTCCGGCACGTGGTTCTGGTGTGTCTGAGAGCTGGTTCCGGCATGTCCGGCAGATGATTCCGGAGTGTCCGCCAAGTGGTTCTGGCACACCCGGCTGGTGATTTGGGCATGTCAGGTAGGTGGTTCCGGCGAGTCCAGCAGGTGGCTCCGGCATGCCCGGCAGGTGATTCCGGAGTGTCCGCCAAGTGGTTCTGGCACACCCGGCTGGTGATTTTGTCATGTCAGGTAGGTGGTTCCGGCGAGTCGAGCAGGAGGCTCCGGCGTGCTCGGCAGGTTGTTCAGACGGGTCTGGCAGGTGTTTTCCGTCTGTTCGGGGTGTGGTTCCAGCATCTCATGCACATGGTTCTGGCACGTCTGAGATGTGGTTCCGGCCGTCCCGACAGGTGTTTCCACAGTGTCCGCCAAGTGGTACTGGCGTAGTTGGCAGGTGATTTTGGCATGACCGGCAGGTGGTTCCAGCAAGCCCCGCAGGTGATTCCGAAGTGTTCCCCAACTGGTTGTGGCGTAGCCGGCAGGTGATTTTTGCGTGTCCGGCAGGTGGTTCTGGCGAGTCGAGCAGGTGGTTCCGGCGTGCTCGGCAGGTGCTTCCGGGGTCATTGGCACGTGGTTCTGGCATATCTGAGAGGTGGTTCCGGCATGCCCGGCAGGTGATTCCGGAGTGTTCGCCAAGTGTTTCCGGCGTGGCCGGCAGGTGATTTTGCATGTCCAGCGGTCGTTCCGGCGGGTCGAGCTGGTGGTTCCGGCGTGTCCGGCAGGTGGTTCCGGTCTGTGCGGCAGGTGGTTCTGTGGTGTCCGGCACGAGGTTCAGTCTGAGAGGCTGTGCCGGCATGCCCCTCACGTGATTCCGGCTTGTCCCCGAAGTGGTGCTGGTGTAGCGGGCAGGTGATTTTGGCGTGTCCGGCAGGTGGTTCAGGCGAGTTGAGCAGGTGGTTGCGACGTGCTCGGCAGGTGCTTCCGGCGTCTCCGGCACGTGTTTCTGGCACATCTGACTGGTGGTTCCGGCATGCCCAAAAGTTGATTCCGGTCTGTCCGTTAGGTGGTTCCGGCGTGCACGGCACGTGGTTCTGGTACGTCTCAGAGGTGGTTGCGTATGCCCAACAGGTGATTCCGGACTGTCCGCCACGTGCTTCTGGCACGTCTGAGAGGTGGTTCCAACATGCCCGGCAGGTCATTTCGGAGAGTCGTCCAGGTGGTTCTGGCGTAGCCCGCAGGTGATTTTGGCGTGTCTGGCAGGTTGTTCCGTTGTGCTTGGCAGGTGTTTCAGGCTTGGCCGGCAGGTGGTTCCAGACTGTCCAGGACGTGTTTCCAGCTTCTCCAGCAGGTGGTTCTGGTACGTCTGAGAGGTGGTTCCGCCATGGCTGGCAGGTGATTCCGGACCGTCCCCCAGGTGGTTCTGGCATAGCCAGCAGTTGATATTGGCCTGTCCGGCAGGTGGTTCCAGCGAGTCGAACAGGTGGCTCCGGCGTGCTCGGCAGGTGGTTCCGGTCTGTCCGGTAGGTGATTCCGGCGTGTCCGGCACGTGCTTCCGGCACGTCTGAGAGGTGGTTCCGGCATGCGCGACAGGTGGTTTCGGAGTGTCCGCCAGGTGGTTCTGGCGTACCCGGCAGGTGATTTTGGCGTGTCCGGCAGGTGTTTCTGGCGAGTCGAGCAGGTGGCTCCGGCATGCTCGGCAGGTGCTTCCGGCGTCTCCGGCACGTGGTTCTGGTGTGTCTGAGAGCTGGTTCCGGCATGTCCGGCAGATGATTCCGGAGTGTCCGCCAAGTGGTTCTGGCATACCCTGCTGGTATTTGGGCACGTCAGGTAGGTGGTTCCGGCGAGTCGAGCAGGTGGCTCCGGCGTGCTCGGCAGGTTGTTCAGACGGGTCTGGCAGGTGTTTTCCGTCAGTTCGGGGTGTGGTTCCAGCATCTCATGCACATGGTTCTGGCACGTCTGAGATGTGGTTCCGGCCGGCCCGACAGGTGTTTCCACAGTGTCCGCCAAGTGGTACTGGCGTAGTTGGCAGGTGATTTTGGCATGACCGGCAGGTGGTTCCAGCAAGCCCGGCAGGTGATTCCGAAGTGTTCCCCAAGTGGTTGTGGCGTAGCCGGCAGGTGATTTCTGCGTGTCCGGCAGGTGGTTCTGGCGAGTCGAGCAGGTGGTTCCGGCGTGCTCGGCAGGTGCTTCCGGGGTCATTGGCACGTGGTTCTGGCATATCTGAGAGGTGGTTCCGGCATGCCCGGCTGGTGATTCCGGAGTGTTCGCCAAGTGTTTCCGGCATAGCCGGCAGGTGATTTTGCATGTCCAGCGGTCGTTCCGGCGGGTCGAGCCGGTGGTTCCGGCGTGTCCGGCAGGTGGTTCCGGTCTGTCCGGCAGGTGGTTCTGTGGTGTCCGGCACGAGGTTCAGTCTGAGAGGCTGTGCCGGCATGCTCCTCACGTGATTCCGGCTTGTCCCCGAAGTGGTGCTGGTGTAGCGGGCAGGTGATTTTGGCGTGTCCGGCAGGTGGTTCAGGCGAGTTGAGCAGGTGGTTGCGACGTGCTCGGCAGGTGCTTCCGGCGTCTCCGGCACGTGTTTCTGGCACATCTGACTGGTGGTTCCGGCATGCCCAAAAGTTGATTCCGGTCTGTCCGGTATGTGGTTCCGGCGTGCACGGCACGTGGTTGTGGTACGTGTCAGAGGTGGTTGCGTATGCCCAACAGGTGACTCCGGACTGTCCGCCACGTGCTTCTGGCACGTCTGAGAGGTGGTTCCAACATGCCCGGCAGGTCATTTCGGAGAGACGTGCAGGTGGTTCTGGCGTAGCCCGCAGGTGATTTTGGCGTGTCCGGCAGCTGGTTCCGCCGTGCTCGGCAGGTGGTTCAGGCATGGCCGTCACGTGGTTCCAGTCTGTCCAGGACGTGTTTCCAGCTTCTCCGGCAGGTGGTTCTGGTACGTCTGAGAGGTGGTTCCGCCATGGCTGGCAGATGATCCCGGACTGTCCCCCCGGTGGTTCTGGCATAGCCAGGAGTTGATATTGGCCTGTCCGGCAGGTGGTTCCAGCGAGTCGAACAGGTGGCTCCGGTGTTCTTGGCAGGTGGTTCCGGTCTGTCTGGTAGGTGTTTCCGGCGTGTCTAGCACGTGCTTCCGGCACGTCTGATAGGTGGCTCCAGTATGCTCGGCAGGTGCTTCCGGCGTCTCCGGCACTTGGTTCTGGTGTGTCTGAGAGCTGGTTCCGGCATGTCCGGCAGATGATTCCGGAGTGTCCGCCAAGTGGTTCTGGCATACCCAGCAGGTGATTTTGGCGTGTCAGGGAGGTGGTACCGGTGAGTCGAGCAGGTGGTTCCGGCGTGCTCAGCAGGTGGTTCAGGCGGTTCTGGCAGGTGGTATCCGTCTGTTCGGGGTGTGGTTCCAGCATCTCATGAACACGTTTCTGGCACGTCTGAGATGTGGTTCCAGCCGGCCCGACAGGTGTTTCCGCAGTGTCCGCCAAGCGGTTCTGGCGTAGTTGGCAGGCGATTTTGGCATGACCGGCAGGTGGTTCCAGCAAGCCTGGCAGGTGATTCCAAAGTGTTCACCAACTGGTTGCGGCGTAGCCGGCAGGTGATTTTTGCGTGATCGGCAGGTGGTTCTGGCGAGTCGAGCAGGTGGTTCCGGCGTGCTCGGCTGGTGCTTCCGGGGTCATTGGCACGGGGTTCTGGCATGTCTGAGAGGTGGTTCCTGCATGCCCGGCAAGTGATTCTGGAGTGTTCGCCAAGTGGTTCTGGCATAGTCGGCAGGTGATTTTCCATGTCCGGCAGGTGTTTCAGGCGAGTTGAGCAGGTGGTTCCAACGTGCTTGGCAGGTGCTTCCGGCGTCTCCGGCACGTGTTTCTGGCACATCTGACTGGTGGTTCCGGCATGCCCGAAAGGTGATTCCGGTCTGTCCGGTAGGTGGTTCCAGCCTGCACGGCATGTGGTTCTGGTACGTCTCAGAGGTGGTTGCGCATGCCCAACAGGTGATTCCGGACTGTCCGCCACATGGTTCTGGCACGTCTGAGAGGTGGTTCCGGCATGCCCGGCAGGTCATCCCAGAGAGTCCTCCAAGTGGTTCTGGCATAACACGCAGGTGATTTTGGCGTGTCTGGCAGGTTGTTCCGTTGTGCTTGGCAAGTGGTTCAGGCTTGGCCGGCAGGTGGTTCCAGACTGTCCAGGACGTGTTTCCAGCTTCTCCGGCAGGTGGTTCTGGTACGTGTGAGAGGTGGTTCCGCCATGGCTGGCAGGTGATTCCGGAACGTGCCCCAGGTGGTTCTGGCATAGCCAGCAGTTGATATTGGCCTGTCCGGCAGGTGGTTCCAGCGAGTCGAACAGGTGGCTCCGGCGTGCTCGGCAGGTGGTTCCGGTCTGTCCGGTAGGTGATTCCGGCGTGTCCGGCACGTGCTTCCGGCACGTCTGAGAGGTGGTTCCGGCATGCGCGACAGGTGATTTCGGAGTGTCCGCCAGGTGGTTCTGGCGTACCCGGCAGGTGATTTTGGCGTGTCCGGCAGGTGTTTCTGGCGAGTCGAGCAGGTGGCTCCGGCATGCTCGGCAGGTGCTTCCGGCGTGTCCGGCACGTGGTTCTGGTGTGTCTGAGAGCTGGTTCCGGCATGTCCGGCAGATGATTCCGGAGTGTCCGCCAAGTGGTTCTGGCACACCCGGCTGGTGATTTGGGCATGTCAGGTAGGTGGTTCCGGCGAGTCCAGCAGGTGGCTCCGGCATGCCCGGCAGGTGATTCCGGAGTGTCCGCCAAGTGGTTCTGGCACACCCGGCTGGTGATTTTGTCATGTCAGGTAGGTGGTTCCGGCGAGTCGAGCAGGAGGCTCCGGCGTGCTCGGCAGGTTGTTCAGACGGGTCTGGCAGGTGTTTTCCGTCTGTTCGGGGTGTGGTTCCAGCATCTCATGCACATGGTTCTGGCACGTCTGAGATGTGGTTCCGGCCGTCCCGACAGGTGTTTCCACAGTGTCCGCCAAGTGGTACTGGCGTAGTTGGCAGGTGATTTTGGCATGACCGGCAGGTGGTTCCAGCAAGCCCCGCAGGTGATTCCGAAGTGTTCCCCAACTGGTTGTGGCGTAGCCGGCAGGTGATTTTTGCGTGTCCGGCAGGTGGTTCTGGCGAGTCGAGCAGGTGGTTCCGGCGTGCTCGGCAGGTGCTTCCGGGGTCATTGGCACGTGGTTCTGGCATATCTGAGAGGTGGTTCCGGCATGCCCGGCAGGTGATTCCGGAGTGTTCGCCAAGTGTTTCCGGCGTGGCCGGCAGGTGATTTTGCATGTCCAGCGGTCGTTCCGGCGGGTCGAGCTGGTGGTTCCGGCGTGTCCGGCAGGTGGTTCCGGTCTGTGCGGCAGGTGGTTCTGTGGTGTCCGGCACGAGGTTCAGTCTGAGAGGCTGTGCCGGCATGACCCTCACGTGATTCCGGCTTGTCCCCGAAGTGGTGCTGGTGTAGCGGGCAGGTGATTTTGGCGTGTCCGGCAGGTGGTTCAGGCGAGTTGAGCAGGTGGTTGCGACGTGCTCGGCAGGTGCTTCCGGCGTCTCCGGCACGTGTTTCTGGCACATCTGACTGGTGGTTCCGGCATGCCCAAAAGTTGATTCCGGTCTGTCCGTTAGGTGGTTCCGGCGTGCACGGCACGTGGTTCTGGTACGTCTCAGAGGTGGTTGCGTATGCCCAACAGGTGATTCCGGACTGTCCGCCACGTGCTTCTGGCACGTCTGAGAGGTGGTTCCAACATGCCCGGCAGGTCATTTCGGAGAGTCGTCCAGGTGGTTCTGGCGTAGCCCGCAGGTGATTTTGGCGTGTCTGGCAGGTTGTTCCGTTGTGCTTGGCAGGTGTTTCAGGCTTGGCCGGCAGGTGGTTCCAGACTGTCCAGGACGTGTTTCCAGCTTCTCCAGCAGGTGGTTCTGGTACGTCTGAGAGGTGGTTCCGCCATGGCTGGCAGGTGATTCCGGACCGTCCCCCAGGTGGTTCTGGCATAGCCAGCAGTTGATATTGGCCTGTCCGGCAGGTGGTTCCAGCGAGTCGAACAGGTGGCTCCGGCGTGCTCGGCAGGTGGTTCCGGTCTGTCCGGTAGGTGATTCCGGCGTGTCCGGCACGTGCTTCCGGCACGTCTGAGAGGTGGTTCCGGCATGCGCGACAGGTGGTTTCGGAGTGTCCGCCAGGTGGTTCTGGCGTACCCGGCAGGTGATTTTGGCGTGTCCGGCAGGTGTTTCTGGCGAGTCGAGCAGGTGGCTCCGGCATGCTCGGCAGGTGCTTCCGGCGTCTCCGGCACGTGGTTCTGGTGTGTCTGAGAGCTGGTTCCGGCATGTCCGGCAGATGATTCCGGAGTGTCCGCCAAGTGGTTCTGGCATACCCTGCTGGTATTTGGGCACGTCAGGTAGGTGGTTCCGGCGAGTCGAGCAGGTGGCTCCGGCGTGCTCGGCAGGTTGTTCAGACGGGTCTGGCAGGTGTTTTCCGTCAGTTCGGGGTGTGGTTCCAGCATCTCATGCACATGGTTCTGGCACGTCTGAGATGTGGTTCCGGCCGGCCCGACAGGTGTTTCCACAGTGTCCGCCAAGTGGTACTGGCGTAGTTGGCAGGTGATTTTGGCATGACCGGCAGGTGGTTCCAGCAAGCCCGGCAGGTGATTCCGAAGTGTTCCCCAAGTGGTTGTGGCGTAGCCGGCAGGTGATTTCTGCGTGTCCGGCAGGTGGTTCTGGCGAGTCGAGCAGGTGGTTCCGGCGTGCTCGGCAGGTGCTTCCGGGGTCATTGGCACGTGGTTCTGGCATATCTGAGAGGTGGTTCCGGCATGCCCGGCTGGTGATTCCGGAGTGTTCGCCAAGTGTTTCCGGCATAGCCGGCAGGTGATTTTGCATGTCCAGCGGTCGTTCCGGCGGGTCGAGCCGGTGGTTCCGGCGTGTCCGGCAGGTGGTTCCGGTCTGTCCGGCAGGTGGTTCTGTGGTGTCCGGCACGAGGTTCAGTCTGAGAGGCTGTGCCGGCATGCTCCTCACGTGATTCCGGCTTGTCCCCGAAGTGGTGCTGGTGTAGCGGGCAGGTGATTTTGGCGTGTCCGGCAGGTGGTTCAGGCGAGTTGAGCAGGTGGTTGCGACGTGCTCGGCAGGTGCTTCCGGCGTCTCCGGCACGTGTTTCTGGCACATCTGACTGGTGGTTCCGGCATGCCCAAAAGTTGATTCCGGTCTGTCCGGTATGTGGTTCCGGCGTGCACGGCACGTGGTTCTGGTACGTGTCAGAGGTGGTTGCGTATGCCCAACAGGTGACTCCGGACTGTCCGCCACGTGCTTCTGGCACGTCTGAGAGGTGGTTCCAACATGCCCGGCAGGTCATTTCGGAGAGACGTGCAGGTGGTTCTGGCGTAGCCCGCAGGTGATTTTGGCGTGTCCGGCAGCTGGTTCCGCCGTGCTCGGCAGGTGGTTCAGGCATGGCCGTCACGTGGTTCCAGTCTGTCCAGGACGTGTTTCCAGCTTCTCCGGCAGGTGGTTCTGGTACGTCTGAGAGGTGGTTCCGCCATGGCTGGCAGATGATCCCGGACTGTCCCCCCGGTGGTTCTGGCATAGCCAGGAGTTGATATTGGCCTGTCCGGCAGGTGGTTCCAGCGAGTCGAACAGGTGGCTCCGGTGTTCTTGGCAGGTGGTTCCGGTCTGTCTGGTAGGTGTTTCCGGCGTGTCTAGCACGTGCTTCCGGCACGTCTGATAGGTGGCTCCAGCATGCTCGGCAGGTGCTTCCGGCGTCTCCGGCACTTGGTTCTGGTGTGTCTGAGAGCTGGTTCCGGCATGTCCGGCAGATGATTCCGGAGTGTCCGCCAAGTGGTTCTGGCATACCCAGCAGGTGATTTTGGCGTGTCAGGGAGGTGGTACCGGTGAGTCGAGCAGGTGGTTCCGGCGTGCTCAGCAGGTGGTTCAGGCGGTTCTGGCAGGTGGTATCCGACTGTTCGGGGTGTGGTTCCAGCATCTCATGGACACGTTTCTGGCACGTCTGAGATGTGGTTCCAGCCGGCCCGACAGGTGTTTCCGCAGTGTCCGCCAAGCGGTTCTGGCGTAGTTGGCAGGTGATTTTGGCATGACCGGCAGGTGGTTCCAGCAAGCCTGGCAGGTGATTCCAAAGTGTTCACCAACTGGTTGTGGCGTAGCCGGCAGGTGACTTTTGCGTGATCGGCAGGTGGTTCTGGCGAGTCGAGCAGGTGGTTCCGGCGTGCTCGGCTGGTGCTTCCGGGGTCATTGGCACAGGGTTCTGGCATGTCTGAGAGGTGGTTCCTGCATGCCCAGCAAGTGATTCCGGAGTGTTCCCCAAGTGGTTCTGGCATAGTCGGCAGGTGATTTTGGCCTGTCCGGCAGGTGGTTCAGGCGAGTTGAGCAGGTGGTTCCAACGTGCTTGGCAGGTGCTTCCGGCGTCTCCGGCACGTGTTTCTGGCACATCTGACAGGTGGTTCCGGCATGCCCGAAAGGTGATTCCGGTCTGTCCGGTAGGTGGTTCCAGCCTGCACGGCATGTGGTTCTGGTACGTCTCAGAGGTGGTTGCGCATGCCCAACAGGTGATTCCGGACTGTGCGCCACATGGATCTGGCACGTCTGAGAGGTGGTTGCGGCATGCCCGACAGGTCATCGCAGAGAGTCCTCCAAGTGATTCTGGCATAACACGCAGGTGATTTTGGCGTGTCTGGCAGGATGTTCCGTTGTGCTTGGCAGGTGGTTCAGGCTTGGCCGGCAGGTGATTCCAGACTGTCCAGGACGTGTTTCCAGCTTCTCCGGCAGGTGGTTCTGGTACGTCTGAGAGGTGGTTCCGCCATGGCTGGCAGGTGATTCCGGACCGTCCCCCAGGTGGTTCTGGCATAGCCAGCAGTTGATATTGGCCTGTCCGGCAGGTGGTTCCAGCGAGTCGAACAGGTGGCTCCGGCGTGCTCGGCAGGTGGTTCCGGTCTGTCCGGTAGGTGATTCCGGCGTGTCCGGCACGTGCTTCCGGCACGTCTGAGAGGTGGTTCCGGCATTCGCGACAGGTGGTTTCGGAGTGTCCGCCAGGTGGTTCTGGCGTACCCGGCAGGTGATTTTGGCGTGTCCGGCAGGTGTTTCTGGTGAGTCGAGCAGGTGGCTCCGGCATGCTCGGCAGGTGCTTCCGGCGTCTCCGGCACGTGGTTCTGGTGTGTCTGAGAGCTGGTTCCGGCATGTCCGGCAGATGATTCCGGAGTGTCCGCCAAGTGGTTCTGGCATACCCGGCTGGTGATTTTGGCATGTCAGGTAGGTGGTTCCGGCGAGTCGAGCAGGTGGCTCCGGCGTGCTCGGCAGGTTGTTCAGACGGGTCTGGCAGGTGTTTTCCGTCAGTTCGGGGTGTGGTTCCAGCATCTCATGCACATGGTTCTGGCACGTCTGAGATGTGGTTCCGGCCTTCCCGACAGGTGTTTCCACAGTGTCCGCCAAGTGGTACTGGCGTAGTTGGCAGGTGATTTTGGCATGACCGGCAGGTGGTTCCAGCAAGCCCGGCAGGTGATTCCGAAGTGTTCCCCAAGTGGTTGTGGCGTAGCCGGCAGGTGATTTCTGCGTGTCCGGCAGGTGGTTCTGGCGAGTCGAGCAGGTGGTTCCGGCGTGCTCGGCAGGTGCTTCCGGGGTCATTGGCACGTGGTTCTGGCATATCTGAGAGGTGGTTCCGGCATGCCCGGCTGGTGATTCCGGAGTGTTCGCCAAGTGTTTCCGGCATAGCCGGCAGGTGATTTTGCATGTCCAGCGGTCGTTCCGGCGGGTCGAGCCGGTGGTTCCGGCGTGTCCGGCAGGTGGTTCCGGTCTGTCCCGCAGGTGGTTCTGTGGTGTCCGGCACGAGGTTCAGTCTGAGAGGCTGTGCCGGCATGCTCCTCACGTGATTCCGGCTTGTCCCCGAAGTGGTGCTGGTGTAGCGGGCAGGTGATTTTGGCGTGTCCGGCAGGTGGTTCAGGCGAGTTGAGCAGGTGGTTGCGACGTGCTCGGCAGGTGCTTCCGGCGTCTCCGGCACGTGTTTCTGGCACATCTGACTGGTGGTTCCGGCATGCCCAAAAGTTGATTCCGGTCTGTCCGGTATGTGGTTCCGGCGTGCACGGCACGTGGTTCTGGTACGTGTCAGAGGTGGTTGCGTATGCCCAACAGGTGACTCCGGACTGTCCGCCACGTGCTTCTGGCACGTCTGAGAGGTGGTTCCAACATGCCCGGCAGGTCATTTCGGAGAGACGTGCAGGTGGTTCTGGCGTAGCCCGCAGGTGATTTTGGCGTGTCCGGCAGCTGGTTCCGCCGTGCTCGGCAGGTGGTTCAGGCATGGCCGTCACGTGGTTCCAGTCTGTCCAGGACGTGTTTCCAGCTTCTCCGGCAGGTGGTTCTGGTACGTCTGAGAGGTGGTTCCGCCATGGCTGGCAGATGATCCCGGACTGTCCCCCCGGTGGTTCTGGCATAGCCAGGAGTTGATATTGGCCTGTCCGGCAGGTGGTTCCAGCGAGTCGAACAGGTGGCTCCGGTGTTCTTGGCAGGTGGTTCCGGTCTGTCTGGTAGGTGTTTCCGGCGTGTCTAGCACGTGCTTCCGGCACGTCTGATAGGTGGCTCCATCATGCTCGGCAGGTGCTTCCGGCGTCTCCGGCACTTGGTTCTGGTGTGTCTGAGAGCTGGTTCCGGCATGTCCGGCAGATGATTCCGGAGTGTCCGCCAAGTGGTTCTGGCATACCCAGCAGGTGATTTTGGCGTGTCAGGGAGGTGGTACCGGTGAGTCGAGCAGGTGGTTCCGGCGTGCTCAGCAGGTGGTTCAGGCGGTTCTGGCAGGTGGTATCCGACTGTTCGGGGTGTGGTTCCAGCATCTCATGGACACGTTTCTGGCACGTCTGAGATGTGGTTCCAGCCGGCCCGACAGGTGTTTCCGCAGTGTCCGCCAAGCGGTTCTGGCGTAGTTGGCAGGTGATTTTGGCATGACCGGCAGGTGGTTCCAGCAAGCCTGGCAGGTGATTCCAAAGTGTTCACCAACTGGTTGTGGCGTAGCCGGCAGGTGACTTTTGCGTGATCGGCAGGTGGTTCTGGCGAGTCGAGCAGGTGGTTCCGGCGTGCTCGGCTGGTGCTTCCGGGGTCATTGGCACGGGGTTCTGGCATGTCTGAGAGGTGGTTCCTGCATGCCCAGCAAGTGATTCCGGAGTGTTCCCCAAGTGGTTCTGGCATAGTCGGCAGGTGATTTTGGCCTGTCCGGCAGGTGGTTCAGGCGAGTTGAGCAGGTGGTTCCAACGTGCTTGGCAGGTGCTTCCGGCGTCTCCGGCACGTGTTTCTGGCACATCTGACAGGTGGTTCCGGCATGCCCGAAAGGTGATTCCGGTCTGTCCGGTAGGTGGTTCCAGCCTGCACGGCATGTGGTTCTGGTACGTCTCAGAGGTGGTTGCGCATGCCCAACAGGTGATTCCGGACTGTGCGCCACATGGATCTGGCACGTCTGAGAGGTGGTTGCGGCATGCCCGACAGGTCATCGCAGAGAGTCCTCCAAGTGATTCTGGCATAACACGCAGGTGATTTTGGCGTGTCTGGCAGGATGTTCCGTTGTGCTTGGCAGGTGGTTCAGGCTTGGCCGGCAGGTGGTTCCAGACTGTCCAGGACGTGTTTCCAGCTTCTCCGGCAGGTGGTTCTGGTACGTCTGAGAGGTGGTTCCGCCATGGCTGGCAGGTGATTCCGGACCGTCCCCCAGGTGGTTCTGGCATAGCCAGCAGTTGATATTGGCCTGTCCGGCAGGTGGTTCCAGCGAGTCGAACAGGTGGCTCCGGCGTGCTCGGCAGGTGGTTCCGGTCTGTCCGGTAGGTGATTCCGGCGTGTCCGGCACGTGCTTCCGGCACGTCTGAGAGGTGGTTCCGGCATTCGCGACAGGTGGTTTCGGAGTGTCCGCCAGGTGGTTCTGGCGTACCCGGCAGGTGATTTTGGCGTGTCCGGCAGGTGTTTCTGGCGAGTCGAGCAGGTGGCTCCGGCATGCTCGGCAGGTGCTTCCGGCGTCTCCGGCACGTGGTTCTGGTGTGTCTGAGAGCTGGTTCCGGCATGTCCGGCAGATGATTCCGGAGTGTCCGCCAAGTGGTTCTGGCATACCCGGCTGGTGATTTTGGCATGTCAGGTAGGTGGTTCCGGCGAGTCGAGCAGGTGGCTCCGGCGTGCTCGGCAGGTTGTTCAGACGGGTCTGGCAGGTGTTTTCCGTCAGTTCGGGGTGTGGTTCCAGCATCTCATGCACATGGTTCTGGCACGTCTGAGATGTGGTTCCGGCCTTCCCGACAGGTGTTTCCACAGTGTCCGCCAAGTGGTACTGGCGTAGTTGGCAGGTGATTTTGGCATGGCCGGAAGGTGGTTCCAGCAAGCCCGGCAGGTCATTCCGAAGTGTTCCCCAACTGGTTGTGGCGTAGCCGGCAGGTGATTTTTGCGTGTCCGGCAGGTGGTTCTGGCGAGTCGAGCAGGTGGTTCCGGCGTGCTCGGCAGGTGCTTCCGGGGTCATTGGCACGTGGTTCTGGCATATCTGAGAGGTGGTTCCTGCATGCCCGGCAGGTGATTCCGGAGTGTTCGCCAAGTGTTTCTGGCGTAGCCGGCAGGTGATTTTGCATGTCCAGCGGTCATTGCGGCGGGTCGAGCCGGTGGTTCCGGCGTGTCCGGCAGGTGGTTCCGGTCTGTCCGGCAGGTGGTTATGTGGTGTCCGGCACGAGGTTCAGTCTGAGAGGCTGTGCCGGCATGCCCCTCACGTGATTCTGGCTTGTCCCCGAAGTGGTGCTGGTGTAGCGGGCAGGTGATTTTGGCGTGTCCGGCAGGTGGTTCAGGCGAGTTCAGCAGGTGGTTGCGACGTGCTCGGCAGGTGCTTCCGGCGTCTCCGGCACGTGTTTCTGGCACATCTGACTGGTGGTTCCGGAATGCCCGAAATGTGATTCTGGACTGTCCGGTAGGTGGTTCCAGCCTGCACGGCATGTGGTTCTGGTACGTCTCAGAGGTGGTTGCGCATGCCCAACAGGAGATTCCGGACTGTCCGCCACATGGTTCTGGCACGTCTGAGACGTGGTTCCGGAATGCCCGGCAGGTCATCCCAGAGAGTCCTCCAAGTGGTTCTGGCATAACACGCAGGTGATTTTGGCGTGTCTGGCAGGTTGTTCCGTTGTGCTTGGCAGGTGGTTCAGGCTTGGCCGGCAGGTGGTTCCAGACTGTCCAGGACGTGTTTCCAGCTTCTCCGGCAGGTGGTTCTGGTACGTCTGAGAGGTGGTTCCGCCATGGCTGGCAGGTGATTCCGGACCGTCCCCCAGGTGGTTCTGGCATAGCCAGCAGTTGATATTGGCCTGTCCGGCAGGTGGTTCCAGCGAGTCGAACAGGTGGCTCCGGCGTGCTCGGCAGGTGGTTCCGGTCTGTCCGGTAGGTGATTCCGGCGTGTCCGGCACGTGCTTCCGGCACGTCTGAGAGGTGGTTCCGGCATGCGCGACAGGTGGTTTCGGAGTGTCCGCCAGGTGGTTCTGGCGTACCCGGCAGGTGATTTTGGCTTGTCCGGCAGGTGTTTCTGGTGAGTCGAGCAGGTGGCTAGGGCATGCTCGGCAGGTGATTCCGGCGTCTCCGGCACGTGGTTCTGGTGTGTCTGAGAGCTGGTTCCGGCATGTCCGGCAGATGATTCCGGAGTGTCCGCCAAGTGGTTCTGGCATACCCGGCTGGTGATTTTGTCATGTCAGGTAGGTGGTTCCGGCGAGTCGAGCAGGTGGCTCCGGCGTGCTCGGCAGGTGGTTCAGACGGGTCTGGCAGGTGTTTTCCTTCTGTTCGGAGTGTGGTTCCAGCATCTCATGCACATGGTTCTGGCACGTCTGAGATGTGGTTCCGGCCGTCCCGACAGGTGTTTCCACAGTGTCCGCCAAGTGGTACTGGCGTAGTTGGCAGGTGATTTTGGCATGACCGGCAGGTGGTTCCAGCAAGCCCGGCAGGTGATTCCGAAGTGTTCCCCAACTGGTTGTGGCGTAGCCGGCAGGTGATTTTTGCGTGTCCGGCAGGTGGTTCTGGCAAGTCGAGCAGGTGGTTCCGGCGTGCTCGGCAGGTGCTTCCGGGGACATTGGCACGTGGTTCTGGCATATCTGAGAGGTGGTTCCGGCATGCCCGGCAGGTGATTCCGGAGTGTTCGCCAAGTGTTTCCGGCGTAGCCGGCAGGTGAGTTTGCATGTCCAGCGGTCGTTCCGGCGGGTCGAGCCGGTGGTTCCGGCGTGTCCGGCAGGTGGTTCCGGTCTGTCCGGCAGGTGGTTCTGTGGTGTCCGGCACGAGGTTCAGTCTGAGAGGCTGTGCCGGCATGCCCCTCACGTGATTCCGGCTTGTCCCCGAAGTGGTGCTGGTGTAGCGGGCAGGTGATTTTGGCGTGTCCGGCAGGTGGTTCAGGCGAGTTGAGCAGGTGGTTGCGACGTGCTCGGCAGGTGCTTCCGGCGTCTCCGGCACGTGTTTCTGGCACATCTGACTGGTGGTTCCGGCATGCCCAAAAGTTGATTCCGGTCTGTCCGGTAGGTGGTTCCGGCGTGAACGGCACGTGGTTCTGGTACGTCTCAGAGGTGGTTGCATATGCCCAACAGGTGATTCCGGACTGTCCGCCACGTGCTTCTGGCACGTCTGAGAGGTGGTTCCAACATGCCCGGCAGGTCATTTCGGAGAGTCGTCCAAGTGGTTCTGGCGTAGCCCGCAGGTGATTTTGGCGTGTCCGGCAGCTGGTTCCGCCGTGCTCGGCAGGTGGTTCAGGCATGGCCGTCACGTAGTTCCAGTCTGTCCAGGACGTGTTTCCAGCTTCTCCGGCAGGTGGTTCTGGTAGGTCTGAGAGGTGGTTCCGCCATGGCTGGCAGGTGATCCCGGACTGTCCCCCAGTTGGTTCTGGCATAGCCAGCAGTTGATATTGGCCTGTCCGGCAGGTGGTTCCAGCGAGTCGAACAGGTGGCTCCGGCGTGCTCGGCAGGTGGTTCCGGTCTGTCCAGTAGGTGTTTCCGGCGTGTGTGGCACGTGCTTCCGGCACGTCGGAGAGGTGGTTCCGGCATGCGCGGCAGGTGATTCCGTAGTGTCCGCCAGGTGGTTCTGGCATACCCGGCAGGTGATTTTGGCGTGTCCGGCAGGTGTTTCTGGCGAGTCGAGCAGGTGGCTCCGGCATGCTCGGCAGGTGCTTCCGGCGTCTCCGGCACTTGGTTCTGGTGTGTGTGAGAGCTGGTTCCGGTATGTCCGGCAGATGATTCCGGAGTGTCCGCCAAGTGGTTCTGTCATGCCCAGCAGGTGATTTTGGCGTGTCAGTGAGGTGGTACCGGTGAGTCGAGCAGGTGGTTCCGGCGTGCTCAGCAGGTGGTTCAGGCGCTTCTGGCAGGTGGTATCCGACTGTTCGGGGTGTGGTTCCAGCATCTCATGAACACGTTTCTGGCATGTCTGAGATGTGGTTCCCGCCGGCCCGACAGGTGTTTCCGCAGTGTCCGCCAAGCGGTTCTGGCGTAGTTGGCAGGTGATTTTGGCATGACCGGCAGGTGGTTCCAGCAAGCCTGGCAGGTGATTCCAAAGTGTTCACCAACTGGTTGTGGCGTAGCCGGCAGGTGATTTTTGCGTGATCGGCAGGTGGTTCTGGCGAGTCGAGCAGGTGGTTCCGGCGTGCTCGGCTGGTGCTTCCGGGGTCATTGGCACGGGGTTCTGGCATGTCTGAGAGGTGGTTCCTGCATGCCCGGCAAGTGATTCCGGAGTGTTCGCCAAGTGTTTCTGGCATAGTCGGCAGGTGATTTTGGCATGTCCGGCAGGTGGTTCAGGCGAGTTGAGCAGGTGGTTCCAACGTGCTTGGCAGGTGCTTCCGGCGTCTCCGGCACGTGTTTCTGACACATCTGACATGTGGTTTCGGCATGCCCGAAAGGTGATTCTGGACTGTCCGGTAGGTGGTTCCAGCCTGCACGGCATGTGGTTCTGGTACGTCTCAGAGGTGGTTGCGCATGCCCAACAGGTGGTTCCGGTCTGTCCGGTAGGTGATTCCGGCGTGTCCGGCACGTGCTTCCGGCACGCCTGAGAGGTGGTTCCGGCATGCGCGACAGGTGGTTTCGGAGTGTCCGCCAGGTGGTTCTGGCGTACGCGGCAGGTGATTTTGGCGTGTCCATCAGGTGTTTCTGGCGAGTCGAGCAGGTGGCTCCGGCATGCTCGGCAGGTGCTTCAGGCGTGTCCGGCACGTGGTTCTGGTGTGTCTGAGAGCTGGTTCCGGAATGTCCGGCAGATGATTCCGGAGTGTCCGCCAAGTGGTTCTGGCACACCCGGCTGGTGATTTGGGCATGTCAGGTAGGTGGTTCCGGCGAGTCGAGCAGGTGGCTCCGGCATGCCCGGCAGGTGATTCCGGAGTGTTCGCCAAGTGTTTCCGGCCTGGCCGGCAGGTGATTTTGCATGTCCAGCGGTCGTTCCGGCGGGTCGAGCTGTTGGTTCCGGCGTGTCCGGCAGGTGGTTCCGGTCTGTCCGGCAGGTGGTTCTGTGGTGTCCGGCACGAGGTTCAGTCTGAGATGCTGTGCCGGCATGCCCCTCACGTGATTCCGGCTTGTCCCCGAAGTGGTGCTGGTGTAGCGGGCAGGTGATTTTGGCGTGTCCGGCAGGTGGTTCAGGCGAGTTGAGCAGGTGGTTGCGACGTGCTCGGCAGGTGCTTCCGGCGTCTCCAGCACGTGTTTCTGGCACATCTGACTGGTGGTTCCGGCATGCCCAAAAGTTGATTCCGGTCTGCCCGGTAGGTCGTTCCGGTGTGCACGGCACGTGGTTCTGGTCCGTCTCAGATGTGGTTGCGTATGCCCAACAGGTGATTCCGGACTGTCCGCCACGTGCTTCTGGCACGACTGAGAGGTGGTTCCAACATGCCCAGCAGGTCATTTCGGAGTGTCGTCCAAGAGGTTCTGGCGTAGCCCGCAGGTGATTTTGGCGTGTCCGGCAGGTGGTTCCGCCGTTTTCGGCAGGTGGTTCAGGCATGGCCGTCACGTGGTTCCAGTATGTCCAGGACGTGTTTCCAGCTTCTCCTGCAGGTGGTTCTGGTACGTCTGAGAGGTGGTTCCGCCATGGCTGGCAGGTGATTCCGGACCGTCCCCAAGGTGGTTCTGGCATAGCCAGCAGTTGATATTGGCCTGTCCGGCAGGTGGTTCCAGCGAGTCGAACAGGTGGCTCCGGCGTGCTCGGCAGGTGGTTCCGGTCTGTCCGGTAGGTGATTCCGGCGTGTCCGGCACGTGCTTCCGGCACGTCTGAGAGGTGGTTCCGGCATGCGCGACAGGTGATTTCGGAGTGTCCGCCAGGTGGTTCTGGCGTACCCGGCAGGTGATTTTGGCGTGTCCGGCAGGTGTTTCTGGCGAGTCGAGCAGGTGGCTCCGGCATGCTCGGCAGGTGCTTCCGGCGTCTCCGGCACGTGGTTCTGGTGTGTGTGAGAGCTGGTTCCGGCATGTCCGGCAGATGATTCCGGAGTGTCCGCCAAGTGGTTCTGGCATACCCGGCTGGTGATTTGGGCATGTCAGGTAGGCGGTTCCGGCGAGTCGAGCAGGTGGCTCCGGCGTGCTCGGCAGGTTGTTCAGACGGGTCTGGCAGGTGTTTTCCGTCTGTTCGGGGTGTGGTTCCAGCATCTCATGCACATGGTTCTGGCACGTCTGAGATGTGGTTCCGGCCGGCCCGACAGGTGTTTCCGCAGTGTCCGCCAAGCGGTTCTGGCGTAGTTGGCAGGTGATTTTGGCATGACTGGCAGGTGTTTCCAGCAAGCCTGGCAGGTGATTCCAAAGTGTTCACCAACTGGTTGTGGCGTAGCCGGCAGGTGATTTTTGCGTGATCGGCAGGTGGCTCTGGCGAGTCGACCAGGTGGTTCCGGCGTGCTCGGCTGGTGCTTCCGGGGTCATTGGCACGGGGTTCTGGCATGTCTGAGAGGTGGTTCCTGCATGCCCGGCAAGTGATTCCGGAGTGTTCGCCAAGTGGTTCTGGCATAGTCGGCAGGTGATTTTGGAATGTCCGTCAGGTGGTTCAGGCGAGCTGAGCAGGTGGTTCCAACGTGCTTGGCAGGTGCTTCCGGTGTCTCCGGCACGTGTTTCTGGCACATCTGACAGGTGGTTCCGGCATGCCCGAAAGGTGATTCCGGTCTGTCCGGTAGGTGGTTCCAGCCTGCACGGCATGTGGTTCTGGTACGTCTCAGAGGTGGTTGCGCATGCCCAACAGGTGATTCCGGACTGTCCGCCACATGGTTCTGACACGTCTGAGAGGTGGTTCCGGCATGCCCGGCAGGTCATCCCAGAGAGTCCTCCAAGTGGTTCTGGCATAACACGCAGGTGATTTTGGCGTGTCTGGCAGGTTGTTCCGTTGTGCTTGGCAGGTGGTTCAGGCTTGGCCGGCAGATCGTTTCAGACTGTCCAGGACGTGTTTACAGCTTCTCTGGCAGGTGGTTCTTGTACGTCTGAGAGGTGGTTCCGCCATGGCTGGCAGGTGATTCCGGACCGTCCCCCAGGTGGTTCTGGCATAGCCAGCAGTTGATATTGGCCTGTCCGGCAGGTGGTTCCAGCGAGTCGAACAGGTGGTTCCGGTCTGTCCGGTAGTTGATTCCGGCGTGTCCGGGCCTTGCTTCCGGCACGTCTGAGAGGTGGATCCGGCATGCACGACAGGTGATTTCGGAGTGTCCGCCAGGTGGTTCTGGCGTACCCGGCAGGTGATTTTGGCGTGTCCGGCAGATGTTTCTGGCGAGTCGAGCAGGTGGCTCCGGCATGCTCGGCAGGTGCTTCCGGCGTCTCCGGCACGTGGTTCTGGTGTGTCTGAGAGCTGGTTCCGGCATGTCCGGCAGATGATTCCGGAGTGTCCGCCAAGTGGTTCTGGCATACCCGGCTGGTGATTTGGGCACGTCAGGTAGGCGGTTCCGGCGAGTCGAGCAGGTGGCTCCGGCGTGCTTGGCAGGTTGTTCAGACGGGTCTGGCAGGTGTTTTCCGTCTGTTCGGGGTGTGGTTCCAGCATCTCATGAACACGTTTCTGGCACGTCTGTGATGTGGTTCCAGCCGGCCCGACAGGTGTTTCCGCAGTGTCCGCCAAGTGGTTCTGGCGTACTTGGCAGGTGATTTTGGCATGACCGGCAGGTGGTTCCAGCCAGCCTGGCAGGTGATTCCAAAGTGTTCACCAACTGGTTGTGGCGTAGCCGGCAGGTGATTTTTGCGTGATCGGCAGGTGGTTCTGGCGAGTCGAGCAGGTGGTTCTGGCGTGCTCGGCTGGTGCTTCCGGGGTCATTGGCACGGGGTTCTGGCATGTCTGAGAGATGGTTCCTGCATGCCCGGCAGGTGATTCCGGAGTGTTCGCCAAGTGTTTCCGGCGTAGCCGGCAGGTGATTTTGCATGTCCAGCGGTCGTTGCGGCGGGTCGAGCCGGTGGTTCCGGCGTGTCCGGCAGGTGGTTCGGGTCTGTCCGGCAGGTGGTTCTGTGGTGTCCGGCACGAGGTTCAGTCTGAGAGGCTGTGCCGGCATGCCCCTCACGTGATTCCGGCTTGTCCCCGAAGTGGTGCTGGTGTAGCGGGCAGGTGATTTTGGCGTGTCCGGCAGGTGGTTCAGGCGAGTTGAGCAGGTGGTTGCGACGTGCTCGGCAGGTGCTTCCGGCGTCTCCGGCACGTGTTTCTGGCACATCTGACTGGTGGTTCCGGCATGCCCGAAAGGTGATTCTGGACTGTCCGATAGGTGGTTCCAGCCTGCACGGCATGTGGTTCTGGTACGTCTCAGAGGTGGTTGCGCGTGCCCAACAGGTGATTCCGGACTGTCCGCCACATGGTTCTGGCACGTCTGAGAGGTGGTTCCGGCATGCCCGGCAGGTCATCCCAGAGAGTCCTCCAAGTGGTTCTGGCATAACACGCAGGTGATTTTGGCATGTCTGGCAGGTTGTTCCGTTGTGCTTGGCAGGTGGTTCAGGCTTGGCCGGCAGGTGGTTCCAGACTGTCCAGGACGTGTTTCCAGCTTCTCCGGCAGGTGGTTCTGGTACGTCTGAGAGGTGGTTCCGCCATGGCTGGCAGGTGATTCCGGACCGTCCCCCAGGTGGTTCTGGCATAGCCAGCAGTTGATATTGGCCTGTCCGGCAGGTGGTTCCAGCGAGTCGAACAGGTGGTTCCGGTCTGTCCGGTAGTTGATTCCGGCGTGTCCGGGCCTTGCTTCCGGCACGTCTGAGAGGTGGATCCGGCATGCACGACAGGTGATTTCGGAGTGTCCGCCAGGTGGTTCTGGCGTACCCGGCAGGTGATTTTGGCGTGTCCGGCAGATGTTTCTGGCGAGTCGAGCAGGTGGCTCCGGCATGCTCGGCAGGTGCTTCCGGCGTCTCCGGCACGTGGTTCTGGTGTGTCTGAGAGCTGGTTCCGGCATGTCCGGCAGATGATTCCGGAATGTCCGCCAAGTGGTTCTGGCATACCCGGCTGGTGATTTGGGCACGTCAGGTAGGCGGTTCCGGCGAGTCGAGCAGGTGGCTCCGGCGTGCTTGGCAGGTTGTTCAGACGGGTCTGGCAGGTGTTTTCCATCTGTTCGGGGTGTGGTTCCAGCATCTCATGAACACGTTTCTGGCACGTCTGTGATGTGGTTCCAGCCGGCCCGACAGGTGTTTCCGCAGTGTCCGCCAAGCGGTTCTGGCGTGCTTGGCAGGTGATTTTGGCATGACCGGCAGGTGGTTCCAGCAAGCCTGGCAGGTGATTCCAAAGTGTTCACCAACTAGTTGTGGCGTAGCCGGCAGGTGATTTTTGCGTGATCGGCAGGTGGTTCTGGCGAGTCGAGCAGGTGGTTCCGGCGTGCTCGGCTGGTGCTTCCGGGGTCATTGGCACGGGGTTCTGGCATGTCTGAGAGGTGGTTCCTGCATGCCCGGCAAGTGATTCCGGAGTGTTCGCCAAGTGTTTCTGGCATAGTCGGCAGGTGATTTTGGCATGTCCGGCAGGTGGTTCAGGCGAGTTGAGCAGGTGGTTCCAACGTGCTTGGCAGGTGCTTCCGGCGTCTCCGGCACGTGTTTCTGACACATCTGACAGGTGGTTCCGGCATGCCCGAAAGGTGATTCCGGTCTGTCCGGTAGGTGGTTCCAGCCTGCACGGCATGTGGTTCTGGTACGTCTCAGAGGTGGTTGCGCATGCCCAACACGTGATTCCGGACTGTCCGCCACATGGTTCTGGCACGTCTGAGAGGGGGTTCCGGCATGCCCGGCAGGTCATCCCAGAGAGTCCTCCAAGTGGTTCTGGCATAACACGCAGGTGATTTTGGCGTGTCTGGCAGGTTGTTCCGTTGTGCTTGGCAGGTGGTTCAGGCTTGGCCGGCAGGTGGTTCCAGACTGTCCAGGACGTGTTTCCAGCTTCTCCGGCAGGTGGTTCTGGTACGTCTGAGAGGTGGTTCCGCCATGGCTGGCAGGTGATTCCGGACCGTCCCCCAGGTGGTTCTGGCATAGCCAGCAGTTGATATTGGCCTGTCCGGCAGGTGGTTCCAGCGAGTCGAACAGGTGGCTCCGGCGTGCTCGGCAGGTGGCTCCGGTCTGTCCGGTAGGTGATTCCGGCGTGTCCGGCACGTGCTTCCGGCACGTCTGAGAGGTGGTTCCGGCATGCGCGACAGGTGATTTCGGAGTGTCCGCCAGGTGGTTCTGGAGTACCCGGAAGGTGATTTTGGCGTGTCCGGCAGGTGTTTCTGGCGAGTCGAGCAGGTGGCTCCGGCATGCTCGGCAGGTGCTTCCGGCGTCTCCGGCACGTGGTTCTGGTGTGTCTCAGAGCTGGTTCCGGCATGTCCGGCAGATGATTCCGGAGTGTCCGCCAAGTGGTTCTGGCATACCCGGCTGGTGATTTGGGCATGTCAGGTAGGTGGTTCCGGCGAGTCGAGCAGGTGGCTCCGGCGTGCTCGGCAGGTTGTTCAGACGGGTCCGGCAGGTGTTTTCCGTCTGTTCGGGGTGTGGTTCCAACATCTCATGCACATGGTTCTGGCACGTCTGAGATGTGGTTCCGGCCGGCCCGACAGGTGTTTCCACAGTGTCCGCCAAGTGGTACTGATGTAGTTGGCAGGTGATTTTGGCATGGCCGGAAGCTGGTTCCAGCAAGCCCGGCAGGTGATTCCGAAGTGTTCCCCAACTGGTTGTGGCATAGCCGGCAGGTGATTTTTGCGTGTCCGGCAGGTGGTTCAGGCGAGTCGAGCAGGTGGTTCCGGCGTGCTCGGCAGGTGCTTCCGGGGTCATTGGCACGTGGTTCTGGCATATCTGAGAGGTGGTTCCTGCATGCCCAGCAGGTGATTCCGGAGTGTTCGCCAAGTGTTTCCGGCGTAGCCGGCAGGTGATTTTGCATGTCCAGCGGTCGTTGCGGCGGGTCGAGCCGGTGGTTCCGGCGTGTCCGGCAGGTGGTTCGGGTCTGTCCGGCAGGTGGTTCTGTGGTGTCCGGCACGAGGTTCAGTCTGAGAGGCTGTGCCGGCATGCCCCTCACGTGATTCCGGCTTGTCCCCGAAGTGGTGCTGGTGTAGCGGGCAGGTGATTTTGGCGTGTCCGGCAGGTGGTTCAGGCGAGTTGAGCAGGTGGTTGCGACGTGCTCGGCAGGTGCTTCCGGCGTCTCCGGCACGTGTTTCTGGCACATCTGACTGGTGGTTCCGGCATGCCCGAAAGGTGATTCTGGACTGTCCGATAGGTGGTTCCAGCCTGCACGGCATGTGGTTCTGGTACGTCTCAGAGGTGGTTGCGCGTGCCCAACAGGTGATTCCGGACTGTCCGCCACATGGTTCTGGCACGTCTGAGAGGTGGTTCCGGCATGCCCGGCAGGTCATCCCAGAGAGTCCTCCAAGTGGTTCTGGCATAACACGCAGGTGATTTTGGCATGTCTGGCAGGTTGTTCCGTTGTGCTTGGCAGGTGGTTCAGGCTTGGCCGGCAGGTGGTTCCAGACTGTCCAGGACGTGTTTCCAGCTTCTCCGGCAGGTGGTTCTGGTACGTCTGAGAGGTGGTTCCGCCATGGCTGGCAGGTGATTCCGGACCGTCCCCCAGGTGGTTCTGGCATAGCCAGCAGTTGATATTGGCCTGTCCGGCAGGTGGTTCCAGCGAGTCGAGCAGGTTGCTCCGGCATGCTCGGCAGGTGCTTCCGGCGTCTCCGGCACGTGGTTCTGGTGTGTCTGAGAGCTGGTTCCGGCATGTCCGGCAGATGATTCCGGAGTGCCCGCCAAGTGGTTCTGGCATACGCGGCTGGTGATTTTGTCATGTCAGGTAGGTGGTTCCGGCGAGTCGAGCAGGTGGCTACGGCGTGCTCGGCAGGTTGTTCAGACGGGTCTGGCAGGTGTTTTCCGTCTGTTCGGGGTGTGGTTCCAGCACCTCATGCACATGGTTCTGGCACGTATGAGATGTGGTTCCGGCCGGCCCGACAGGTGTTTCCACAGTGTCCGCCAAGTGGTACTGGCGTAGTTGGCAGGTGATTTTGGCATGCCCGGCAGGAGGTTCCAGCAAGCCCGGCAGGTGATTCCGAAGTGTTCCTCAACTGGTTGTGGCGTAGCCGGCAGGTGATTTTTGCGTGTCCGGCAGGTGGTTCTGGCGAGTCGAGCAGGTGGTTCCGGCGTGCTCGGCAGGTGCTTCCGGGGTCATTGGCACGTGGTTCTGGCATATTTCAGAGGTGGTTCCGGCATGCCCGGCAGGTGATTCCGGAGTGTTCGCCAAGTGTTTCCGGCGTGGCCGGCAGGTGATTTTGCATGTCCAGCGGTCGTTGCGGCGGGTCGAGCCGGTGGTTCCGGCGTGTCCGGCAGGTGGTTCCGGTCTGTCCGGCAGGTGGTTCTGTGGTGTCCGGCACGAGGTTCAGTCTGAGAGGCTGTGCCGGCATGCCCCTCACGTGATTCCGGCTTGTCCCCGAAGTGGTGCTGGTGTAGCGGGCAGGTGATTTTGGCGTGTCCGGCAGGTGGTTCAGGCGAGTTGAGCAGGTGGTTGCGACGTGCTCGGCAGGTGCTTCCGGCGTCTCCAGCACGTGTTTCTGGCACATCTGACTGGTGGTTCCGGCATGCCCAAAAGTTGATTCCGGTCTGTGCGGTAGGTGGTTCCGGCGTGCACGGCACGTGGTTCTGGTACGTCTCAGATGTGGTTGCGTATGCCCAACAGGTGATTCCGGACTGTCCGCCACGTGCTTCTGGCACGTCTGAGAGGTGGTTCCAACATGCCCGGCAGGTCATTTCGGAGAGTCGTCCAATTGGTTCTGGCATAACACGCAGGTGATTTTGGCATGTCTGGCAGGTTGTTCCGTTGTGCTTGGCAGGTGGTTCAGGCTTGGCCGGCAGGTGGTTCCAGACTGTCCAGGACGTGTTTCCAGCTTCTCCGGCAGGTGGATCTAGTACGTCTGAGAGGTGGTTCCGCCATGGCTGGCAGGTGATTCCGGACCGTCCCCCAGGTGGTTCTGGCATAGCCAGCAGTTGATATTGGCCTGTCCGGCAGGTGGTTCCAGCGAGTCGAACAGGTGGCTCCGGCGTGCTCGGCAGGTGGTTCCGGTCTGTCCGGTAGGTGATTCCGGCGTGTCCGGCACGTGCTTCAGGCACGTCTGAGAGGCGGTTCCGGCATGCGCCACAGGTGATTTCGGAGTGTCCGCCAGGTGGTTCTGGCGTACCCGGCAGGTGATTTTGGCGTGTCCGGCAGGTGTTTCTGGTGAGTCGAGAAGGTGGCTCCGGCATGCTCGGCAGGTGCTTCCGGCGTCTCCGGCACGTGGTTCTGGTGTGTCTCAGAGCTGGTTCCGGCATGTCCGGCAGATGATTCCGGAGTGTCCACCAAGTGGTTCTGGCATACCCGGCTGGTGATTTGGGCATGTCAGGTAGGTGGTTCCGGCGAGTCAAGCAGGTGGCTCCGGCGTGCCAGGCAGGTGATTCCGGAGTGTTCGCCAAGCGTTTCCGGCGTAGCCGGCAGATGATTTTGCATGTCCAGCGGTCGTTCCGGCGGGTCGAGCCGGTGGATCCGGCGTGTGCAGCAGCTGGTTCCGGTCTGTCCGGCAGGTGGTTTTGTGGTGTCTGGCAAGAGGTTCAGTCTGAGAGGCTGTGCCGGCATGCCCCTCACGTGATTCTGGCTTGTCCCCGAAGTGGTGCTGGTGTAGCGGGCAGGTGATTTTGGCGTGTCCGGCAGGTGGTTCAGGCGAGTTGAGCAGGTGGTTGCGACGTGCTCGGCAGGTGCTTCCGGCGTCTCCGGCACGTGTTTCTGGCACATCTGACTGGTGGTTTCGGCATGCCCAAAATTTGATTCCGGTCTGTCCGGTAGGTGGTTCCGGCGTGCACGGCACGTGGTGCTGGTACTTCTCAGAGGTGGTTGCGTATGCCCAACAGGTGATTCCGGACTGTCCGCCACATCCTTCCAGCACGTCTGAGAGGTGGTTCCGGCATGTGCGGCAGGTGATTCCGTAGTGTCCGCCAGGTGGTTCTGGCATACCCGGCAGGTGATTTTGGCGTGTCCGGCAGGTGTTTCTGGCGAGTCGAGCAGGTGGCTCCGGCATGCTCGGCAGGTGCTTCCGGCGTCTCCGGCACTTGGTTCTGGTGTGTCTGAGAGGTGGTTCCGGCATGTCCGGCAGATGATTCCGGAGTGTCCGCCAAGTGGTTCTGGCATACCCAGCAGGTGATTTTGGCGTGTCAGGGAGGTGGTACCGGTGAGTCGAGCAGGTGGTTCCGGCGTGCTCAGCAGCTGGTTCAGGCGGTTCTGGCAGGTGGTATCCGTCTGTTCGGGGTGTGGTTCCAGCATCTCATGAACACGTTTCTGGCACGTCTGAGATGTGGTTCCAGCCGGCCCGACAGGTGTTTCCGCAGTGTCCGCCAAGCGGGTCTGGCGTAGTTGGCAGGTGATTTTGGCATGACTGGCAGGTGGTTCCAGCAAGCCTGGCAGGTGATTCCAAAGTGTTCACCAACTGGTTGTGGCGTAGCCGGCAGGTGATTTTTGCGTGATCGGCAGGTGGTTCTGGCGAGTCGAGCAGGTGGTTCCGGCGTGCTCGGCTGGTGCTTCCGGGGTCATTGGCACGGGGTTCTGGCATGTCCGAGAGGTGGTTCCTGCATGCCCGGCAAGTGATTCCGGAGTGTTCGCCAAGTGGTTCTGGCATAGTCGGCAGGTGATTTTGGCCTGTCCGGCAGGTGGTTCAGGCGAGTTGAGCAGGTGGTTCCAACGTGCATGGCAGGTGCTTCCGGCGTCTCCGGCACGTGTTTCTGGCACATCTGACAGGTGGTTCCGGCATGCCCGAAAGGTGATTCCGGTCTGTCCGGTAGGTGGTTCCAGCCTGCACAGCATGTGGTTCTGGTACGTCTCAGAGGTGGTTGCGCATGCCCAACAGGTGATTCCGGACTGTCCGCCACATGGTTCTGGCACGTCTGAGAGGTGGTTCCGGCATGCCCGGAAGGTCATCCCAGAGAGTCCTCCAAGTGGTTCTGGCATAACACGCAGGTGATTTTCGCGTGTCTGGCAGGTTGTTCCGTTGTGCTTGGCAGGTGGTTCAGGCTTGGCCGGCAGGTGGTTCCAGACTGTCCAGGACGTGTTTCCAGCTTCTCCGGCAGGTGGTTCTGGTACGTCTGAGAGGTGGTTCCGCCATGGATGGCAGGTGATTCCGGACCGTCCCCCAGGTGGTTCTGGCATAGCCAGCGGTTGATATTGGCCTGTCCGGCAGGTGGTTCCAGCGAGTCGAACAGGTGGCTCCGGCGTGTTCGGCAGGTGGTTCCGGTCTGTCCGGTAGGTGATTCCGGCGTGTCCGGCACGTGCTTCCGGCACGTCTGAGAGGTGGTTCCGGCCTGCGCGACAGGTGATTTCGGAGTGTCCGCCAGGTGGTTCTGGCGTACCCGGCAGGTGATTTTGGGGTGTCCGGCAGGTGTTTCTGGCGAGTCGAGCAGTTGGCTCCGGCATGCTCGGCAGGTGCTTCCGGCGTCTCCGGCACGTGGTTCTGGTGTGTCTGAGAGCTGGTCCCGGCATGTCCAGCAGATGATTCCGGAGTGTCCGCCAAGTGGTTCTGGCATACCCGGCTGGTGATTTGGGCATGTCAGGTAGGTGGTTCCGGCGAGTCGAGCAGGTGGCTCCGGCGTTCTCAGCAGGTTGTTCAGACGGGTCTGGCGGGTGTTTTCCGTCTGTTCGGGGTGTGGTTCCAGCACCTCATGCACATGGTTCTGGCACGTCTGAGATGTGGTTCCGGCCGGCCCGACAGGTGTTTCCACAGTGTCCGCCAAGTGGTACTGGCGTAGTTGGCAGGTGATTTTGGCATGACCGGCAGGTGGTTCCAGCAAGCCCGGCAGGTGATTCCGAAGTGTTCCCCAACTGGTTGTGGCGTAGCCGGCAGGTGATTTTTGCGTGTCCGGCAGGTGGTTCTGGCGAGTCGAGCAGGTGGTTCAGGCGTGCTCGGCAGGTGCTTCCGGGGTCATTGGCACGTGGTTCTGGCATATCTGAGAGGTGGTTCCGGCATGCCCGAAAGGTGATTCCGGTCTGTCCGGTAGGTGGTTCCAGCCTGCACGGCATGTGGTTCTGGTACGTCTCAGAGGTGGTTGCGCATGCCCAACAGGTGATTCCGGACTGTCCGCCACATGGTTCTGGCACGTCTGAGAGGTGGTTCCAACACGCCCGGCAGGTCATTTCGGAGAGTCGTCCAAGTCGTTCTGGCATAGCCCGAAGGTGATTTTGGCGTGTCCGGCAGGTGGTTCCACCGTGCTCGGTAGGTGGTTCAGGCTTGGCCGGCAAGTGGTTCCAGACTGTCCAGGACGTGTTTCCAGCTTCTCCAGCAGGTGGTTCTGGTACGTCTGAGAGGTGGTTCCTGCATGCCCGGCAAGTGATTCCGGAGTGTTCGCCAAGTGGTTCTGGCATAGTCGGCAGGTGATTTTGGCCTGTCCGGCAGGTGGTTCAGGCGAGTTGAGCAGGTGGTTCCAACGTGCTTGGCAGGTGCTTCCGGCGTCTCCGGCACGTGTTTCTGGCACATCTGACAGGTGGTTCCGGCATGCCCGAAAGGTGATTCCGGTCTGTCCGGTAGGTGGTTCCAGCCTGCATGGCATGTGGTTCTGGTACGTCTCAGAGGTGGTTGCGCGTGCCCAACAGGTGATTCCGGACAGTCCGCCACATGGTTCTGGCACGTCTGAGAGGTGGTTCCGGCATGCCCGGCAGGTCATCCCAGAGAGTCCTCCAAGTGGTTCTGGCATAACACGCAGGTGATTTTGGCGTGTCTGGCAGGCTGTTCCGTTGTGCTGGGCAGGTGGTTCAGGCTTGGCCGGCAGGTGGTTCCAGACTGTCCAGGACGTGTTTCCAGCTTCTCCGGCAGGTGGTTCTGGTACGTCTGAGAGGTGGTTCCGCCATGGCTGGCAGGTGATTCCGGACCGTCCCCCAGGTGGTTCTGGCATAGCCAGCAGTTGATATTGGCCTGTCCGGCAGGTGGTTCCAGCGAGTCGAACAGGTGGCTCCGGCGTGCTCGGCAGGTGGTTCCGGTCTGTCCGGGAGGTGATTCCGGCGTGTCCGGCACGTGCTTCCGGCACGTCTGAGAGGTGGTTCCGGCATGCGCGACAGGTGGTTTCGGAGTGTCCGCCAGGTGGTTCTGGCGTACCCGGCAGGTGATTTTGGCGTGTCAGGCAGGTGTTTCTGGCGAGTCGAGCAGGTGGCTCCGGCATGCTCGGCAGGTGCTTCCGGCGTCTCCGGCACGTGGTTCTGGTGTGTCTGAGAGCTGGTTCCGGCATGTCCGGCAGATGATTCCGGAGTGTCCGCCAAGTCGTTCTGGCATACCCGGCTGGTGATTTTGTCATGTCAGGTAGGTGGTTCCGGCGAGTCGAGCAGGTGGCTCCGGCGTGCTCGGCAGGTTGTTCAGACGGGTCTGGCAGGTGTTTTCCGTCTGTTCGGGATGTGGTTCCAGCATCTCATGCACATGGTTCTGGCACGTCTGAGATGTGGTTCCGGCCGGCCCGACAGGTGTTTCTGCAGTGTCCGCCAAGTGGTACTGGCGTAGTTGGCAGGTGATTTTGGCATGCCCGGCAGGTGGTTCCAGCAAGCCCGGCAGGTGATTCCGAAGTGTTCCCCAACTGGTTGTGGCGTAGCCGGCAGGTGATTTTTGCGTGTCCGGCAGGTGGTTCTGGCGAGTCGAGCAGGTGGTTCCGGCGTGCTCGGCAGGTGCTTCCGGGGTCATTGGCACGTGGTTCTGGCATATCTGAGAGGTGGTTCCGGCATGCCCGGCAAGTGATTTCGGAGTGTTCGCCAAGTGTTTCCGGTGTAGCCGGCAGGTGATTTTGCATGTCCAGCGGTCGTTCCGGCGGGTCGAGCCGGTGGTTCCGGCGTGTCCGGCAGGTGGTTCCGGTCTGTCCGGCAGGTGGTTCTGTGGTGTCCGGCACGAGGTTCAGTCTGAGAGGCTGTGCCGGCATGCCCCTCACGTGATTCCGGCTTGTCACCGAAGTGGTGCTGTTGTAGCGGGCAGGTGATTTTGGCGTGTCCGGCAGGTGGTTCAGGCGAGTTGAGCAGGTGGTTGCGACGTGCTCGGCAGGTGCTTCCGGCGTCTCCGGCACGTGTTTCTGGCACATCTGACTGGTGCTTCCGGCATGCCCAAAATTTGATTCCGGTCTGTCCGGTAGGTGGTTCCGGCGTGCACGGCACGTGGTTCTGGTACGTGTCAGAGGTGGTTGCGTATGCCCAACAGGTGATTCCGGACTGTCCGCCACATGCGTCTGGCACGTCTGAGAGGTGGTTCCAACATGTCCGGCAGATCATTTCGGAGAGTCCTCCAAGTGGTTCTGGCATACCCAGCAGGTGATTTTGGCGTGTCAGGGAGGTGGTACCGGTGAGTCGAGCAGGTGGTTCCGGCGTGCTCAGCAGGTGGTTCAGGCGGTTCTGGCAGGTGGTATCCGTCTGTTCGGGATGTGGTTCCAGAATCTCATGAACACGTTTCTGGCACGTCTGAGATGTGGTTCCAGCCGGCCCGACAGATCTTTCCGAAGTGTCCGTCAAGCGGTTCTGGCGTAGTTGGCAGGTGATTTTGGCATGACCGGCAGGTGGTTCCAGCAAGCCTGGCAGGTGATTCCAAAGTGTTCACCAACTGCTTGTGGCGTAGCCGGCAGGTGATTTTTGCGTGATCGGCAGGTGGCTCTGGCGAGTCGAGCAGGTGGTTCCTGCGTGCTCGGCTGGTGCTTCCGGGGTCATTGGCACGGGGTTCTGGCATGTCTGAGAGGTGGTTCCTGCATGCCCGGCAAGTGATTCCGGAGTGTTCGCCAAGTGGTTCTGGCATAGTCGGCAGGTGATTTTGGCATGTCCGGCAGGTGGTTCAGGCGAGTTGAGCAGGTGGTTCCAACGTGCTTGGCAGGTGCTTCCGGCGTCTCCGGCACGTGTTTCTGACACATCTGACAGGTGGTTCCGGCATGCCCGAAAGGTGATTCTGGACTGTCCGGTAGGTGGTTCCAGCCTGCACGGCATGTGGTTCTGGTACGTCTCAGAGGTGGTTGCGCATGCCCAACACGTGATTCCGGACTGTCCGCCACATGGTTCTGGCACGTCTGAGAGGGGGTTCCGGCATGCCCGGCAGGTCATCCCAGAGAGTCCTCCAAGTGGTTCTGGCATAACACGCAGGTGATTTTGGCGTGTCTGGCAGGTTGTTCCGTTGTGCTTGGCAGGTGGTTCAGGCTTGGCCGGCAGGTGGTTCCAGACTGTCCAGGACGTGTTTCCAGCTTCTCCGGCAGGTGGTTCTGGTACGTCTGAGAGGTGGTTCCGCCATGGCTGGCAGGTGATTCCGGACCGTCCCCCAGGTGGTTCTGGCATAGCCAGCAGTTGATATTGGCCTGTCCGGCAGGTGGTTCCAGCGAGTCGAACAGGTGGCTCCGGCGTGCTCGGCAGGTGGTTCCGGTCTGTCCGGTAGGTGATTCCGGCGTGTCCGGCACGTGCTTCCGGCACGTCTGAGAGGTGGTTCCGGCATGCGCGACAGGTGATTTCGGAGTGTCCGCCAGGTGGTTCTGGAGTACCCGGAAGGTGATTTTGGCGTGTCCGGCAGGTGTTTCTGGCGAGTCGAGCAGGTGGCTCCGGCATGCTCGGCAGGTGCTTCCGGCGTCTCCGGCACGTGGTTCTGGTGTGTCTGAGAGCTGGTTCCGGCATGTCCGGCAGATGATTCCGGAGTGTCCGCCAAGTGGTTCTGGCATACCCGGCTGGTGATTTTGTCATGTCAGGTAGGTGGTTCCGGCGAGTCGAGCAGGTGGCTCCGGCGTGCTCGGCAGGTTGTTCAGACGGGTCCGGCAGGTGTTTTCCGTCTGTTCGGGGTGTGGTTCCAACATCTCATGCACATGGTTCTGGCACGTCTGAGATGTGGTTCCGGCCGGCCCGACAGGTGTTTCCACAGTGTCCGCCAAGTGGTACTGATGTAGTTGGCAGGTGATTTTGGCATGGCCGGAAGCTGGTTCCAGCAAGCCCGGCAGGTGATTCCGAAGTGTTCCCCAACTGGTTGTGGCATAGCCGGCAGGTGATTTTTGCGTGTCCGGCAGGTGGTTCAGGCGAGTCGAGCAGGTGGTTCCGGCGTGCTCGGCAGGTGCTTCCGGGGTCATTGGCACGTGGTTCTGGCATATCTGAGAGGTGGTTCCTGCATGCCCGGCAGGTGATTCCGGAGTGTTCGCCAAGTGTTTCCGGCGTAGCCGGCAGGTGATTTTGCATGTCCAGCGGTCGTTGCGGCGGGTCGAGCCGGTGGTTCCGGCGTGTCCGGCAGGTGGTTCGGGTCTGTCCGGCAGGTGGTTCTGTGGTGTCCGGCACGAGGTTCAGTCTGAGAGGCTGTGCCGGCATGCCCCTCACGTGATTCCGGCTTGTCCCCGAAGTGGTGCTGGTGTAGCGGGCAGGTGATTTTGGCATGTCCGGCAGGTGGTTCAGGCGAGTTGAGCAGGTGGTTGCGACGTGCTCGGCAGGTGCTTCCGGCGTCTCCGGCACGTGTTTCTGGCACATCTGACTGGTGGTTCCGGCATGCCCGAAAGGTGATTCTGGACTGTCCGATAGGTGGTTCCAGCCTGCACGGCATGTGGTTCTGGTACGTCTCAGAGGTGGTTGCGCGTGCCCAACAGGTGATTCCGGACTGTCCGCCACATGGTTCTGGCACGTCTGAGAGGTGGTTCCGGCATGCCCGGCAGGTCATCCCAGAGAGTCCTCCAAGTGGTTCTGGCATAACACGCAGGTGATTTTGGCATGTCTGGCAGGTTGTTCCGTTGTGCTTGGCAGGTGGTTCAGGCTTGGCCGGCAGGTGGTTCCAGACTGTCCAGGACGTGTTTCCAGCTTCTCCGGCAGGTGGTTCTGGTACGTCTGAGAGGTGGTTCCGCCATGGCTGGCAGGTGATTCCGGACCGTCCCCCAGGTGGTTCTGGCATAGCCAGCAGTTGATATTGGCCTGTCCGGCAGGTGGTTCCAGCGAGTCGAACAGGTGGCTCCGGCGTGCTCGGCAGGTGGTTCCGGTCTGTCCGGTAGGTGATTCCGGCGTGTCCGGCACGTGCTTCCGGCACGTCTGAGAGGTGGTTCCGGCATGCGCGACAGGTGGTTTCGGAGTGTCCGCCAGGTGGTTCTGGCGTACCCGGCAGGTGATTTTGGCGTGTCCGGCAGGTGTTTCTGGCGAGTCGAGCAGGTGGCTCCGGCATGCTCGGCAGGTGCTTCCGGCGTCTCCGGCACGTGGTTCTGGTGTGTCTGAGAGCTGGTTCTGGCATGTCCGGCAGATGATTCCGGAGTGCCCGCCAAGTGGTTCTGGCATACCCGGCTGGTGATTTTGTCATGTCAGGTAGGTGGTTCCGGCGAGTCGAGCAGGTGGCTACGGCGTGCTCGGCAGGTTGTTCAGACGGGTCTGGCAGGTGTTTTCCGTCTGTTCGGGGTGTGGTTCCAGCACCTCATGCACATGGTTCTGGCACGTATGAGATGTGGTTCCGGCCGGCCCGACAGGTGTTTCCACAGTGTCCGCCAAGTGGTACTGGCGTATTTGGCAGGTGATTTTGGCATGACCGGCAGGTGGTTCCAGCAAGCCCGGCAGGTGATTCCGAAGTGTTCCTCAACTGGTTGTGGCGTAGCCGGCAGGTGATTTTTGCGTGTCCGGCAGGTGGTTCTGGCGAGTCGAGCAGGTGGTTCCGGCGTGCTCGGCAGGTGCTTCCGGGGTCATTGGCACGTGGTTCTGGCATATTTCAGAGGTGGTTCCGGCATGCCCGGCAGGTGATTCCGGAGTGTTCGCCAAGTGTTTCTGGCGTGGCCGGCAGGTGATTTTGCATGTCCAGCGGTCGTTGCGGCGGGTCGAGCTGGTGGTTCCGGCGTGTCCGGCAGGTGGTTCCGGTCTGTCCGGCAGGTGGTTCTGTGGTGTCCGGCACGAGGTTCAGTCTGAGAGGCTGTGCCGGCATGCCCCTCACGTGATTCCGGCTTGTCCCCGATGTGGTGCTGGTGTAGCGGGCAGGTGATTTTGGCGTGTCCGGCAGGTGGTTCAGGCGAGTTGAGCAGGTGGTTGCGACGTGCTCGGCAGGTGCTTCCGGCGTCTCCAGCACGTGTTTCTGGCACATCTGACTGGTGGTTCCGGCATGCCCAAAAGTTGATTCCGGTCTGTGCGGTAGGTGGTTCCGGCGTGCACGGCACGTGGTTCTGGTACGTCTCAGAGGTGGTTGCGTATGCCCAACAGGTGATTCCGGACTGTCCGCCACGTGCTTCTGGCACGTCTGAGAGGTGGTTCCAACATGCCCGGCAGGTCATTTCGGAGAGTCGTCCAATTGGTTCTGGCATAACACGCAGGTGATTTTGGCGTGTCTGGCAGGTTGTTCCGTTGTGCTTGGCAGGTGGTTCAGGCTTGGCCGGCAGGTGGTTCCAGACTGTCCAGGACGTGTTTCCAGCTTCTCCGGCAGGTGGATCTAGTACGTCTGAGAGGTGGTTCCGCCATGGCTGGCAGGTGATTCCGGACCATCCCCCAGGTGGTTCTGGCATAGCCAGCAGTTGATATTGGCCTGTCCGGCAGGTGGTTCCAGCGAGTCGAACAGGTGGCTCCGGCGTGCTCGGCAGGTGGTTCCGGTCTGTCCGGTAGGTGATTCCGGCGTGTCCGGCACGTGCTTCAGGCACGTCTGAGAGGCGGTTCCGGCATGCGCCACAGGTGATTTCGGAGTGTCCGCCAGGTGGTTCTGGCGTACCCGGCAGGTGATTTTGGCGTGTCCGGCAGGTGTTTCTGGTGAGTCGAGAAGGTGGCTCCGGCATGCTCGGCAGGTGCTTCCGGCGTCTCCGGCACGTGGTTCTGGTGTGTCTCAGAGCTGGTTCCGGCATGTCCGGCAGATGATTCCGGAGTGTCCGCCAAGTGGTTCTGGCATACCCGGGTGGTGATTTGGGCATGTCAGGTAGGTGGTTCCGGCGAGTCAAGCAGGTGGCTCCGGCGTACCAGGCAGGTGATTCCGGAGTGTTCGCCAAGTGTTTCCGGCGTAGCCGGCAGATGATTTTGCATGTCCAGCGGTCGTTCCGGTGGGTCGAGCCGGTGGTTCCGGCGTGTGCAGAAGCTGGTTCCGGTCTGTCCGGCAGGTGGTTTTGTGGTGTCTGGCAAGAGGTTCAGTCTGAGAGGCTGTGCCGGCATGCCCCTCACGTGATTCTGGCTTGTCCCCGAAGTGGTGCTGGTGTAGCGGGCAGGTGATTTTGGCGTGTCCGGCAGGTGGTTCAGGCGAGTTGAGCAGGTGGTTGCGACGTGCTCGGCAGGTGCTTCCGGCGTCTCCGGCACGTGTTTCTGGCACATCTGACTGGTGGTTCCGTCATGCCCAAAAGTTGATTCCGGTCTGTCCGGTAGGTGGTTCCGGCGTGCACGGCACGTGGTGCTGGTACGTCTCAGAAGTGGTTGCGTATGCCCAACAGGTGATTCCGGACTGTCCGCCACATCCTTCCAGCACGTCTGAGAGGTGGTTCCGGCATGTGCGGCAGGTGATTCCGTAGTGTCCGCCAGGTGGTTCTGGCATACCCGGCAGGTGATTTTGGCGTGTCCGGCAGGTGTTTCTGGCGAGTCGAGCAGGTGGCTCCGGCATGCTCGGCAGGTGCTTCCGGCGTCTCCGGCACTTGGTTCTGGTGTGTCTGAGAGCTGGTTCCGGCATGTCCGGCAGATGATTCCGGAGTGTCCGCCAAGTGGTTCTGGCATACCCAGCAGGTGATTTTGGCGTGTCAGGGAGGTGGTACCGGTGAGTCGAGCAGGTGGTTCCGGCGTGCTCAGCAGGTGGTTCAGGCGGTTCTGGCAGGTGGTATCCGTCTGTTCGGGGTGTGGTTCCAGCATCTCATGAACACGTTTCTGGCACGTCTGAGATGTCGTTCCATCCGGCCCGACAGGTCTTTCCGCAGTGTCCGCCAAGCGGTTCTGGCGTAGTTGGCAGGTGATTTTGGCATGACCGGCAGGTGGTTCCAGCAAGCCTGGCAGGTGATTCCAAAGTGTTCACCAACTGCTTGTGGCGTAGCCGGCAGGTGATTTTTGCGTGATCGGCAGGTGGCTCTGGCGAGTCGAGCAGGTGGTTCCTGCGTGCTCGGCTGGTGCTTCCGGGGTCATTGGCACGGGGTTCTGGCATGTCTGAGAGGTGGTTCCTGCATGCCCGGCAAGTGATTCCGGAGTGTTCGCCAAGTGGTTCTGGCATAGTCGGCAGGTGATTTTGGCATGTCCGGCAGGTGGTTCAGGCGAGTTGAGCAGGTGGTTCCAACGTGCTTGGCAGGTGCTTCCGGCGTCTCCGGCACGTGTTTCTGGCACATCTGACAGGTGGTTCCGGCATGCCCGAAAGGTGATTCCGGTCTGTCCGGTAGGTGGTTCCAGCCTGCACGGCATGTGGTTCTGGTACGTCTTAGAGGTGGTTGCGCATGCCCAACACGTGATTCCGGACTGTCCGCCACATGGTTCTGACACGTCTGAGAGGTGGTTCCGGCATGCCCGGAAGGTCATCCCAGAGAGTCCTCCAAGTGGTTCTGGCATAACACGCAGGTGATTTTGGCGTGTCTGGCAGGTTGTTCCGTTGTGCTTGGCAGGTGGTTCAGGCTTGGCCGGCAAGTGGTTCCAGACTGTCCAGGACGTGTTTCCAGCTTCTCCGGCAGGTGGTTCTGGTACGTGTGGAGGTGGTTCCGCCATGGCTGGCAGGTGATTCCGGACCGTCCCCCAGGTGGTTCTGGCATAGCCAGCAGTTGATATTGGCCTGTCCGGCAGGTGGTTCCAGCGAGTCGAACAGGTGGCTCCGGCGTGCTCGGCAGGTGGTTCCGGTCTGTCCGGTAGGTGATTCCGGCGTGTCCGGCACATGCTTCCGGCACGTCTGAGAGGTGGTTCCGGCATGCGCGACAGGTGCTTCCGGCGTCTCCGGCACGTGGTTCTGGAGTGTCTGAGAGCTGGTTCCGGCATGTCCGGCAGATGATACCGGAGTGTCCGCCAAGTGGTTCTGGCATAGCCGGCTGGTGATTTGGGCATGTCAGGTAGATGGCTCCGGAGTGCTCGGCAGGTTGTTCAGACGGGTCTGGCAGGTGTTTTCCGTCTGTTCGGGTTGTGGTTCCAGCACCTCATGCACATGGTTCTGGCACGTCTGAGATGTGGTTCCGGCCGGCCTGACAGGTGTTTCCACAGTGTCCGCCAAGTGGTACTGGCGTAGTTGGCAGGTGATTTTGGCATGACCGGCAGGTGGTTCCAGCAAGCCCGGCAGGTGATTCCGAAGTGTTCCCCAACTGGTTGTGGCGTAGCCGGCAGGTGATTTTTGCGTGTCCGGCAGGTGGTTCTGGCGAGTCGAGCAGGTGGTTCCGGCCTGCTCGGCAGGTGCTTCCGGGGTCATTGGCACGTGGTTCTGGCATATCTGAGAGGTGGTTCCGGCATGCTCGGCAGGTGATTCCGGAGTGTTCGCCAAGTGTTTCCGGCGTGGCCGGCAGGTGATTTTGCATGTCCAGCGGTCGTTCCGGTGGGTCGAGCCGGTGGTTCCGGCGTGTCCGGCAGGTGGTTCCGGTCTGTCCGGCAGGTGGTTCTGTGGTGTCCGGCACGAGGTTCAGTCTGAGAGGCTGTGCCGGCATGCCCCTCACGTGATTCCGGCTTGTCCCCGAAGTGGTGCTGGTGTAGCGGGCAGGTGATTTTGGCGTGTCCGGCAGGTGGTTCAGGCGAGTTGAGCAGGTGGTTGCGACGTGCTCGGCAGGTGCTTCCGGCGTCTCCGGCACGTGTTTCTGGCACATCTGACTGGTGGTTCCGGCATGCCCGAAAGGTGATTCCGGTCTGTCCGGTAGGTGGTTCCGGCGTGCACGGCACGTGGTTCTGGTACGTCTCAGAGGTGGTTGCGTATGCCCAACAGGTGATTCCGGACTGTCCGCCACGTGCTTCTGGCACGTCTGAGAGGTGGTTCCAACATGCCCGGCAGGTCATTTCGGAGAGTCGTCCAAGTGGTTCTGGCGTAGCCCGCAGGTGATTTTGGCGTGTCCGGCAGGTGGTTCCGCCGTGCTCGGCAGGTGGTTCAGGCATGGCCGTCACGTGGTTCCAGTCTGTCCAGGACGTGTTTCCAGCTTCTCCGGAAGGTGGTTCCGGTACGTCTGAGAGGTGGTTCCGCCATGGCTGGCAGGTGATCCCGGACCGTCCCCCAGGTGGTTCTGGCATAGCCAGCAGTTGATATTGGCCTGTCCGGCAGGTGGTTCCAGCGATTCGAACAGGTGGCTCCGGCGTTCTTGGCAGGTGGTTCCGGTCTGTCCGGTAGGTGCTTCCGGCGTGTCTGGCACGTGCTTCCGGCACGTCTGAGAGGTGGTTCCGGCATGCGCGGCAGGTGATTCCGTAGTGTCCGCCAGGTGGTTCTGGCATACCCGGCAGGTGATTTTGGCGTGTCCGGCAGGTGTTTCTGGCGAGTCGAGCAGGTGGCTCCGGCATGCTCGGCAGGTGCTTCCGGCGTCTCCGGCACTTGGTTCTGGTGTGTCTGAGAGGTGGTTCCGGCATGTCCGGCAGATGATTCCGGAGTGTCCGCCAAGTGGTTCTGGCATACCCAGCAGGTGATTTTGGCGTGTCAGGGAGGTGGTACCGGTGAGTCGAGCAGGTGGTTCCGGCGTGCTCAGCAGCTGGTTCAGGCGGTTCTGGCAGGTGGTATCCGTCTGTTCGGGGTGTGGTTCCAGCATCTCATGAACACGTTTCTGGCACGTCTGAGATGTGGTTCCAGCCGGCCCGACAGGTGTTTCCGCAGTGTCCGCCAAGCGGGTCTGGCGTAGTTGGCAGGTGATTTTGGCATGACTGGCAGGTGGTTCCAGCAAGCCTGGCAGGTGATTCCAAAGTGTTCACCAACTGGTTGTGGCGTAGCCGGCAGGTGATTTTTGCGTGATCGGCAGGTGGTTCTGGCGAGTCGAGCAGGTGGTTCCGGCGTGCTCGGCTGGTGCTTCCGGGGTCATTGGCACGGGGTTCTGGCATGTCTGAGAGGTGGTTCCTGCATGCCCGGCAAGTGATTCCGGAGTGTTCGCCAAGTGGTTCTGGCATAGTCGGCAGGTGATTTTGGCCTGTCCGGCAGGTGGTTCAGGCGAGTTGAGCAGGTGGTTCCAACGTGCATGGCAGGTGCTTCCGGCGTCTCCGGCACGTGTTTCTGGCACATCTGACAGGTGGTTCCGGCATGCCCGAAAGGTGATTCCGGTCTGTCCGGTAGGTGGTTCCAGCCTGCACAGCATGTGGTTCTGGTACGTCTCAGAGGTGGTTGCGCATGCCCAACAGGTGATTCCGGACTGTCCGCCACATGGTTCTGGCACGTCTGAGAGGTGGTTCCGGCATGCCCGGAAGGTCATCCCAGAGAGTCCTCCAAGTGGTTCTGGCATAACACG
Organism: Equus przewalskii; assembly: GCF_037783145.1. Classification (NCBI taxonomy): domain Eukaryota; kingdom Metazoa; phylum Chordata; class Mammalia; order Perissodactyla; family Equidae; genus Equus; species Equus przewalskii. Next base: position 229,106 of record NW_027228469.1, read on the forward strand.
CAGGTGATTTTCGCGTGTCTGGCAGGTTGTTCCGTTGTGCTTGGCAGGTGGTTCAGGCTTGGCCGGCAGGTGGTTCCAGACTGTCCAGGACGTGTTTCCAGCTTCTCCGGCAGGTGGTTCTGGTACGTCTGAGAGGTGGTTCCGCCATGGATGGCAGGTGATTCCGGACCGTCCCCCAGGTGGTTCTGGCATAGCCAGCGGTTGATATTGGCCTGTCCGGCAGGTGGTTCCAGCGAGTCGAACAGGTGGCTCCGGCGTGTTCGGCAGGTGGTTCCGGTCTGTCCGGTAGGTGATTCCGGCGTGTCCGGCACGTGCTTCCGGCACGTCTGAGAGGTGGTTCCGGCCTGCGCGACAGGTGATTTCGGAGTGTCCGCCAGGTGGTTCTGGCGTACCCGGCAGGTGATTTTGGGGTGTCCGGCAGGTGTTTCTGGCGAGTCGAGCAGTTGGCTCCGGCATGCTCGGCAGGTGCTTCCGGCGTCTCCGGCACGTGGTTCTGGTGTGTCTGAGAGCTGGTCCCGGCATGTCCGGCAGATGATTCCGGAGTGTCCGCCAAGTGGTTCTGGCATACCCGGCTGGTGATTTGGGCATGTCAGGTAGGTGGTTCCGGCGAGTCGAGCAGGTGGCTCCGGCGTTCTCAGCAGGTTGTTCAGACGGGTCTGGCGGGTGTTTTCCGTCTGTTCGGGGTGTGGTTCCAGCACCTCATGCACATGGTTCTGGCACGTCTGAGATGTGGTTCCGGCCGGCCCGACAGGTGTTTCCACAGTGTCCGCCAAGTGGTACTGGCGTAGTTGGCATGTGATTTTGGCATGACCGGCAGGTGGTTCCAGCAAGCCCGGCAGGTGATTCCGAAGTGTTCCCCAACTGGTTGTGGCGTAGCCGGCAGGTGATTTTTGCGTGTCCGGCAGGTGGTTCTGGCGAGTCGAGCAGGTGGTTCCGGCGTGCTCGGGAGGTGCTTCCGGGGTCATTGGCACGTGGTTCTGGCATATCTGAGAGGTGGTTCCGGCATGCCCGAAAGGTGATTCCGGTCTGTCCGGTAGGTGGTTCCAGCCTGCACGGCATGTGGTTCTGGTACGTCTCAGAGGTGGTTGCGCATGCCCAACAGGTGATTCCGGACTGTCCGCCACATGGTTCTGGCACGTCTGAGAGGTGGTTCCAACACGCCCGGCAGGTCATTTCGGAGAGTCGTCCAAGTGGTTCTGGCATAGCCCGCAGGTGATTTTGGCGTGTCCGGCAGGTGGTTCCGCCGTGCTCGGCAGGTGGTTCAGGCTTGGCCGGCAAGTGGTTCCACACTGTCCAAGACGTGTTTCCAGCTTCTCCGGCAGGTGGTTCTGGTACGTGTGGAGGTGGTTCCGCCATGGCTGGCAGGTGATTCCGGACCGTCCCCCAGGTGGTTCTGGCATAGCCAGCAGTTGATATTGGCCTGTCCGGCAGGTGGTTCCAGCGAGTCGAACAGGTGGCTCCGGCATGCTCGGCAGGTGGTTCCGGTCTGTCCGGTAGGTGATTCCGGCGTGTCCGGCACGTGCTTCCGGCACGTCTGAGAGGTGGTTCCGGCATGCGCGACAGGTGCTTCCGGCATCTCCGGCACGTGGTTCTGGAGTGTCTGAGAGCTGGTTCCGGCATGTCCGGCAGATGATACCGGAGTGTCCGCCAAGTGGTTCTGGCATAGCCGGCTGGTGATTTGGGCATGTCAGGTAGATGGCTCCGGAGTGCTCGGCAGGTTGTTCAGACGGGTCTGGCAGGTGTTTTCCGTCTGTTCGGGTTGTGGTTCCAGCACCTCATGCACATGGTTCTGGCACGTCTGAGATGTGGTTCCGGCCGGCCCGACAGGTGTTTCCACAGTGTCCGCCAAGTGGTACTGGCGTAGTTGGCAGGTGATTTTGGCATGACCGGCAGGTGGTTCCAGCAAGCCCGGCAGGTGATTCCGAAGTGTTCCCCAACTGGTTGTGGCATAGCCGGCAGGTGATTTTTGCGTGTCCGGCAGGTGGTTCTGGCGAGTCGAGCAGGTGGTTCCGGCCTGCTCGGCAGGTGCTTCCGGGGTCATTGGCACGTGGTTCTGGCATATCTGAGAGGTGGTTCCGGCATGCTCGGCAGGTGATTCCGGAGTGTTCGCCAAGTGTTTCCGGCGTGGCCGGCAGGTGATTTTGCATGTCCAGCGGTCGTTCCGGTGGGTCGAGCCGGTGGTTCCGGCGTGTCCGGCAGGTGGTTCCGGTCTGTCCGGCAGGTGGTTCTGTGGTGTCCGGCACGAGGTTCAGTCTGAGAGGCTGTGCCGGCATGCCCCTCACGTGATTCCGGCTTGTCCCCGAAGTGGTGCTGGTGTAGCGGGCAGGTGATTTTGGCGTGTCCGGCAGGTGGTTCAGGCGAGTTGAGCAGGTGGTTGCGACGTGCTCGGCAGGTGCTTCCGGCGGCTCCGGCACGTGTTTCTGGCACATCTGACTGGTGGTTCCGGCATGCCCGAAAGGTGATTCCGGTCTGTCCGGTAGGTGGTTCCGGCGTGCACGGCACGTGGTTCTGGTGCGTCTCAGAGGTGGTTGCGTATGCCCAACAGGTGATTCCGGACTGTCCGCCACGTGCTTCTGGCACGTCTGAGAGGTGGTTCCAACATGCCCGGCAGGTCATTTCGGAGAGTCATCCAAGTGGTTCTGGCGTAGCCCGCAGGTGATTTTGGCGTGTCCGGCAGGTGGTTCCGCCGTGCTCGGCAGGTGGTTCAGGCATGGCCGTCACGTGGTTCCAGTCTGTCCAGGACGTGTTTCCAGCTTCTCCGGAAGGTGGTTCCGGTACGTCTGAGAGGTGGTTCCGCCATGGCTGGCAGGTGATCCCGGACCGTCCCCCGGGTGGTTCTGGCATAGCCAGCAGTTGATATTGGCCTGTCCGGCAGGTGGTTCCAGCGATTCGAACAGGTGGCTCCGGCGTTCTTGGCAGGTGGTTCCGGTCTGTCCGGTAGGTGTTTCCGGCGTGTCTGGCACGTGCTTCCGGCACGTCTGAGAGGTGGTTCCGGCATGCGCGACAGGTGATTCCATAGTGTCCGCCAGGTGGTTCTGGCATACCCGGCAGGTGATTTTGGCGTGTCCGGCAGGTGTTTCTGGCGAGTCGAGCAGGTGGCTCCGGCATGCTCGGCAGGTGCTTCCGGCGTCTCCGGCACTTGGTTCTGGTGTGTCTGAGAGGTGGTTCCGGCATGTCCGGCAGATGATTCCGGAGTGTCCGCCAAGTGGTTCTGGCATACCCAGCAGGTGATTTTGGCGTGTCAGGGAGGTGGTACCGGTGAGTCGAGCAGGTGGTTCCGGCGTGCTCAGCAGCTGGTTCAGGCGGTTCTGGCAGGTGGTATCCGTCTGTTCGGGGTGTGGTTCCAGCATCTCATGAACACGTTTCTGGCACGTCTGAGATGTGGTTCCAGCCGGCCCGACAGGTGTTTCCGCAGTGTCCGCCAAGCGGGTCTGGCGTAGTTGGCAGGTGATTTTGGCTTGACTGGCAGGTGGTTCCAGCAAGCCTGGCAGGTGATTCCAAAGTGTTCACCAACTGGTTGTGGCGTAGCCGGCAGGTGATTTTTGCGTGATCGGCAGGTGGTTCTGGCGAGTCGAGCAGGTGGTTCCGGCGTGCTCGGCTGGTGCTTCCGGGGTCATTGGCACGGGGTTCTGGCATGTCTGAGAGGTGGTTCCTGCATGCCCGGCAAGTGATTCCGGAGTGTTCGCCAAGTGGTTCTGGCATAGTCGGCAGGTGATTTTGGCCTGTCCGGCAGGTGGTTCAGGCGAGTTGAGCAGGTGGTTCCAACGTGCATGGCAGGTGCTTCCGGCGTCTCCGGCACGTGTTTCTGGCACATCTGACAGGTGGTTCCGGCATGCCCGAAAGGTGATTCCGGTCTGTCCGGTAGGTGGTTCCAGCCTGCACGGCATGTGGTTCTGGTACGTCTTAGAGGTGGTTGCGCATGCCCAACAGGTGATTCCGGACTGTCCGCCACATGGTTCTGACACGTCTGAGAGGTGGTTCCGGCATGCCCGGAAGGTCATCCCAGAGAGTCCTCCAAGTGGTTCTGGCATAACACGCAGGTGATTTTGGCGTGTCTGGCAGGTTGTTCCGTTGTGCTTGGCAGGTGGTTCAGGCTTGGCCGGCAAGTGGTTCCAGACTGTCCAGGACGTGTTTCCAGCTTCTCCGGCAGGTGGTTCTGGTACGTGTGGAGGTGGTTCCGCCATGGCTGGCAGGTGATTCCGGACCGTCCCCCAGGTGGTTCTGGCATAGCCAGCAGTTGATATTGGCCTGTCCGGCAGGTGGTTCCAGCGAGTCGAACAGGTGGCTCCGGCATGCTCGGCAGGTGGTTCCGGTCTGTCCGGTAGGTGATTCCGGCGTGTCCGGCACATGCTTCCGGCACATCTGAGAGGTGGTTCCGGCATGCGCGACAGGTGCTTCCGGCATCTCCGGCACGTGGTTCTGGAGTGTCTGAGAGCTGGTTCCGGCATGTCCGGCAGATGATACCGGAGTGTCCGCCAAGTGGTTCTGGCATAGCCGGCTGGTGATTTGGGCATGTCAGGTAGATGGCTCCGGAGTGCTCGGCAGGTTGTTCAGACGGGTCTGGCAGGTGTTTTCCGTCTGTTCGGGTTGTGGTTCCAGCACCTCATGCACATGGTTCTGGCACGTCTGAGATGTGGTTCCGGCCGGCCCGACAGGTGTTTCCACAGTGTCCGCCAAGTGGTACTGGCGTAGTTGGCAGGTGATTTTGGCATGACCGGCAGGTGGTTCCAGCAAGCCCGGCAGGTGATTCCGAAGTGTTCCCCAACTGGTTGTGGCATAGCCGGCAGGTGATTTTTGCGTGTCCGGCAGGTGGTTCTGGCGAGTCGAGCAGGTGGTTCCGGCCTGCTCGGCAGGTGCTTCCGGGGTCATTGGCACGTGGTTCTGGCATATCTGAGAGGTGGTTCCGGCATGCTCGGCAGGTGATTCCGGAGTGTTCGCCAAGTGTTTCCGGCGTGGCCGGCAGGTGATTTTGCATGTCCAGCGGTCGTTCCGGTGGGTCGAGCCGGTGGTTCCGGCGTGTCCGGCAGGTGGTTCCGGTCTGTCTGGCAGGTGGTTCTGTGGTGTCCGGCACGAGGTTCAGTCTGAGAGGCTGTGCCGGCATGCCCCTCACGTGATTCCGGCTTGTCCCCGAAGTGGTGCTGGTGTAGCGGGCAGGTGATTTTGGCGTGTCCGGCAGGTGGTTCAGGCGAGTTGAGCAGGTGGTTGCGACGTGCTCGGCAGGTGCTTCCGGCGTCTCCGGCACGTGTTTCTGGCACATCTGACTGGTGGTTCCGGCATGCCCGAAAGGTGATTCCGGTCTGTCCGGTAGGTGGTTCCGGCGTGCACGGCACGTGGTTCTGGTGCGTCTCAGAGGTGGTTGCGTATGCCCAACAGGTGATTCCGGACTGTCCGCCACGTGCTTCTGGCACGTCTGAGAGGTGGTTCCAACATGCCCGGCAGGTCATTTCGGAGAGTCGTCCAAGTGGTTCTGGCGTAGCCCGCAGGTGATTTTGGCGTGTCCGGCAGGTGGTTCCGCCGTGCTCGGCAGGTGGTTCAGGCATGGCCGTCACGTGGTTCCAGTCTGTCCAGGACGTGTTTCCAGCTTCTCCGGAAGGTGGTTCCGGTACGTCTGAGAGGTGGTTCCGCCATGGCTGGCAGGTGATCCCGGACCGTCCCCCAGGTGGTTCTGGCATAGCCAGCAGTTGATATTGGCCTGTCCGGCAGGTGGTTCCAGCGATTCGAACAGGTGGCTCCGGCGTTCTTGGCAGGTGGTTCCGGTCTGTCCGGTAGGTGTTTCCGGCGTGTCTGGCACGTGGTTCTGGCATATCTGAGAGGTGGTTCCGGCATGCTCGGCAGGTGATTCCGGAGTGTTCGCCAAGTGTTTCCGGCGTGGCCGGCAGGTGATTTTGCATGTCCAGCGGTCGTTCCGGTGGGTCGAGCCGGTGGTTCCGGCGTGTCCGGCAGGTGGTTCCGGTCTGTCTGGCAGGTGGTTCTGTGGTGTCCGGCACGAGGTTCAGTCTGAGAGGCTGTGCCGGCATGCCCCTCACGTGATTCCGGCTTGTCCCCGAAGTGGTGCTGGTGTAGCGGGCAGGTGATTTTGGCGTGTCCGGCAGGTGGTTCAGGCGAGTTGAGCAGGTGGTTGCGACGTGCTCGGCAGGTGCTTCCGGCGTCTCCGGCACGTGTTTCTGGCACATCTGACTGGTGGTTCCGGCATGCCCGAAAGGTGATTCCGGTCTGTCCGGTAGGTGGTTCCGGCGTGCACGGAAGGTCATCCCAGAGAGTCCTCCAAGTGGTTCTGGCATAACACGCAGGTGATTTTGGCGTGTCTGGCAGGTTGTTCCGTTGTGCTTGGCAGGTGGTTCAGGCTTGGCCGGCAAGTGGTTCCAGACTGTCCAGGACGTGTTTCCAGCTTCTCCGGCAGGTGGTTCTGGTACGTGTGGAGGTGGTTCCGCCATGGCTGGCAGGTGATTCCGGACCGTCCCCCAGGTGGTTCTGGCATAGCCAGCAGTTGATATTGGCCTGTCCGGCAGGTGGTTCCAGCGAGTCGAACAGGTGGCTCCGGCATGCTCGGCAGGTGGTTCCGGTCTGTCCGGTAGGTGATTCCGGCGTGTCCGGCACATGCTTCCGGCACGTCTGAGAGGTGGTTCCGGCATGCGCGACAGGTGCTTCCGGCGTCTCCGGCACGTGGTTCTGGAGTGTCTGAGAGCTGGTTCCGGCATGTCCGGCAGATGATACCGGAGTGTCCGCCAAGTGGTTCTGGCATAGCCGGCTGGTGATTTGGGCATGTCAGGTAGATGGCTCCGGAGTGCTCGGCAGGTTGTTCAGACGGGTCTGGCAGGTGTTTTCCGTCTGTTCGGGTTGTGGTTCCAGCACCTCATGCACATGGTTCTGGCACGTCTGAGATGTGGTTCCGGCCGGCCCGACAGGTGTTTCCACAGTGTCCGCCAAGTGGTACTGGCGTAGTTGGCAGGTGATTTTGGCATGACCGGCAGGTGGTTCCAGCAAGCCCGGCAGGTGATTCCGAAGTGTTCCCCAACTGGTTCTGGCATACCCGGCAGGTGATTTTGGCGTGTCCGGCAGGTGTTTCTGGCGAGTCGAGCAGGTGGCTCCGGCATGCTCGGCAGGTGCTTCCGGCGTCTCCGGCACTTGGTTCTGGTGTGTCTGAGAGGTGGTTCCGGCATGTCCGGCAGATGATTCCGGAGTGTCCGCCAAGTGGTTCTGGCATACCCAGCATGTGATTTTGGCGTGTCAGGGAGGTGGTACCGGTGAGTCGAGCAGGTGGTTCCGGCGTGCTCAGCAGCTGGTTCAGGCGGTTCTGGCAGGTGGTATCCGTCTGTTCGGGGTGTGGTTCCAGCATCTCATGAACACGTTTCTGGCACGTCTGAGATGTGGTTCCAGCCGGCCCGACAGGTGTTTCCGCAGTGTCCGCCAAGCGGGTCTGGCGTAGTTGGCAGGTGATTTTGGCATGACTGGCAGGTGGTTCCAGCAAGCCTGGCAGGTGATTCCAAAGTGTTCACCAACTGGTTGTGGCGTAGCCGGCAGGTGATTTTTGCATGATCGGCAGGTGGTTCTGGCGAGTCGAGCAGGTGGTTCCGGCGTGCTCGGCTGGTGCTTCCGGGGTCATTGGCACGGGGTTCTGGCATGTCTGAGAGGTGGTTCCTGCATGCCCGGCAAGTGATTCCGGAGTGTTCGCCAAGTGGTTCTGGCATAGTCGGCAGGTGATTTTGGCCTGTCCGGCAGGTGGTTCAGGCGAGTTGAGCAGGTGGTTCCAACGTGCATGGCAGGTGCTTCCGGCGTCTCCGGCACGTGTTTCTGGCACATCTGACAGGTGGTTCCGGCATGCCCGAAAGGTGATTCCGGTCTGTCCGGTAGGTGGTTCCAGCCTGCACGGCATGTGGTTCTGGTACGTCTTAGAGGTGGTTGCGCATGCCCAACAGGTGATTCCGGACTGTCCGCCACATGGTTCTGACACGTCTGAGAGGTGGTTCCGGCATGCCCGGAAGGTCATCCCAGAGAGTCCTCCAAGTGGTTCTGGCATAACACGCAGGTGATTTTGGCGTGTCTGGCAGGTTGTTCCGTTGTGCTTGGCAGGTGGTTCAGGCTTGGCCGGCAAGTGGTTCCAGACTGTCCAGGACGTGTTTCCAGCTTCTCCGGCAGGTGGTTCTGGTACGTGTGGAGGTGGTTCCGCCATGGCTGGCAGGTGATTCCGGACCGTCCCCCAGGTGGTTCTGGCATAGCCAGCAGTTGATATTGGCCTGTCCGGCAGGTGGTTCCAGCGAGTCGAACAGGTGGCTCCGGCATGCTCGGCAGGTGGTTCCGGTCTGTCCGGTAGGTGATTCCGGCGTGTCCGGCACGTGCTTCTGGCACGTCTGAGAGGTGGTTCCGGCATGCGCGACAGGTGCTTCCGGCATCTCCGGCACGTGGTTCTGGAGTGTCTGAGAGCTGGTTCCGGCATGTCCGGCAGATGATACCGGAGTGTCCGCCAAGTGGTTCTGGCATAGCCGGCTGGTGATTTGGGCATGTCAGGTAGATGGCTCCGGAGTGCTCGGCAGGTTGTTCAGACGGGTCTGGCAGGTGTTTTCCGTCTGTTCGGGTTGTGGTTCCAGCACCTCATGCACATGGTTCTGGCACGTCTGAGATGTGGTTCCGGCCGGCCCGACAGGTGTTTCCACAGTGTCCGCCAAGTGGTACTGGCGTAGTTGGCAGGTGATTTTGGCATGACCGGCAGGTGGTTCCAGCAAGCCCGGCAGGTGATTCCGAAGTGTTCCCCAACTGGTTGTGGCATAGCCGGCAGGTGATTTTTGCGTGTCCGGCAGGTGGTTCTGGCGAGTCGAGCAGGTGGTTCCGGCCTGCTCGGCAGGTGCTTCCGGGGTCATTGGCACGTGGTTCTGGCATATCTGAGAGGTGGTTCCGGCATGCTCGGCAGGTGATTCCGGAGTGTTCGCCAAGTGTTTCCGGCGTGGCCGGCAGGTGATTTTGCATGTCCAGCGGTCGTTCCGGTGGGTCGAGCCGGTGGTTCCGGCGTGTCCGGCAGGTGGTTCCGGTCTGTCCGGCAGGTGGTTCTGTGGTGTCCGACACGAGGTTCAGTCTGAGAGGCTGTGCCGGCATGCCCCTCACGTGATTCCGGCTTGTCCCCGAAGTGGTGCTGGTGTAGCGGGCAGGTGATTTTGGCGTGTCCGGCAGGTGGTTCAGGCGAGTTGAGCAGGTGGTTGCGACGTGCTCGGCAGGTGCTTCCGGCGTCTCCGGCACGTGTTTCTGGCACATCTGACTGGTGGTTCCGGCATGCCCGAAAGGTGATTCCGGTCTGTCCGGTAGGTGGTTCCGGCGTGCACGGCACGTGGTTCTGGTGCGTCTCAGAGGTGGTTGCGTATGCCCAACAGGTGATTCCGGACTGTCCGCCACGTGCTTCTGGCACGTCTGAGAGGTGGTTCCAACATGCCCGGCAGGTCATTTCGGAGAGTCGTCCAAGTGGTTCTGGCGTAGCCCGCAGGTGATTTTGGCGTGTCCGGCAGGTGGTTCCGCCGTGCTCGGCAGGTGGTTCAGGCATGGCCGTCACGTGGTTCCAGTCTGTCCAGGACGTGTTTCCAGCTTCTCCGGAAGGTGGTTCCGGTACGTCTGAGAGGTGGTTCCGCCATGGCTGGCAGGTGATCCCGGACCGTCCCCCAGGTGGTTCTGGCATAGCCAGCAGTTGATATTGGCCTGTCCGGCAGGTGGTTCCAGCGATTCGAACAGGTGGCTCCGGCGTTCTTGGCAGGTGGTTCCGGTCTGTCCGGTAGGTGTTTCCGGCGTGTCTGGAACGTGCTTCCGGCACGTCTGAGAGGTGGTTCCGGCATGCGCGACAGGTGATTCCGTAGTGTCCGCCAGGTGGTTCTGGCATACCCGGCAGGTGATTTTGGCGTGTCCGGCAGGTGTTTCAGGCGAGTCGAGCAGGTGGCTCCGGCATGCTCGGCAGGTGCTTCCGGCGTCTCCGGCACTTGGTTCTGGTGTGTCTGAGAGGTGGTTCCGGCATGTCCGGCAGATGATTCCGGAGTGTCCGCCAAGTGGTTCTGGCATACCCAGCAGGTGATTTTGGCGTGTCAGGGAGGTGGTACCGGTGAGTCGAGCAGGTGGTTCCGGCGTGCTCAGCAGCTGGTTCAGGCGGTTCTGGCAGGTGGTATCCGTCTGTTCGGGGTGTGGTTCCAGCATCTCATGAACACGTTTCTGGCACGTCTGAGATGTGGTTCCAGCCGGCCCGACAGGTGTTTCCGCAGTGTCCGCCAAGCGGGTCTGGCGTAGTTGGCAGGTGATTTTGGCATGACTGGCAGGTGGTTCCAGCAAGCCTGGCAGGTGATTCCAAAGTGTTCACCAACTGGTTGTGGCGTAGCCGGCAGGTGATTTTTGCGTGATCGGCAGGTGGTTCTGGCGAGTCGAGCAGGTGGTTCCGGCGTGCTCGGCTGGTGCTTCCGGGGTCATTGGCACGGGGTTCTGGCATGTCTGAGAGGTGGTTCCTGCATGCCCGGCAAGTGATTCCGGAGTGTTCGCCAAGTGGTTCTGGCATAGTCGGCAGGTGATTTTGGCCTGTCCGGCAGGTGGTTCAGGCGAGTTGAGCAGGTGGTTCCAACGTGCATGGCAGGTGCTTCCGGCGTCTCCGGCACGTGTTTCTGGCACATCTGACAGGTGGTTCCGGCATGCCCGAAAGGTGATTCCGGTCTGTCCGGTAGGTGGTTCCAGCCTGCACGGCATGTGGTTCTGGTACGTCTTAGAGGTGGTTGCGCATGCCCAACAGGTGATTCCGGACTGTCCGCCACATGGTTCTGACACGTCTGAGAGGTGGTTCCGGCATGCCCGGAAGGTCATCCCAGAGAGTCCTCCAAGTGGTTCTGGCATAACACGCAGGTGATTTTGGCGTGTCTGGCAGGTTGTTCCGTTGTGCTTGGCAGGTGGTTCAGGCTTGGCCGGCAAGTGGTTCCAGACTGTCCAGGACGTGTTTCCAGCTTCTCCGGCAGGTGGTTCTGGTACGTGTGGAGGTGGTTCCGCCATGGCTGGCAGGTGATTCCGGACCGTCCCCCAGGTGGTTCTGGCATAGCCAGCAGTTGATATGGGCCTGTCCGGCAGGTGGTTCCAGCGAGTCGAACAGGTGGCTCCGGCATGCTCGGCAGGTGGTTCCGGTCTGTCCGGTAGGTGATTCCGGCGTGTCCGGCACATGCTTCCGGCACATCTGAGAGGTGGTTCCGGCATGCGCGACAGGTGCTTCCGGCGTCTCCGGCACGTGGTTCTGGAGTGTCTGAGAGCTGGTTCCGGCATGTCCGGCAGATGATACCGGAGTGTCCGCCAAGTGGTTCTGGCATAGCCGGCTGGTGATTTGGGCATGTCAGGTAGATGGCTCCGGAGTGCTCGGCAGGTTGTTCAGACGGGTCTGGCAGGTGTTTTCCGTCTGTTCGGGTTGTGGTTCCAGCACCTCATGCACATGGTTCTGGCACGTCTGAGATGTGGTTCCGGCCGGCCTGACAGGTGTTTCCACAGTGTCCGCCAAGTGGTACTGGCGTAGTTGGCAGGTGATTTTGGCATGACCGGCAGGTGGTTCCAGCAAGCCCGGCAGGTGATTCCGAAGTGTTCCCCAACTGGTTGTGGCATAGCCGGCAGGTGATTTTTGCATGTCCGGCAGGTGGTTCTGGCGAGTCGAGCAGGTGGTTCCGGCCTGCTCGGCAGGTGCTTCCGGGGTCATTGGCACGTGGTTCTGGCATATCTGAGAGGTGGTTCCGGCATGCTCGGCAGGTGATTCCGGAGTGTTCGCCAAGTGTTTCCGGCGTGGCCGGCAGGTGATTTTGCATGTCCAGCGGTCGTTCCGGCGGGTCGAGCCGGTGGTTCCGGCGTGTCCGGCAGGTGGTTCCGGTCTGTCCGGCAGGTGGTTCTGTGGTGTCCGGCACGAGGTTCAGTCTGAGAGGCTGTGCCGGCATGCCCCTCACGTGATTCCGGCTTGTCCCCGAAGTGGTGCTGGTGTAGCGGGCAGGTGATTTTGGCGTTTCCGGCAGGTGGTTCAGGCGAGTTGAGCAGGTGGTTGCGACGTACTCGGCAGGTGCTTCCGGCGTCTCCGGCACGTGTTTCTGGCACATCTGACTGGTGGTTCCGGCATGCCCGAAAGGTGATTCCGGTCTGTCCGGTAGGTGGTTCCGGCGTGCACGGCACGTGGTTCTGGTACGTCTCAGAGGTGGTTGCGTATGCCCAACAGGTGATTCCGGACTGTCCGCCACGTGCTTCTGGCACGTCTGAGAGGTGGTTCCAACATGCCCGGCAGGTCATTTCGGAGAGTCGTCCAAGTGGTTCTGGTGTAGCCCGCAGGTGATTTTGGCGTGTCCGGCAGGTGGTTCCGCCGTGCTCGGCAGGTGGTTCAGGCATGGCCGTCACGTGGTTCCAGTCTGTCCAGGACGTGTTTCCAGCTTCTCCGGAAGGTGGTTCCGGTACGTCTGAGAGGTGGTTCCGCCATGGCTGGCAGGTGATCCCGGACCGTCCCCCAGGTGGTTCTGGCATAGCCAGCAGTTGATATTGGCCTGTCCGGCAGGTGGTTCCAGCGATTCGAACAGGTGGCTCCGGCGTTCTTGGCAGGTGGTTCCGGTCTGTCCGGTAGGTGTTTCCGGCGTGTCTGGCACGTGCTTCCGGCACGTCTGAGAGGTGGTTCCGGCATGCGCGGCAGGTGATTCCGTAGTGTCCGCCAGGTGGTTCTGGCATACCCGGCAGGTGATTTTGGCGTGTCCGGCAGGTGTTTCTGGCGAGTCGAGCAGGTGGCTCCGGCATGCTCGGCAGGTGCTTCCGGCGTCTCCGGCACTTGGTTCTGGTGTGTCTGAGAGGTGGTTCCGGCATGTCCGGCAGATGATTCCGGAGTGTCCGCCAAGTGGTTCTGGCATACCCAGCAGGTGATTTTGGCGTGTCAGGGAGGTGGTACCGGTGAGTCGAGCAGGTGGTTCCGGCGTGCTCAGCAGCTGGTTCAGGCGGTTCTGGCAGGTGGTATCCGTCTGTTCGGGGTGTGGTTCCAGCATCTCATGAACACGTTTCTGGCACGTCTGAGATGTGGTTCCAGCCGGCCCGACAGGTGTTTCCGCAGTGTCCGCCAAGCGGGTCTGGCGTAGTTGGCAGGTGATTTTGGCATGACTGGCAGGTGGTTCCAGCAAGCCTGGCAGGTGATTCCAAAGTGTTCACCAACTGGTTGTGGCGTAGCCGGCAGGTGATTTTTGCGTGATCGGCAGGTGGTTCTGGCGAGTCGAGCAGGTGGTTCCGGCGTGCTCGGCTGGTGCTTCCGGGGTCATTGGCACGGGGTTCTGGCATGTCTGAGAGGTGGTTCCTGCATGCCCGGCAAGTGATTCCGGAGTGTTCGCCAAGTGGTTCTGGCATAGTCGGCAGGTGATTTTGGCCTGTCCGGCAGGTGGTTCAGGCGAGTTGAGCAGGTGGTTCCAACGTGCATGGCAGGTGCTTCCGGCGTCTCCGGCACGTGTTTCTGGCACATCTGACAGGTGGTTCCGGCATGCCCGAAAGGTGATTCCGGTCTGTCCGGTAGGTGGTTCCAGCCTGCACGGCATGTGGTTCTGGTACGTCTCAGAGGTGGTTGCGCATGCCCAACAGGTGATTCCGGACTGTCCGCCACATGGTTCTGGCACGTCTGAGAGGTGGTTCCGGCATGCCCGGAAGGTCATCCCAGAGAGTCCTCCAAGTGGTTCTGGCATAACACGCAGGTGATTTTGGCGTGTCTGGCAGGTTGCTCCGTTGTGCTTGGCAGGTGGTTCAGGCTTGGCCGGCAGGTGGTTCCAGACTGTCCAGGACGTGTTTCCAGCTTCTCCGGCAGGTGGTTCTGGTACGTCTGAGAGGTGGTTCCGCCATGGATGGCAGGTGATTCCGGACCGTCCCCCAGGTGGTTCTGGCATAGCCAGCGGTTGATATTGGCCTGTCCGGCAGGTGGTTCCAGCGAGTCGAACAGGTGGCTCCGGCGTGTTCGGCAGGTGGTTCCGGTCTGTCCGGTAGGTGATTCCGGCGTGTCCGGCACGTGCTTCCGGCACGTCTGAGAGGTTGTTCCGGCCTGCGCGACAGGTGATTTCGGAGTGTCCGCCAGGTGGTTCTGGCGTACCCGGCAGGTGATTTTGGGGTGTCCGGCAGGTGTTTCTGGCGAGTCGAGCAGTTGGCTCCGGCATGCTCGGCAGGTGCTTCCGGCGTCTCCGGCACGTGGTTCTGGTGTGTCTGAGAGCTGGTCCCGGCATGTCCGGCAGATGATTCCGGAGTGTCCGCCAAGTGTTTCTGGCATACCCGGCTGGTGATTTGGGCATGTCAGGTAGGTGGTTCCGGCGAGTCGAGCAGGTGGCTCCGGCGTTCTCAGCAGGTTGTTCAGACGGGTCTGGCGGGTGTTTTCCGTCTGTTCGGGGTGTGGTTCCAGCACCTCATGCACATGGTTCTGGCACGTCTGAGATGTGGTTCCGGCCGGCCCGACAGGTGTTTCCACAGTGTCCGCCAAGTGGTACTGGCGTAGTTGGCAGGTGATTTTGGCATGACCGGCAGGTGGTTCCAGCAAGCCCGGCAGGTGATTCCGAAGTGTTCCCCAACTGGTTGTGGCGTAGCCGGCAGGTGATTTTTGCGTGTCCGGCAGGTGGTTCTGGCGAGTCGAGCAGGTGGTTCCGGCGTGCTCGGCAGGTGCTTCCGGGGTCATTGGCACGTGGTTCTGGCATATCTGAGAGGTGGTTCCGGCATGCCCGAAAGGTGATTCCGGTTTGTCCGGTAGGTGGTTCCAGCCTGCACGGCATGTGGTTCTGGTACGTCTCAGAGGTGGTTGCGCATGCCCAACAGGTGATTCCGGACTGTCCGCCACATGGTTCTGGCACGTCTGAGAGGTGGTTCCAACACGCCCGGCAGGTCATTTCGGAGAGTCGTCCAAGTGGTTCTGGCATAGCCCGAAGGTGATTTTGGCGTGTCCGGCAGGTGGTTCCACCGTGCTCGGTAGGTGGTTCAGGCTTGGCCGGCAAGTGGTTCCAGACTGTCCAGGACGTGTTTCCAGCTTCTCCAGCAGTTGGTCCTGGTACGTCTGAGAGGTGGTTCTGCCATGGCTGGCAGGTGATTCCGGACCGTCCCCCAGGTGGTTCTGGCATAGCCAGCAGTTGATATTGGCCTGTCCGGCAGGTGGTTCCAGCGAGTCGAAAAGGGGGCTCCGGCGTGCTCGGCAGGTGGTTCCGGTCTGTCCGGTAGGTGATTCCGGCGTGTCCGGCACGTGCTTGCGGCACGTCTGAGAGGTGGTTCCGGCATGCGCGACAGGTGATTCCGGAGTGTCCGCCAGGTGGTTCTGGCGCACCCGGCAGGTGATTTTGGCGTGTCCGGCAGGTGTTTCTGGCGAGTCGAGCAGGTGGCTCCGGCATGCTCGGCAGGTGCTTCCGGCGTCTCCGGCACTTGGTTCTGGTGTGTCTGAGAGGTGGTTCCGGCATGTCCGGCAGATGATTCCGGAGTGTCCGCCAAGTGGTTCTGGCATACCCAGCATGTGATTTTGGCGTGTCAGGGAGGTGGTACCGGTGAGTCGAGCAGGTGGTTCCGGCGTGCTCAGCAGCTGGTTCAGGCGGTTCTGGCAGGTGGTATCCGTCTGTTCGGGGTGTGGTTCCAGCATCTCATGAACACGTTTCTGGCACGTCTGAGATGTGGTTCCAGCCGGCCCGACAGGTGTTTCCGCAGTGTCCGCCAAGCGGTTCTGGCGTAGTTGGCAGGTGATTTTGGCATGACTGTCAGGTGGTTCCAGCAAGCCTGGCAGGTGATTCCAAAGTGTTCACCAACTGGTTGTGGCGTAGCCGGCAGGTGATTTTTGCGTGATCGGCAGGTGGTTCTGGCGAGTCGAGCAGGTGGTTCCGGCGTGCTCGGCTGGTGCTTCCGGGGTCATTGGCACGGGGTTCTGGCATGTCTGAGAGGTGGTTCCTGCATGCCCGGCAATTGATTCCGGAGTGTTCGCCAAGTGGTTCTGGCATAGTCGGCAGGTGATTTTGGCCTGTCCGGCAGGTGGTTCAGGCGAGTTGAGCAGGTGGTTCCAACGTGCATGGCAGGTGCTTCCGGCGTCTCCGGGACGTGTTTCTGGCACATCTGACAGGTGGTTCCGGCATGCCCGAAAGGTGATTCCGGTCTGTCCGGTAGGTGGTTCCAGCCTGCACGGCATGTGGTTCTGGTACGTCTCAGAGGTGGTTGCGCATGCCCAACAGGTGATTCCGGACTGTCCGCCACATGGTTCTGGCACGTCTGAGAGGTGGTTCCGGCATGCCCGGCAGGTCATCCCAGAGAGTCCTCCAAGTGGTTCTGGCATAACACGCAGGTGATTTTGAGTGTCTGGCAGGTTGTTCCGTTGTGCTTGGCAGGTGGTTCAGGCTTGGCCGGCAGGTGGTTCCAGACTGTCCAGGACGTGTTTCCAGCTTCTCCGGCAGGTGGTTCTGGTACGTCTGAGAGGTGGTTCCGCCATGGCTGGCAGGTGATTCCGGACCGTCCCCCAGGTGGTTCTGGCATAGCCAGCGGTTGATATTGGCCTGTCCGGCAGGTGGTTCCAGCGAGTCGAACAGGTGGCTCCGGCGCGTTCGGCAGGTGGTTCCGGTCTGTCCGGTAGGTGATTCCGGCGTGTCCGGCACGTGCTTCCGGCACGTCTGAGAGGTGGTTCCGGCATGCGCGACAGGTGATTTCGGAGTGTCCGCCAGGTGGTTCTGGCGTACCCGGCAGGTGATTTTGGCGTGTCCGGCAGGTGTTTCTGGCGAGTCGAGCAGTTGGCTCCGGCATGCTCGGCAGGTGCTTCCGGCGTCTCCGGCACGTGGTTCTGGTGTGTCTGAGAGCTGGTCCCGGCATGTCCGGCAGATGATTCCGGAGTGTCCGCCAAGTGGTTCTGGCATACCCGGCTGGTGATTTGGGCATGTCAGGTAGGTGGTCCCGGCGAGTCGAGCAGGTTGCTCCGGCGTGCTTAGCAGGTTGTTCAGACGGGTCTGGCGGGTGTTTTCCGTCTGTTCGGGGTGTGGTTCCAGCACCTCATGCACATGGTTCTGGCACGTCTGAGATGTGGTTCCGGCCGGCCCGACAGGTGTTTCCACAGTGTCCGCCAAGTGGTACTGGCGTAGTTGGCAGGTGATTTTGGCATGACCGGCAGGTGGTTCCAGCAAGCCCGGCAGGTGATTCCGAAGTGTTCCCCAACTGGTTGTGGCGTAGCCGGCAGGTGATTTTTGCGTGTCCGGCAGGTGGTTCTGGCGAGTCGAGCAGGTGGTTCAGGCGTGCTCGGCAGGTGCTTCCGCGGTCATTGGCACGTGGTTCTGGCATATCTGAGAGGTGGTTCCGGCATGCCCGAAAGGTGATTCCGGTCTGTCCGGTAGGTGGTTCCAGCCTGCACGGCATGTGGTTCTGGTACGTCTCAGAGGTGGTTGCGCATGCCCAACAGGTGATTCCGGACTGTCCGCCACATGGTTCTGGCACGTCTGAGAGGTGGTTCCAACACGCCCGGCAGGTCATTTCGGAGAGTCGTCCAAGTGGTTCTGGCATAGCCCGCAGGTGATTTTGGCGTGTCCGGCAGGTGGTTCCGCCGTGCTCGGCAGGTGGTTCAGGCTTGGCCGGCAAGTGGTTCCACACTGTCCAAGACGTGTTTCCAGCTTCTCCGGCAGGTGGTTCTGGTACGTCTGAGAGGTGGTTCCAGCAAGCCCGGCAGGTGATTCCGAAGTGTTCCCCAACTGGTTGTGGCGTAGCCAGCAGGTGATTTTTGCGTGTCCGGCAGGTGGTTCTGGCGAGTCGAGCAGGTGGTTCCGGCGTGCTCGGCAGGTGCTTCCGGGGTCATTGGCACGTGGTTCTGGCATATCTGAGAGGTGGTTCCGGCATGCCCGGCAGGTGATTCCGGAGTGTTCGCCAAGTGTTTCCGGCATAGCCGGCAGGTGATTTTGCATGTCCAGCGGTCGTTCCGGCGGGTCGAGCCGGTGGTTCCGGCGTGTCCGGCAGGTGGTTCCGGTCTGTCCGGCAGGTGGTTCTGTGGTGTCCGGCACGAGGTTCAGTCTGAGAGGCTGTGCCGGCATGCCCCTCACGTGATTCCGGCTTGTCCCCGAAGTGGTGCTGGTGTAGCGGGCAGGTGATTTTGGCATGTCCGGCAGGTGGTTCAGGCGAGTTGAGCAGGTGGTTGCGACGTGCTCGGCAGGTGCTTCCGGCGTCTCCGGCACGTGTTTCTGGCACATCTGACTGGTGGTTCCGGCATGCCCGAAAGGTGATTCCGGTCTGTCCGGTAGGTGGTTCCAGCCTGCACGGCATGTGGTTCTCGTACGTCTCAGAGGTGGTTGCGCATGCCCAACAGGTTATTTCGGACTGTCCACCACATGGTTCTGGCACGTCTGAGAGGTGGTTCCGGCATGCCCCGCAGGTCATCCCAGAGAGTCCTCCAAGTGGTTCTGGCATAACACGCAGGTGATTTTGGCGTGTCTGGCAGGCTGTTCCGTTGTGCTTGGCAGGTGGTTCAGGCTTGGCCGGCAGGTGGTTCCAGACTGTCCAGGACGTGTTTCCAGCTTCTCCGGCAGGTGGTCCTGGTACGTCTGAGAGGTGGTTCCGCCATGGCTGGCAGGTCATTCCGGACCGTCCCCTAGTTGGTTCTGGCATAGCCAGCAGTTGATATTGGCCTGTCCGGCAGGTGGTTCCAGCGAGTCGAACAGGTGGCTCCGGCGTGCTCGGCAGGTGGTTCCGGTCTGTCCGGTAGGTGATTCCGGCGTGTCCGGCACGTGCTTCCGGCACGTCTGAGAGGTGGTTCCGGCATGCGCGACAGGTGGTTTCGGAGTGTCCGCCAGGTGGTTCTGGCGTACCCGGCAGGTGATTTTGGCGTGTCCGGCAGGTGTTTCTGGCGAGTCGAGCAGGTGGCTCCGGCATGCTCGGCAGGTGCTTCCGGCGTCTCCGGCACGTGGTTCTGGTGTGTCTGAGAGCTGGTTCCGGCATGTCCGGCAGATGATTCCGGAGTGTCCGCCAAGTGGTTCTGGCATACCCGGCTGGTGATTTGGGCAAGTCAGGTAGGTGGTTCCGGCGAGTCGAGCAGGTGGCTCCGGCGTGCTCGGCAGGTTGTTCAGACGTGTCGGCAGGTGTTTTCCGTCTGTTCGGGCTGTGGTTCCAGCATCTCATGCACATGGTTCTGGCACGTCTGAGATGTGGTTCCGGCCGGCCCGACAGGTGTTTCCACAGTGTCCGCCAAGTGGTACTGGCGTAGTTGGCAGGTGATTGTGGCATGACCGGCAGGTGGTTCCAGCAAGCCCGGCAGGTGATTCCGAAGTGTTCCCCAACTGGTTGTGGCGTAGCCGGCAGGTGATTTCTGCGTGTCCGGCAGGTGGTTCTGGCGAGTCGAGCAGGTGGTTCAGGCGTGCTCGGCAGGTGCTTCCGGGGTCATTGGCACGTGGTTCTGGCATATCTGAGAGGTGGTTCCGGCATGCCCGGCAGGTGATTCCGGAGTGTTCGCCAAGTGTTTCCGGCGTGGCCGGCAGGTGATTTTGCATGTCCAGCGGTCGTTCCGGCGGGTCGAGCCGGTGGTTCCGGCGTGTCCGGCAGGTGGTTCCGGTCTGTCCGGCAGGTGGTTCTGTGGTGTCCGGCACGAGGTTCAGTCTGAGAGGCTGTGCCGGCATGCCCCTCACGTGATTCCGGCTTGTCCCCGAAGTGGTGCTGGTGTAGCGGGCAGGTGATTTTGTCGTGTCCGGCAGGTGGTTCAGGCGAGTTGAGCAGGTGGTTGCGACGTGCTCGGCAGGTGCTTCCGGCGTCTCCGGCACGTGTTTCTGGCACATCTGACTGGTGGTTCCGGCATGCCCAAAAGTTGATTCCGGTCTGTCCGGTAGGTGGTTCCGGCGTGCACGGCACGTGGTTCTGGTACGTCTCAGAGGTGGTTGCGTATGCCCAACAGGTGATTCCGGACTGTCCGCCACGTGCTTCTGGCACGTCTGAGAGGTGGTTCCAACATGCCCGGCAGGTCATTTCGGAGAGTCGTCCAAGTGGTTCTGGCGTAGCCCGCAGGTGATTTTGGCGTGTCCGGCAGGTGGTTCCGCCGTGCTCGGCAGGTGGTTCAGGCATGGCCGTCACGTGGTTCCAGTCTGTCCAGGACGTGTTTCCAGCTTCTCCGGAAGGTGGTTCCGGTACGTCTGAGAGGTGGTTCCGCCATGGCTGGCAGGTGATCCCGGACCGTCCCCCAGGTGGTTCTGGCATAGCCAGCAGTTGATATTGGCCTGTCCGGCAGGTGGTTCCAGCGATTCGAACAGGTGGCTCCGGCGTTCTTGGCAGGTGGTTCCGGTCTGTCCGGTAGGTGTTTCCGGCGTGTCTGGCACGTGCTTCCGGCACGTCTGAGAGGTGGTTCCGGCATGCGCGACAGGTGATTCCGTAGTGTCCGCCAGGTGGTTCTGGCATACCCGGCAGGTGATTTTGGCGTGTCCGGCAGGTGTTTCTGGCGAGTCGAGCAGGTGGCTCCGGCATGCTCGGCAGGTGCTTCCGGCGTCTCCGGCACTTGGTTCTGGTGTGTCTGAGAGGTGGTTCCGGCATGTCCGGCAGATGATTCCGGAGTGTCCGCCAAGTGGTTCTGGCATACCCAGCAGGTGATTTTGGCGTGTCAGGGAGGTGGTACCGGTGAGTCGAGCAGGTGGTTCCGGCGTGCTCAGCAGCTGGTTCAGGCGGTTCTGGCAGGTGGTATCCGTCTGTTCGGGGTGTGGTTCCAGCATCTCATGAACACGTTTCTGGCACGTCTGAGATGTGGTTCCAGCCGGCCCGACAGGTGTTTCCGCAGTGTCCGCCAAGCGGGTCTGGCGTAGTTGGCAGGTGATTTTGGCATGACTGGCAGGTGGTTCCAGCAAGCCTGGCAGGTGATTCCAAAGTGTTCACCAACTGGTTGTGGCGTAGCCGGCAGGTGATTTTTGCGTGATCGGCAGGTGGTTCTGGCGAGTCGAGCAGGTGGTTCCGGCGTGCTCGGCTGGTGCTTCCGGGGTCATTGGCACGGGGTTCTGGCATGTCTGAGAGGTGGTTCCTGCATGCCCGGCAAGTGATTCCGGAGTGTTCGCCAAGTGGTTCTGGCATAGTCGGCAGGTGATTTTGGCCTGTCCGGCAGGTGGTTCAGGCGAGTTGAGCAGGTGGTTCCAACGTGCATGGCAGGTGCTTCCGGCGTCTCCGGCACGTGTTTCTGGCACATCTGACAGGTGGTTCCGGCATGCCCGAAAGGTGATTCCGGTCTGTCCGGTAGGTGGTTCCAGCCTGCACGGCATGTGGTTCTGGTACGTCTCAGAGGTGGTTGCGCATGCCCAACAGGTGATTCCGGACTGTCCGCCACATGGTTCTGGCACGTCTGAGAGGTGGTTCCAACACGCCCGGCAGGTCATTTCGGAGAGTCGTCCAAGTGGTTCTGGCATAGCCCGAAGGTGATTTTGGCGTGTCCGGCAGGTGGTTCCGCCGTGCTCGGTAGGTGGTTCAGGCTTGGCCGGCAAGTGGTTCCAGACTGTCCAGGACGTGTTTCCAGCTTCTCCAGCAGGTGGTTCTTGTACGTCTGAGAGGTGGTTCTGCCATGGCTGGCAGGTGATTCCGGACCGTCCCCCAGGTGGTTCTGGCATAGCCAGCAGTTGATATTGGCCTGTCCGGCAGGTGGTTCCAGCGAGTCGAACAGGGGGCTCCGGCGTGCTCGGCAGGTGGTTCCGGTCTGTCCGGTAGGTGATTCCGGCGTGTCCGGCACGTGCTTGCGGCACGTCTGAGAGGTGGTTTCGGCATGCGCGACAGGTGATTCCGGAGTGTCCGCCAGGTGGTTCTGGCGTACCCGGCAGGTGATTTTGGCGTGTCCGGCAGGTGTTTCTGGCGAGTCGAGAAGGTGGCTCCGGCATGCTCGGCAGGTGCTTCCGTCGTCTCCGGCACTTGGTTCTGGTGTGTCTGAGAGGTGGTTCCTGCATGCCCGGCAAGTGATTCCGGAGTGTTCGCCAAGTGGTTCTGGCATAGTCGGCAGGTGATTTTGGCCTGTCCGGCAGGTGGTTCAGGCGAGTTGAGCAGGTGGTTCCAACGTGCATGGCAGGTACTTCCGGCGTCTCCGGGACGTGTTTCTGGCACATCTGACAGGTGGTTCCGGCATGCCCGAAAGGTGATTCCGGTCTGTCCGGTAGGTGGTTCCAGCCTGCACGGCATGTGGTTCTGATACGTCTCAGAGGTGGTTGCGCATGCCCAACAGGTGATTCCGGACTGTCCGCCACATGGTTCTGGCACGTCTGAGAGGTGGTTCCGGCATGCCCGGCAGGTCATCCCAGAGAGTCCTCCAAGTGGTTCTGGCATAACACGCAGGTGATTTTGGCGTGTCTGGCAGGTTGTTCCGTTGTGCTTGGCAGGTGGTTCAGGCTTGGCCGGCAGGTGGTTCCAGACTGTCCAGGACGTGTTTCCAGCTTCTCCGGCAGGTGGTTCTGGTATGTCTGAGAGGTGGTTCCGCCATGGCTGGCAGGTGATTCCGGACCGTCCCCCAGGTGGTTCTGGCATAGCCAGCGGTTGATATTGGCCTGTCCGGCAGGTGGTTCCAGCGAGTCGAACAGGTGGCTCCGGCATGTTCGGCAGGTGGTTCCGGTCTGTCCGGTAGGTGATTCCGGCGTGTCCGGCACGTGCTTCCGGCACGTCTGAGAGGTGGTTCCGGCATGCGCGACAGGTGATTTCGGAGTGTCCGCCAGGTGGTTCTGGCGTACCCGGCAGGTGATTTTGGCGTGTCCGGCAGGTGTTTCTGGCGAGTCGAGCAGTTGGCTCCGGCATGCTCGGCAGGTGCTTCCGGCGTCTCCGGCACGTGGTTCTGGTGTGTCTGAGAGCTGGTCCCGGCATGTCCGGCAGATGATTCCGGAGTGTCCGCCAAGTGGTTCTGGCATACCCGGCTGGTGATTTGGGCATGTCAGGTAGGTGGTCCCGGCGAGTCGAGCAGGTTGCTCCGGCGTGCTTAGCAGGTTGTTCAGACGGGTCTGGCGGGTGTTTTCCGTCTGTTCGGGGTGTGGTTCCAGCACCTCATGCACATGGTTCTGGCACGTCTGAGATGTGGTTCCGGCCGGCCCGACAGGTGTTTCCACAGTGTCCGCCAAGTGGTACTGGCGTAGTTGGCAGGTGATTTTGGCATGACCGGCAGGTGGTTCCAGCAAGCCCGGCAGGTGATTCCGAAGTGTTCCCCAACTGGTTGTGGCGTAGCCGGCAGGTGATTTTTGCGTGTCCGGCAGGTGGTTCTGGCGAGTCGAGCAGGTGGTTCCGGCGTGCTCGGCAGGTGCTTCCGGGGTCATTGGCACGTGGTTCTGGCATATCTGAGAGGTGGTTCCGGCATGCCCGGCAGGTGATTCCGGAGTGTTCGCCAAGTGTTTCCGGCGTGGCCGGCAGGTGATTTTGCATGTCCAGCGGTCGTTCCGGCGGGTCGAGCCGGTGGTTCCGGCGTGTCCGGCAGGTGGTTCCCGTCTGTCCGGCCGGTGGTTCTGTGGTGTCCGGCACGAGGTTCAGTCTGAGAGGCTGTGCCGGCATGCCCCTCACGTGATTCCGGCTTGTCCCCGAAGTGGTGCTGGTGTAGCGGGCAGGTGATTTTGTCGTGTCCGGCAGGTGGTTCAGGCGAGTTGAGCAGGTGGTTGCGACGTGCTCGGCAGGTGCTTCCGGCGTCTCCGGCACGTGTTTCTGGCACATCTGACTGGTGGTTCCGGCATGCCCGAAAGTTGATTCCGGTCTGTCCGGTAGGTGGTTCCGGCGTGCACGGCACGTGGTTCTGGTACGTCTCAGAGGTGGTTGCGTATGCCCAACAGGTGATTCCGGACTGTCCGCCACGTGCTTCTGGCACGTCTGAGAGGTGGTTCCAACATGCCCGGCAGGTCATTTCGGAGAGTCGTCCAAGTGGTTCTGGCGTAGCCCGCAGGTGATTTTGGCGTGTCCGGCAGGTGGTTCTGCCGTGCTCGGCAGGTGGTTCAGGCATGGCCGTCACGTGGTTCCAGTCTGTCCAGGACGTGTTCCCAGCTTCTCCGGCAGGTGGTCCTGGTATGTCTGAGAGGTGGTTCCGCCATTGCTGGCAGGTGATTCCGGACAGTCCCCCAGGTGGTTCTGGCATAGCCAGCAGTTGATATTGGCCTGTCCGGCAGGTGGTTCCAGCGAGTCGAACAGGTGGCTCCGGCGTGCTCGGCAGGTGGTTCCGGTCTGTCCGGTAGGTGATTCCGGCGTGTCCGGCACGTGCTTTCGGCACGTCTGAGAGGTGGTTCTGGCATGCGCGACAGGTGATTTCGAAGTGTCCGCCAGGTGGTTCTGGCGTACCCGGCAGGTGATTTTGGCGTGTCCGGCAGGTGTTTCTGGCGAGTCGAGCAGGTGGCTCCGGCATGCTCGGCAGGTGCTTCCGGCGTCTCCGGCACGTGGTTCTGGAGTGTCTGAGAGCTGGTTCCGGCATGTCCGGCAGATGATTCCGGAGTGTCCGCCAAGTGGTTCTGGCATAGCCGGCTGGTGATTTGGGCATGTCAGGTAGGTGGCTCCGGCGTGCTCGGCAGGTTGTTCAGACGGGTCTGGCAGGTGTTTTCCGTCTGTTCGGGGTGTGGTTCCAGCACCTCATGCACATGGTTCTGGCACGTCTGAGATGTGGTTCCGGCCGGCCCGACAGGTGTTTCCACAGTGTCCGCCAAGTGGTACTGGCGTAGTTGGCAGGTGATTTTGGCATGACCGGCAGGTGGTTCCAGCAAGCCCGGCAGGTGATTCCGAAGTGTTCCCCAACTGGTTGTGGCGTAGCCGGCAGGTGATTTTTGCGTGTCCGGCAGGTGGTTCTGGCGAGTCGAGCAGGTGGTTCCGGCGTGCTCGGCAGGTGCTTCCGGGGTCATTGGCACGTGGTTCTGGCATATCTGAGAGGTGGTTCCGGCATGCCCGGCAGGTGATTCCGGAGTGTTCGCCAAGTGTTTCCGGCGTGGCCGGCAGGTGATTTTGCATGTCCAGCGGTCGTTCCGGCGGGTCGAGCCGGTGGTTCCGGCGTGTCCGGCAGGTGGTTCCGGTCTGTCCGGCAGGTGGTTCTGTGGTGTCCGGCACGAGGTTCAGTCTGAGAGGCTGTGCCGGCATGCCCCTCACGTGATTCCGGCTTGTCCCCGAAGTGGTGCTGGTGTAGCGGGCAGGTGATTTTGGCGTGTCCGGCAGGTGGTTCAGGCGAGTTGAGCAGGTGGTTGCGACGTGCTCGGCAGGTGCTTCCGGCGTCTCCGGCACGTGTTTCTGGCACATCTGACTGGTGGTTCCGGCATGCCCAAAAGTTGATTCCGGTCTGTCCGGTAGGTGGTTCCGGCGTGCACGGCACGTGGTTCTGGTACGTCTCAGAGGTGGTTGCGTATGCCCAACAGGTGATTCCGGACTGTCCGCCACGTGCTTCTAGCACGTCTGAGAGGTGGTTCCAACATGCCCGGCAGGTCATTTCGGAGAGTCGTCCAAGTGGTTCTGGCGTAGCCCGCAGGTGATTTTGGCGTGTCCGGCAGGTGGTTCCGCCGTGCTCGGCAGGTGGTTCAGGCATGGCCGTCACGTGGTTCCAGTCTGTCCAGGACGTGTTCCCAGCTTCTCCGGCAGGTGGTCCTGGTATGTCTGAGAGGTGGTTCCGCCATGGCTGGCAGGTGATTCCGGACAGTCCCCCAGGTGGTTCTGGCATAGCCAGCAGTTGATATTGGCCTGTCCGGCAGGTGGTTCCAGCGAGTCGAACAGGTGGCTCCGGCGTGCTCGGCAGGTGGTTCCGGTCTGTCCGGTAGGTGATTCCGGCGTGTCCGGCACGTGCTTTCGGCACGTCTGAGAGGTGGTTCCGGCATGCGCGACAGGTGATTTCGAAGTGTCCGCCAGGTGGTTCTGGCGTACCCGGCAGGTGATTTTGGCGTGTCCGGCAGGTGTTTCTGGCGAGTCGAGAAGGTGGCTCCGGCATGCTCGGCAGGTGCTTCCGTCGTCTCCGGCACTTGGTTCTGGTGTGTCTGAGAGGTGGTTCCGGCATGTCCAGCAGATGATTCCGGAGTGTCCGCCAAGTGGTTCTGGCATACCCAGCAGGTGATTTTGGCGTGTCAGGGAGGTGGTACCGGTGAGTCGAGCAGGTGGTTCCGGCGTGCTCAGCAGCTGGTTCAGGCGGTTCTGGCAGGTGGTATCCGTCTGTTCGGGGTGTGGTTCCAGCATCTCATGAACACGTTTCTGGCACGTCTGAGATGTGGTTCCAGCCGGCCCGACAGGTGTTTCCGCAGTGTCCGCCAAGCGGTTCTGGCGTAGTTGGCAGGTGATTTTGGCATGACTGGCAGGTGGTTCCAGCAAGCCTGGCAGGTGATTCCAAAGTGTTCACCAACTGGTTGTGGCGTAGCCGGCAGGTGATTTTTGCGTGATCGGCAGGTGGTTCTGGCGAGTCGAGCAGGTGGTTCCGGCGTGCTCGGCTGGTTCTTCCGGGGTCATTGGCACGGGGTTCTGGCATGTCTGAGAGGTGGTTCCTGCATGCCCAGCAAGTGATTCCGGAATGTTCGCCAAGTGGTTCTGGCATAGTCGGCAGGTGATTTTGGCCTGTCCGGCAGGTGGTTCAGGCGAGTTGAGCAGGTGGTTCCAACGTGCATGGCAGGTGCTTCCGGCGTCTCCGGGACGTGTTTCTGGCACATCTGACAGGTGGTTCCGGCATGCCCGAAAGGTGATTCCGGTCTGTCCGGTAGGTGGTTCCAGCCTGCACGGCATGTGGTTCTGGTACGTCTCAGAGGTGGTTGCGCATGCCCAACAGGTGATTCCGGACTGTCCGCCACATGGTTCTGGCACGTCTGAGAGGTGGTTCCGGCATGCCCGGCAGGTCATCCCAGAGAGTCCTCCAAGTGGTTCTGGCATAACACGCAGGTGATTTTGGCGTGTCTGGCAGGTTGTTCCGTTGTGCTTGGCAGGTGGTTCAGGCTTGGCCGGCAGGTGGTTCCAGACTGTCCAGGACGTGTTTCCAGCTTCTCCGGCAGGTGGTTCTGGTACGTCTGAGAGGTGGTTCCGCCATGGCTGGCAGGTGATTCCGGACCGTCCCCCAGGTGGTTCTGGCATAGCCAGCGGTTGATATTGGCCTGTCCGGCAGGTGGTTCCAGCGAGTCGAACAGGTGGCTCCGGCGTGTTCGGCAGGTGCTTCCGGTCTTTCCGGTAGGTGATTCCGGCGTGTCCGGCACGTGCTTCCGGCACGTCTGAGAGGTGGTTCCGGCATGCGCGACAGGTGATTTCGGAGTGTCCGCCAGGTGGTTCTGGCGTACCCGGCAGGTGATTTTGGCGTGTCCGGCAGGTGTTTCTGGCGAGTCGAGCAGTTGGCTCCGGCATGCTCGGCAGGTGCTTCCGGCGTCTCCGGCACGTGGTTCTGGTGTGTCTGAGAGCTGGTCCCGGCATGTCCGGCAGATGATTCCGGAGTGTCCGCCAAGTGGTTCTGGCATACCCGGCTGGTGATTTGGGCATGTCAGGTAGGTGGTCCCGGCGAGTCGAGCAGGTTGCTCCGGCGTGCTTAGCAGGTTGTTCAGACGGGTCTGGCGGGTGTTTTCCGTCTGTTCGGGGTGTGGTTCCAGCACCTCATGCACATGGTTCTGGCACGTCTGAGATGTGGTTCCGGCCGGCCCGACAGGTGTTTCCACAGTGTCCGCCAAGTGGTACTGGCGTAGTTGGCAGGTGATTTTGGCATGACCGGCAGGTGGTTCCAGCAAGCCCGGCAGGTGATTCCGAAGTGTTCCCCAACTGGTTGTGGCGTAGCCGGCAGGTGATTTTTGCGTGTCCGGCAGGTGGTTCTGGCGAGTCGAGCAGGTGGTTCCGGCGTGCTCGGCAGGTGCTTCCGGGGTCATTGGCACGTGGTTCTGGCATATCTGAGAGGTGGTTCCGGCATGCCCGGCAGGTGATTCCGGAGTGTTCGCCAAGTGTTTCCGGCGTGGCCGGCAGGTGATTTTGCATGTCCAGCGGTCGTTCCGGCGGGTCGAGCCGGTGGTTCCGGCGTGTCCGGCAGGTGGTTCCGGTCTGTCCGGCAGGTGGTTCTGTGGTGTCCGGCACGAGGTTCAGTCTGAGAGGCTGTGCCGGCATGCCCCTCACGTGATTCCGGCTTGTCCCCGAAGTGGTGCTGGTGTAGCGGGCAGGTGATTTTGTCGTGTCCGGCAGGTGGTTCAGGCGAGTTGAGCAGGTGGTTGCGACGTGCTCGGCAGGTGCTTCCGGCGTCTCCGGCACGTGTTTCTGGCACATCTGACTGGTGGTTCCGGCATGCCCAAAAGTTGATTCCGGTCTGTCCGGTAGGTGGTTCCGGCGTGCACGGCACGTGGTTCTGGTACGTCTCAGAGGTGGTTGCGTATGCCCAACAGGTGATTCCGGACTGTCCGCCACGTGCTTCTGGCACGTCTGAGAGGTGGTTCCAACATGCCCGGCAGGTCATTTCGGAGAGTCGTCCAAGTGGTTCTGGCGTAGCCCGCAGGTGATTTTGGCGTGTCCGGCAGGTGGTTCCGCCGTGCTCGGCAGGTGGTTCAGGCATGGCCGTCACGTGGTTCCAGTCTGTCCAGGACGTGTTCCCAGCTTCTCCGGCAGGTGGTCCTGGTATGTCTGAGAGGTGGTTCCGCCATGGCTGGCAGGTGATTCCGGACAGTCCCCCAGGTGGTTCTGGCATAGCCAGCAGTTGATATTGGCCTGTCCGGCAGGTGGTTCCAGCGAGTCGAACAGGTGGCTCCGGCGTGCTCGGCAGGTGGTTCCGGTCTGTCCGGTAGGTGATTCCGGCGTGTCCGGCACGTGCTTTCGGCACGTCTGAGAGGTGGTTCCGGCACGCCCGACAGGTGATTCCGGAGCGTCCGCCAAGTGTTTCCGGCGTACCCGGCAGGTGATTTTGGCATGTCCGACAGGTGTTTCTTGCGAGTGGAGCAGGTGGCTCAGCCATGCTCAGCAGGTGCTTCCGGCGTGTCCGGCACGTGGTTCTGGTGTGTCTGAGAGCTGGTTCTGGCATGTCCGGCAGATGATTCCGGAGTGTCCACCAAGTGGTTCTGGTAGACCTGGCAGGTGATTTTGGCGTGTCAGGAAGTTGGTTCCGGCTAGTTGAGCAGGTGGATCAGGCGTGCTCGCCAGGGGGTTCAGGCGGGTCTGTCAGGTGGTTTCGGTCTGTTCGGGCAGTGGTTCCGGCATCTCAGGCACATGGTTCTGGCACGTCTGAGAGGTGGTTCCGGCCGGCCCGACAGGTGTTTCCATGGTGTCCGCCAAGTGGTTCTGGCATAGCTGGCAGGTGATGTTGGCGTGACCGGCAGGTGGTTCCAGCAAGCCCGGCAGGTGATTCCGAAGAGTTCACCAAATGGTTGTGGCGTAGCCGGCAGGTGATTTTGGCGTGTCCAGCAGGTGGTTTGGGAGAGTCGAGCAGGTGGTTCTGGCGTGCTCGGCAGGTGCTTCCGGTGTCATTGGCATGTGGTTCCGGCATGTCTGAGAGGTGGTTCCGCCATGCCCGGCAGGTGATTCCGAAGAGTTCACCAAATGGTTGTGGCGTAGCCGGCAGGTGATTTTGGCGTGTCAGGACGGCGGTTCCGGCTAGTTGAGCAGGTGGATCAGGCGTGCTCGCCAGGGGGTTCAGGCGGGTCTGGCAGGTGGTTTCGGTCTGTTCGGGGAGTTGTTCCGACATCTCAGGCACATGGTTCTGGCACGTCTGAGAGGTGGTTCCGGCCGGCCGGAGAGGTGTTTCCGGAGTGTCCGCCAAGTGGTTCTGGCGTAGCTGAAAGGTGATGTTGGCGTGACCGGCAGGTGGTTCCAGCCAGCCCGGCAGGTGATTCCGGAGTGTATGCCGAGTGGTTCTGGCGTAGCCGGCAGGTGATTTTGGCGTGTCCAGCAGGTGGTTCCGGCGAGTTCCGCAGGTGGTACCAGCGTGTCCGGTACATGGTTCTGGCACGTCTGAGAGATGGTTCCGGCATGCCAGGCAGGTGATTCCGGAGCGTCCGTCACGAGGTTCTGGCGTACCCGGCAGGGGATTTTGGCGTGTCTGGCAGGTATTTCTTGCAAGTCGAGCATTTGGCTCAGGCATGATCAGCAGGTGCTTCCGGTGTGTCTGGCACGTGGTTCTCGTGTGTCTGACGGCTGGTTCTGGCATGTCCGGCAGATGATTCCGTAGTGTCCACCAAGTGGTTGTGGCATACCCGGAAGGTGATTTTGGCGTGTCAGGTAGATGGTTCTGGCGCATCGAATAGGTGGTTCCGGTGTGCTCGGCAGGTGGTTCAGGCGGGTCTGGCAGGTGGTTTCGGTCTGTTCGGGGTGTGGTTCTGGCATCTCAGGCACATGGTTCTGGCACGTCTGAGAGGTGGTTCCGGCCGGCCCGACGTGTGTTTCCATGGTGTCCGCCAAGTGGTTCTGGCATAGCTGGCACGTGATGTTGGCGTGACTGGCAGGTGGTTCCAGAAAGCCGGGCAGGTGATTCCGAATATTTCACCAAATTGTTGTTCCCTACCCGGCAGGTGATTTTGGCGTGTCCAGCAGGTGGTTTTGGCGAGTCGAGCAGGTGGTTCTGGCGTGCTCGGCAGGTGCTTCCGGTGTCATTGGCATGTGGTTCCGGCATGTCTGAGAGGTGGTTCCGCCATGCCCGGCAGGTGATTCCGGAGTGTTCGCCAAGTGGTTCTGGCGTAGCCGGCAGGTGATTTTGCATGTCCAGCAATGGTTCCGGCGAGTCGAGCCGGTGGTTCCGGCATGTCCGGCAGGTGATTCCGGCATGTCCACCAGGTGGTTCTGGGGAGTGGATCAGGTGGTTCCGAAATGCCCGGCAGGTGATTCCGGAGTGTCCGGCATGTGGTTCTGGCACCTCTGAGAGGTTGTTCTGGCATGCCCGGCAGGTGATACCGGAGTGTCCGGCATTTGGTTCTGGCACCTCTGAGAGGTGGTTCCATGATGCCTGGCATGTGATTCCAGAGTGTCTGCCGAGTGCTTCTGGCGTGTCCAACAGGTGTTTCCGGTCTGTCCGGCAGGTGGTTCTGGCGTGTCCGGCATGAGGTTCTTGCAGGTCTGAGAGTTGGTTCCTGCTTGCCCGACAGGTGATTCCGGAGTGTTCGCCAAGTGGTTCTGGCGTAGCCGGCAGATCATTTTGCATGTCTGGCGGTGGTTCCGGCGAGTCGAGCTGGTTGTTCCGGCGTGTCCAGCAGGTGTTTCCGGTCTTTCCAGCAGGTGGTTCTGGCGTTTCCGGCACGAGGTTCTGGCACGTCTGAGAGTTGGTTCCGGCATGCCCAACTGGTGATTCCGGAGTGTCCGCCACGTGGTTCTGGAGTCCCCGGCAGGTGATTTTTGCGTGTCTGGCAGGTGTTTCTGGCTACTCGAGCATTTGGCTCAGGCATGATCATCAGGTGCTTCCGGCGTGTCTGGCACGTGGTTCTGGTGTGTCTGAGAGCTGGTTCTGGCATGTCCGGCAGATGATTCCGGAGTGTCCACCAAGTGGTTGTGGCATACCCGGCAGGTGATTTTAGCGTGTCAGGTAGGTGGTTCCAGCGAGTCGAGTAGGTGGTTCCGGCATGCTCGGCAGGTGGTTCAGGCGGGTCTGGCAGGTGGTTTCGGTCTGTTCGGGGTGTGGTTCCGGCATCTCAGGCACATTGTTCTGGCAGGTCTGATAGGTGGTTCCGGCCGGCCCGACAGGTGTTTCCATGGTGTACGCCAAGTGGTTCTGGCATAGCTGGCAGGTGATGTTGGCGTGACCGGCAGGTGGTTCCAGCAAGCCCGGCAGGTGATTCCGAAGACTTCACCAAATGGTTGTGGCGTAGCCGGCAGGTGATTTTGGCGTGTCCAGCAGGTGGTTTTGGCGAGTCGAGCAGGTGGTTCTGAAGTGCTCGGCAGGTGCTTCCGGTGTCATTGGCATGTGGTTCCGGCATGTCTGAGAGGTGGTTCCGCCATGGCCGGCAGGTGATTCCGGAGTGTTCGCCAAGTGGTTCTGGCATAGCCGGGAGGTGATGTCGCATGCCTGGCAATGGTTCCGGCGAGTCGAGACGGTGGTTCCGGCATGTCCGGCAGATGGTTCCGGCATGCCCGGCAGGTGATTCCGGAGTGTCCGGCATGTGGTTCTGGCACCTCTGAGAGGTGGTTCCGGCATGCCCGGCAGGTGATACCGGAGTGTCTGGCATTTGGTTCTGGCACCTCTGAGAGGTGCTTCCGGAATTCCTGGCATGTGATTCCTGAGGGTCTGCCGAGTGGTTCTGGCGTAGCCGCCAGTTGATTTTGGCGTGTCCACTAGGTGGTTCTGGGGAGTGGATCACCTGGTTCCGGCATACTCTGCAGGTGGTACCGGCGTGTCCAGAACATGGTTCTGGCAAGTTTGAGAGGTGGTTTCGGCACGCCCGACAGGTGATTCCGGAGTGTCCGCCAAGTGGTTCTGGCGTAGCTGAAAGGTGATGTTGGCGTGACCGGCAGGTGGTTCCAGCCAGCCCGGCAGGTGATTCCGGAGTGTAAGCCGAGTGGTTCTGGCGTACCCGGCAGGTGATTTTGGCATGTCCGACAGGTGTATCTTGCGAGTCGAGCAGGTGGCTGAGGCATGCTCAGCTGGTGCTTCCGGCGTCTCTGGAACGTGGTTCTGGTGTGTCTGAGAGCTGGTTCTGGCATGTCCGGCAGATGATTCCGGAGTGTCCACCAAGTGGTTGTGGCATACCCGGCAGGTGATGTTAGCATGTCAGGTAGGTGGTTCCAGCGAGTCGAGTAGGTGGTTCCGGCATGTCCGGCAGGTGGTTCCGGCATGCCCGGTTGGTGATTCCGGAGTGTCCGTCATTTGGTTCATGCACCTCTGAGAGGTGGTTCCGGAATGCCTGGCATGTGATTCCGGAGTGTCTGCCAAGTGGTTCAGGCGTATCCGGCAGGTGATTTTGGCGTGTCCAGCAGGTTATTCCGGCGAGCTCGGCAGGTGGTTCCCGCATGTCCGGAACATGGTTCTGGAACCTCTGAGAGGTGGTTCCGGCATGCCCGGCAGGTGATTCCGGAGTGTCTGCCGAGTGGTTCTGGCGTAGTCGGCAGGTGATTCTGGCATGTCCAGCAGGTGGTTGTGGGGAGAGGATCAGGTGGTTCCGGCACACTCGGCAGGTGGTACCGGCGTGTCCGGAACATGGTTCTGGCAAGTTTGAGAGGCGGTTCCGGCATGCCCGACAGGTGATTCCGGAGTGTTCGCCAAGTGGTTCTGGCGTAGCCAGCAGGTCATTTTGCATGTCCGGCGGTGGTTCCGGCGAGTCGAGCCGGTGGTTCCGGCGTGTCCGGCAGGTGGTTCTGGCGGGTCTGGCAGGTGGTTTCGGTCTGTTCGGGGTGTGGTTCCGGCATCTCAGGCACATGGTCCTGGCACGTCTGAGAGGTGTTTCCGGCCGGCCCGACAGGTGTTTCCATGGTGTCCGCCAAGTGGTTCTGGCATAGCTGGCAGGTGATGTTGGCGTGACCGGCAGGTGGTTCCAGCAATCCAGGCTGGTGATTCCGAAGAGTTCACCAAATGGTTGTGGCGTAGCCGGCAGGTGATTCTGGCGTGTCCAGCAGGTGGTTCTGGGGAGTGGATCAGGTGGTTCCGGCATACTCGGCAGGTGGTACCGGCGTGTCCTGAACATGGTTCTGGCAAGTCTGAGAGGTGGTTCCGGCATGCCCGACACGTGATTCCGGAGTGTTCGCCATGTGGTTCTGGCTTAGTCGGCAGGTTATTTTGCATGTCCGGCGGTGGTTCCGGCGAGTCGAGCCGGTGGTTCCGGCATGTCCAGAAGGTGGTTCTGGCATGCCCGGCAGGTGATTCCGGAGTGTCCGGCATGTGGTTCTGGCACCTCTGAGAGGTGGTTCCGGCATGCCCGACAGGTGATACCGGAGTGTCCGGCATTTGGTTCTGGCACCTCTGAGAGGTGGTTCCGGAATGCCTGGCATGTGATTCCGGATTGTGTGCCGAGTGGTTCTGGCGTAGCCGGCAGGTGATTTTGGCGTGTCCAGCAGGTGGTTCCGGCAAGCTCGGCAGTTGGTTCCGGCATGTCCGGAACATGGTTCTGGCAAGTCTGAGAGATGGTTCTGGCATGCCAGGCTGGTGATTCCGGAGTGTCCGGCATGTGTTTCTGGCACCTCTGAGAGGTGGTTCCGGCATGCCCGACAGGTGATTCCGGAGTGTTCGCCAAGTGGTTCTGGCGTAGCCGGTAGGTCATTTTGCATGTCCGGCGGTGGTTCCGGCGAGTCGAGCCGGTGGTTCCGGCGTGTCCGGCAGCTGGTTCTGGCGTGACCGGCACGAGGTTCTGGCACGTCTGAGAGTTGGTTCCGGCATGCCCGACAGGTGATTCCGGAGTGTCCGCCACGTGGTTCTGGCGTACCCGGCAGGTGATTTTGGCGTGTCTGGCAGGTGTTTCTTGCAAGTCGAGCATTTGGCTCAGGCATGCCCAGCAGGTGCTTCCAGCGTGTCTGGCACGTGATTCTGGTTTGTCTGAGAGCTGGTTCTGGCATGTCTGGCAGATGATTCCGGAGTGTCCACCAAGTGGTAGTGGCATACCCGGCAGGTGATTTTAGCGTGTCAGGTAGGTGGTTCCGGCGAGTCGAGTAGGTGGTTCTGGCGTGCTCGGCAGGGGGTTCAGGCGGGTCTGGCAGGTGGTTTCGGTCTGTTCGGGGAGTGGTTCCGGCATCTCAGGCACATGGTTCTGGCACGTCTGATAGGTGGTTCCGGCCGGCCCGACAGGTGTTTCCATGGTGTCTGCCAAGTGGTTCTGGCATAGCTGGCAGGTGATGTTGGCGTGACCGGCAGGTGGTTCCAGCCAGCCCGGCAGGTGATTCCGAAGAGTTCACCAAATGGTTGTGGCGTAGCCGGCAGGTGATTTTGGCGTGTCCAGAAGGTGGTTTTGGCGAGTCGAGCAGGTGGTTCTGGCGTGCTCGGCAGGTGCTTCCAGTGTCATTGGCATGTGGTTCTGGCATGTCTGAGAGGTGGTTCCGCCATGCCCGGCAGGTGATTCCGGAGTGTTCGCCAAGTGGTTCTGGCGTAGCCGGCAGGTGATTTTGCATGTCCGGCAATGGTTCCGGCGAGTCGAGCCGGTGGTTCCGGCATGTCCGGCGGGCGGTTCCGGCATGCCCGGCATGTGATTCCGGAGTGTCTGCGGAGTGGTTCTGGCGTAGCCGGCAGGTGATTTTAGCGTGTCCAGAAGGCGGTTTTGGCGAGTCGAGCAGGTGGTTCTAGCGTGCTCGGCAGGTGCTTCCGGTGTCATTGGCATGTGGTTCCGGCATGTCTGAGAGGTGGTTCCGCCATGCCCGGCAGGTGATTCCGGAGTGTTCGCCAAGTGTTTCTGCCGTAGCCGGCAGGTGATTTTGCATTTCCGGCAATGGTTCCGGCGAGTCGAGCCGGTGGTTCCGGCATGTCCGGCATGTGGTTCCGGCATGCCAGGCAGGTGATTCCGGAGTGTCCGGCATGTGGTTCTGGCACCTCTGAGAGGTGGTTCCGGCATGCCCAGCAGATGATTCCGGAGTGTCCGGCATTTGGTTCTGGCACCTCTGAGAGGTGGTTCCGGAATGCCTGGTCTGTGATTCCGGAGTGTCTGCCGAGTGGTTCTGGCGTAGCCGGCAGTTGATTTTGGTGTGTCCACTAGGTGGTTCTGGGGAGTGGATCAGCTGGTTCCGGCATACTCGGCAGGAGGTACCGGCGTGTCCAGAACATGGTTCTGGCAAGTCTGAGAGGTGGTTCCGGCACTCCCGACAGGTGATTCCGGAGCGTCCGCCAAGTGTTTCTGGCGTACCCGGCAGGTGATTTTGGCATGTCCGAAAGGTGTATCTTGCGAGTTGAGCAGGTGGCTCAGGCATGCTCAGCTGGTGCTTCCGGCGTCTCTGGCATGTGGTTCTGGTGTGTCTGAGAGCTGATTCAGGCATGTCCGGCAGATGATTCCAGAGTGTCCGCCAAGTGGTTCTTGTATACCTGGCAGGTGATTTTGGCGTGTCAGGAAGTTGGTTCCGGCTAGTTGAGCAGGTGGATCAGGCGTGCTCGCCAGGGGGTTCAGGCGGGTCTGGCAGGTGGTTTCGGTCTGTTCGGGGAGTGGTTCCGTCATCTCAGGCACATGGTTCTGTCACGTCTGAGGGGTGGTTCCGGCCGGCCGGAGAGGTGTTTCCGGAGTGTCCGCCAAGTGGTTCTGGCGTAGCTGAAAGGTGAGGTTGGCGTGACCAGCAGGTGGTTCCAGGCAACCCGGCAGGTGATTACGGAGTGTCTGCCGTGTGTTTCTGGCGTAGCTGTCAGGTGATTTTGGCAGGCCAGCAGGTGGTTCCGGCGAGCTCGGCAGGTGGTACCAGCGTGTCCGGAACATGGTTCTGGCACGTCTGAGAGATGGTTCCGTCATGCCAGGCAGGTGATTCCGGAGTGTCCGGCATGTGGTTCTGGCAGCTCTGAGAGGTGGTTCCAGCATGCCCGGCAGGTGATACCGGAGTGTCCGGCATGTGGTTCTGGCACCTCTGAGAGGTGGTTCCGGCATGCCCGGCAGGTGATTCCGGAGTGTCCGGCATGTGGTTCTGGCACCTCTGAGAGGTGGTTCCGGCATGCCCGGCAGGTGGTTCCGGAGTGTCTGCCGAGTGGTTCTGGCGTAGTCGGCAGGTGATTCTGGCGTGTCCAGCTGGTGGTTGTGGGGAGTGGATCAGGTGGTTCCGGCATACTCGGCAGCTCGTACCGGCGTGTCCGGAACATGGTTCTGGCAAGTCTGAGAGGCGGTTCCGGCATGCCCGACAGGTGATTCCGGAGTGTTCGCCAAGTGGTTCTGGCGTAGCCGGCAGGTCATTTTGCATGTCCAGCGGTGGTTCTGGCACGTCTGAGAGTTGGTTCCGGCGTGTCCGGCAGGTGGTTCTGGCGTGACCGGCACTAGGTTCTGGAGTACCCAGCAGGTGATTTTGGCGTGTCTGGCAGGTGTTTCTTGCAAGTCGAGCATTTGGCTCAGGCATGCTCAGCAGGTGCTTCTGGCGTGTCTGGCACGTGGTTGAGGTGTGCCTGAGAGCTGGTTCTGGCATGTCCGTCAGATGATTCCGGAGTGTCCAACAAGTGGTTGTGGCATACTCGGCAGGTGGTACCGGCGTGTCCGGAACATGGTTCTGGCAAGTCTGAGAGGTGGTTCCGGCAGGCCCGACAGGTGATTCCGGAGTGTTCGCCAAGTTGTTCTGGCGTAGCCGGCAGGTCATTTTGCATGTCCGGCGGTGGTTCCGGCGAGTCGAGCCGGTGGTTGCGGCGTATCCAGCAGGTGTTTCCGGTCTGTCCGGCAGGTGGCTCTGGCGTGACCGGCACGAGGTTCTGCCACGTCTGAGAGTTGGTTCCGGCATGCCCGACAGGAGATTCCGGAGTGTCCGCCACGTGGTTCTGGCGTACCCGGCAGGTGATTTTGTCATGTCAGGCAGGTGTTTCTTGCAAGTCGAGCATTTGTCTCAGGCATGCTCAGCAGGTGCTTCCGGCGTGTCTGGCACGTGGTTCTGGTGTGTCTGAGAGCTGGTTCTGGCATGTCCGGCAGATGATTCCGGAGTGTCCACCAAGTGGTTGTGGCATACCCGGCAGGTGATTTTAGCGTGTGATGTAGGTGGTTCCGTCGAGTCGAGTAGGCGGTTCCGGCGTGCTCGGCAGGTGGTTCATGCGGGTCTGGCAGGTGGTTTCGGTCTGTTCGGGGTGTGGTTCCGGCATCTCAGGCACATGGTTCTGGCACGTCTGATAGGTGTTTCCGGCCGGCCCGACAGGTGTTTCCATGGTGTCCGCCAAGTGGTTCTGGCATAGCTGGCAGGTGATGTTGGCGTGACCGGCAGGTGGTTCCAGCCAGCCCGGCAGGTGATTCCGAAGCGTTCACCAAATGGTTGTGGCGTAGCCGGCAGGTGATTTTGGCGTGTCCAGCAGATGGATTTGGCGAGTCGAGCAGGTGGTTCTGGCGTGCTCGGCAGGTGCTTCCGGTGTCATTTGCATGTGGTACCGGCATGTCTGAGAGGTGGTTCCGCCATGCCCGGCAGGTGGTTCCAGAGTGTCTGCCGAGTGGTTCTGGAGCCAGCCCGGCAGGTGATTCCGAAGAGTTCACCAAATGGTTGTGGCGTAGCCGGCAGGTGCTTTTGGCGTGTCAGGAAGTTGGTTCCGGCTAGTAGAGCAGGTGGATCAGGCGTGCTCGCCAGGGGGTTCAGGCGGGTCTGGCAGGTGGTTTCGGTCTGTTCGGGGAGTGGTTCCGGCATCTCAGGCACATGGTTATGGCACGTCTGAGAGGTGGTTCCGGCCGGCCGGAGAGGTGTTTCCGGAGTGTCCGCCAAGTGGTTCTGGCGTAGCTGAAAGGTGAGGTTGGCGTGACCAGCAGGTGGTTCCAACCAGCCCGGCAGTTGATTCCCGAGTGTCTGCCGTGTGGTTCTGGCGTAGCTGGCAGGTGATTTTGGCGTGTACAGCAGGTGGTTCCGGCGAGCTCGGCAGGTGCTACCAGCGTGTCCGGAACATGGTTCTGGCACGTCTGAGAGATGGATCCGGCATGCCGGG
The DNA here is from genome assembly GCF_037783145.1 of Equus przewalskii. Taxonomy (NCBI): domain Eukaryota; kingdom Metazoa; phylum Chordata; class Mammalia; order Perissodactyla; family Equidae; genus Equus; species Equus przewalskii. The sequence continues at coordinate 267,402 of NW_027228469.1, forward strand.
CAGGTGATTCCGGAGTGTCCGGCATGTGGTTCTGGCACCTCTGAGAGGTGGTTCCGGCATGCCCGGCAGGTAATTCCGGAGTGTCCGGCATGCGGTTCTGGCACCTCTGAGAGGTGGTTCCGGCATGCCCGGCAGTTGGTTACGGAGTGTCTGCCAAGTGGTTCTGGAGTAGCCGGCAGGTGATTCTGGCGTATCCAGCAGGTGGTTCTGGGGAGTGGATCAGGTGGTTCCGGCATGCTCGGCAGTTGGTACCGGCGTGTCCGGAACATGGTTCTGGCAAGTCTGAGAGGTGGTTCCGGCAGGCCCGACAGGTGATTCCGGAGTGTTCGTCTAGTGGTTCTGGCGTAGCCGGCAGGTCATTTTGCATGTCCGGCGGTGGTTCCGGCGAGTCGAGCCGGTGGTTGCGGCGTATCCAGCAGGTGTTTCCGGTCTGTCCGGCAGGTGGTTCTGGCGTGACCGGCACGAGGTTCTGCCACGTCTGAGAGTTGGTTCCGGCATGCCGACAGGAGATTCCGGAGTGTCCACCACGTGGTTCTGGCGTACCCGGCCGGTGATTTTTGCGTGTCAGGCAGGTGTTTCTTGCAAGTCGAGCATTTGGCTCAGGCATGCTCAGCAGGTGCTTCCGGCGTGTCTGGCACGTGGTTCTGGTGTGTCTGAGAGCTGGTTCTGGCATGTCCGGCAGATGATTCCGGAGTGTCCACCAAGTGGTTGTCGCATACCCGGCAGGTGATTTTAGCGTGTCAGGTAGGTGGTTCCAGCGAGACGAGTAGGTGGTTCCGGCGTGCTCGGCAGATGGTTCAGGCGGGTCTGGCAGGTGGTTTCGGTCTGTTCGGGGAGTGGTTCCGGCATCTCAGGCTCATGGTTCTGGCACGTCTGAGAGGTGGTTCCGGCCGGCCCGACAGGTGTTTCCATGGCGTCCGCCAAGTGGTTCTGGCATAGCTGGCAGGTGATATTGGCGTGACCGGCAGGTGGTTCCAGCAAGCCTGGCAGGTGATTCCGAAGAGTTCACCAAATGGTTGTGGCGTAGCCGGCAGGTGATTTTGGCGTGTCCAGCAGGTGGTTTTGGCGAGTCGAGCAGATGGTTCTGGCGTGCTCGGCAGGTGCTTCCGGTGTCATTGGCATGTGGTTCCGGCATGTCTGAGAGGTGGTTCCGCCATGCCCGGCAGGTGATTCCGGAGTGTTCGCCAAGTGGTTCTGGCGTAGCCGGCAGGTGATTTTGCATGTCCGGCAATGGTTCGGGCGAGTCGAGCCGGTGGTTCCGGCATGTCCAGAAGGTGGTTCCGGCATGCCCGTCAGGTGATTCCGGAGTGTCCGGCATGTGGTTCTGGCACCTCTGAGAGGTGGTCCCGGCATGCCCGGCAGGTGATACCGGAGTGTCCGGCATTTGGTTCTGGCACCTCTGAGAGGTGGTTCCGGAATGCCTGGCATGTGATTCCGGAGTGTCTGCCGAGTGGTTCTGGCATAGCCGGCAGGTGATTTTGGCGTGTCCAGCAGGTGGTTCCGGCAAGCTCGGCAGGTGGTTCCGGCATGTCCGGAACATGGTTCTGGCAAGTCTGAGAGATGGTTCAGGCATGCCACGCAGGTGATTCCTGAGTGTCCGGCATGTGGTTCTTGAGCCTCTGAGAGGTGGTTCCGGCATGCCCGGCAGTTGGTTACGGAGTGTCTGCCGAGTGGTTCTGGAGTAGCCGGCAGGTGATTCAGGCGTATCCAGCAGGTGGTTCTGGGGTGTGGATCAGGTGGTTCTGGCATACTCGGCAGGTCGTACCGGCGTGTCCGGAACATGGTTCTGGCAAGTCTGAGAGGTGGTTCCGGCATGCCCGACAGGTGATTCCGGAGTGTTCGCCAAGTGGTTCTGGCATAGCCGGCAGGTCATTTTGCATGTCCGGCGGTGGTTCCGGCGAGTTGAGCCGGTGGTTGCGGCGTATCCAGCAGGTGTTTCCGGTCTGTCCGGCAGGTGGTTCTGGCGTGACCGGCACGAGGTTCTGGCACGTCTGATAGTTGGTTCCGGCATGCCCGACAGGTGATTCGGGAGTGTCCGCCACGTGGTTCTGGCGTACCCGGCAGGTGATTTTGGCGTGTCTGGCAGGTGTTTCTTGCAAGTCGAGCACTTGGCTCAGGCATGCTCAGCAGGTGCTTCCCGCGTGCCTGCCAAGTGGTTCTGGTGTGTCTGAGAGCTGGTTCTGGCATGTCTGGCAGATGATTCCGGAGTGTCCAACAAGAGGTTGTGGCATACCCGGCAGGTGATTTTAGCGTGTCAGCTAGGTGGTTTTGGCGAGTCGAGTAGGCGGTTCCGGCGTGCTCGGCAGGTGGTTCAGGCGGGTCTGGCAGGTGGTTTCGGTCTGTTCGGGGTGTGGTTCCGGCATCTCAGGCACATGGTTCTGGCACGTCTGATAGGTGGGTCCGGCCGGCCCGACAGGTGTTTCCATGGTGTCCGTCCAGTGGTTCTGGCATAGCTGGCAGGTGATGTTGGCGTGACCGGCAGGTGGTTCCAGCAAGCCCAGCAGGTGATTCCGAACAGTTCACCAAATGGTTGTGGCCTAGGCGGCAGGTGATTTTGGCATGTCCAGCACGTGGATTAGGCGAGTCGAACAGGTGGTTCTGGCGTGCTCGGCAGGTGCTTCCGGTGTCATTGGCATGTGGTTCCGGCATGTCTGAGAGGTGGTTCCGCCATGCACGGCAGGTGATTCCGCAGTGTTCGCCAAGTGGTTCTGGCGTAGCCGGCAGGTGATTTTGCATATCCGGCAATTGTTCCGGCAAGTCGAGCCGCTGGTTCCGGCATGTCCGGCAGGTGGTTCCAGCATGCCCGGCACGTGATTCCGGAGTGTCCGGCATGTGGTTCTGGCACCTCTGAGAGGTGGTTCCGGCATGCCCGGCAGGTGATACCGGAGTGTTCGCCAAGTGGTTCTTTCGTAGCCGGCAGGTGATTTTGCATGTCCGGCAATGGTTCCGGCGAGTCGAGCCGGTGGTTCCGGAATGTCCGGCAGGTGGTTCCGGCATGTCCGGCAGGTGGTTCCGGCATGTCCAGCACGTGGTTAAAGCATGCCCGGCAGGTTTTTCCGGAGTGTCCGGCATGTGGTTCTGGCACCTCTGAGAGGTGGTTCCGGCATGCCCGGCAGGTGATACCGGAGTCTCCGGCATTTGGTTCTGGCACCTCTGAGAGGTGGTTCCGGAATGCCTGGCCTGTGATTCCGGAGTGTCTGCCGAGTGGTTCTGGCGTAGCCGGCAGTTGATTTTGGCGTGTCCACTAGGTGGTTCTGAGGAGTGGATAAGCTGGTTCCGGCATACTCGGCAGGTGGTACCGGCTTTCCAGAATATGGTTCTGGCAAGTCTGAGAGGTGGTTCCGGCACGCCCGACAGGTTATTCCGGAGCGTCCGCCCTGTGTTTCTGGCGTACCCGGCAGGTGATTTACGCCTGTCCGACAGGTGTATCTTGCGAGTCGAGCAGGTGGTTGAGGCATGCTCAGCTGGTGCTTCCGGCGTCTCTGGCACGTGGTTCTGGTGTGTCAGAGAGCTGGTTGTGGAATCTCCGGCAGATGATTCCGGAGTGTCCACCAAGTGGTTCTTGTATACCTGGCAGGTGATTTTGGCGTGTCAGGAAGTTGGTTCCGGCTAGTTGAGCAGGTGGATCAGGCGTGCTCGCCAGGTGGTTCAGGTGGGTCTGGCAGGTGATTTCGGTCTGTTCGGGGAGTGGTTCCGGCATCTCAGGCTCATGGTTCTGGCACGCCTGAGAGGTGGTTCCGGCCGGCCCGACAGGTGTTTCCATGGTGTCCGCCAAGTGGTTCTGGCATAGCTGGCAGGTGATGTTGGCGTGACCTGCAGGTGGTTCAAGCAAGCCCGGCAGGTGATTCCGAAGAGTTCACCAAATGGTTGTGGCGTAGCCGGCAGGTGATTTTGGCGTGTCCAGCAGGTGGTTTTGGCGAGTCGAGCAGGTGGTTCTGGCGTGCTCGGCAGGTGCTTCCGGTGTCATTGGCATGTGGTTCTGGCATGTCTGACAGGCGGTTCCGCCATGCCCGGCAGGTGATTCCGGAGTGTCTGCCGCGTGGTTCTGGCGTAGCCGACAGGTGATTATGGCGTGTTCAGCAGATGGTTCTGGCGAACTCGGCAGGTGGTACCGGCGTGTCCAGAAAATGGTTCTGGCAAGTCTGAGAGGTGGTTCCGGCACGCCCGACAGGTGATTCCGGAGCGTCCGCCAAGTGTTTCTGGCGTACCCGGCAGGTGATTTAGGCATGTCCGACAGGTGTATCGTGCGAGTCGAGCAGGTGGCTCAGGCATGCAGAGCTGGTGCTTCCGGCGTCTCTGGCACGTGGTTCTGGTGTGTCTGAGAGCTGGTTCTGGCATGTCCGGCAGATGATTCCGGAGTGTCCACCAAGTGGTTCTGGTATACCTGGCAGGTGATTTTGGCGTGTCAGGAAGGTGGTTCCGGCTAGTTGAGCAGGTGGATCAGGCGTGCTCGCCAGGGGGTTCAGGCGGGTCTGGCAGGTGGTTTCGGTCTGTTCGGAGAGTGGTTCCGGCATCTCAGGCACATGGTTCTGGCACGTCTGAGAGGTGGTTCCGGCCGGCCCGACAGGTGTTTCCGGAGTGTCCGCCAAGTGGTTCTGGCGTACCTGAAAGGTGATGTTGGCGCGACCGGCAGGTGGTTCCAGCCAGCCCGGCAGGTGATTCCGGAGTGTCTGCCGAGTGGTTGTGGCGTAGCCGGCAGGTGATTTTGGCGTGTCCAGCAGGTGGTTCCGGCGGGCTCGGCAGGTCGTACCAGCGTGTCCGGAACATGGTTCTGGCACGTCTGAAAGATGGTTCCGGCATGCCAGGCAGGTGATTCCGGAGCGTCCGCCACGTGGTTCTGGCGTACCCGGCAGGTGATTTTGGCGTGTCTGGCAGGTATTTCTTGCAAGTCGAGCATTTGGCTCAGGCATGATCAGCAGGTGCTTCCGGCGTGTCTGGCACGTGGTTCTCGTGTGTCTGACGGCTGGTTCAGGCATGTCCGGCAGATGATTCCGTAGTGTCCACCAAGTGGTTGTGGCATACCCGGAAGGTGATTTTGGCGTGTCAGGTAGGTGGTTCTGGCGCATCGAATAGGTGGTTCCGGTGTGCTCGGCAGGTGGTTCAGGCGGGTCTGGCAGGTGGTTTCGGTCTGTTCGGGGTGTGGTTCCGGCATCTCAGGCACATGGTTCTGGCACGTCTGATAGGTGGTTCCGGCCGGCCCGACAGGTGTTTCCATGGTGTCCGCCAAGTGGTTCTGGCATAGCTAGCAGGTGATGTTGGCGTGACCGGCATGTGGTTCCAGCCAGCCCGGCAGGTGATTCCGAAGTGTTACCAAATGGTTGTGGCGTAGCCGGCAGGTGATTTTGGCGAGTCGAGCAGGTGGTTCTGGCGTGCTCGGCAGGTGCTTCCGGTGTCATTGGCATGTGGTTCCGGCATGTCTGAGAGGTGGTTCCGGCATGCCCGGCAGGTGATTTCGGAGTGTTTGCCAAGTGGTTCTGGCATAGCCGGCAGGTGCTGTGCATGTCCGGAAATGGTTCCGGCGAGTCGAGCCTGTGGTTCCGGCGTGTCCGGCAGGTGGTTCCGGTTTGTCCAGCAGGTGGTTCTGGTGTCTCCGGCACGAGGTTCTTGCACGTCTGAGAGGTTGTGTCGCCATGCACTTCAGGTGATTCCGGCTTGTCCGCCAAGTGGTTCTGGTGTAGCGGGCAGGTGATTTTGCCGTGTCCGGCAGGTGGGACCGGTGAGTCAAGCAGGTGGTTCCGGCGAGTGTTTCCTGTGTTTCCGGTCTGTCCGGGAAATGGTTCCGGCCTGTCCGGCACGTGCTTCTGGAACTTCTGAGCGGTTGTGCTGGCATGCCCGGCAGGTGATTCTAGAGTGTCCACAAAGTGGTTTTGGCGTATCCAGCATATGATTTTGGCCTGTGAGGCAGGTGGTTCCGGCATGTCCAGCAGGTGGTTCCGGCGAGCTCGTCAGGTGCTTCCGGTCTCTCGGGCACGTGGTTGTGGCACGTCTGAGAGATGGTTCCAGCATGCCCGGCAGGTGATTCCGGAGTGTCCGACAAGTGGTTTTAGCATAGCCGGGTGGTGATTCTGGCGTGTCCGGCAGGTGGTTCTGGCGAGTCAAGCAGGTGGTTCCGGCATGTCCGGCAGGTGGTTCCGGTCTGTCCTGGATGTGGTTCCGGAGTGTTTGCCGAGCGGTTCTGGCGTAGCCGGCAGTTGATTTTGGCGTGTCCAGCAGGTGGTTCTGGGGAGTGGAGCAGGTGTTTCCGGCATACTCGGCAGGTGGTTCCGGCGTGTCCGGCAAATGGTTCTGGCACGTCTGAGAGGTGGTTCCGGCACGCCGGACAGGTGATTCCGGAGCGTGCACCAAGTGTTTCTGGCGTACCCGGCAGGTGATTTTGGCATGTCTGACAGGTGTTTCTTGCGAGTCGAGCAGGTGGCTCAGGCATGCTCAGCTGGTGCTTCCGGCGTGTCCGGCACGTGGTTCTGGTGTGTCTGAGAGCTGGTTCTGGCATGTCCGGCAGATGATTCCGGAGTGCCCACCAAGTGGTTCTGGTATACCTGGCAGGTGATTTTGGCGTGTCAGGAAGGTGGTTCCGGCTAGTTGAGCAGGTGGATCAGGCGTGCTCGCCAGTGGGTTCAGGCGGGTCTGGCAGGTGGTTTCGGTCTGTTCGGGGAGTGGTTCCGGCATCTCAGGCACATGGATCTGGCACGTCTGAGAGGTGGTTGCGGTCGGCCCGACAGGTGTTTCCGGAGTGTCCGCCAAGTGGTTCTGGCGTAGCTGAAAGGTGATGTTGGCGTGACCGGCAGGTGGTTCCAGCCAGCCCAGCAGGTGATTCCGGAGTGTCTGCCGAGTGGTTCTGGCGTAGCCGGCAGGTGATTTTGGCGTGTCCAGCAGGTGGTTCCGGCGAGCTCGGCAGGTGGTACCGGCGTGTCCGGAACATGGTTCTGGCACGTCTGAGAGATGGTTCCGGCATGTCCGGCAGGTGATTCCGGAGTGTCCGGCAAGAGGTTCTGGCACCTCTGAGAGGTGGTTCCGGCATGCCCGGCAGGTGGTTCCGAAGTGTCTGCCGAGTGGTTCTGGCGTAGCCGGCAGGTGATTCTGGGGTGTCCAGCAGGTGGTGCTGGGGAGTGGATCAGGTGGATCAGGCATACTCGGCAGGTGGTACCGGCGTGTCCGGAACATGGTTCTGGCAAGTCTGAGAGGTGGTTCCGGCATGCCCGACAGGTGATTCCGTAGTGTTCGCCAAGTGGTTCTGGCGTAGCTGGCAGGTCATTTTGCATGTCCGGCGGTGGTTCCGGCGAGTCGAGCCGGTGGTTCTGGTGTAGCCGGCAGTTGATTTTGGCGTGTCCACTAGGTGGTTCTGGGGAGTGGATCAGCTGGTTCCGGCATACTCGGCAGGTGGTACCGGCGTGTCCAGAACATGGTTCTGCAACTCTGAGAGGTGGTTCCGGCACGACCGACAGGTGATTCCGGAGTGTCCGCCAACTGTTTCTGGCGTACCCGGCAGGTGATTTTGGCATGTCCGACAGGTGTTTCTTGCAAGTCGAGCAGGTGGCTCAGGCATGCTCAGCTGGTGCTTCCGGCGTCTCTGGCACGTGGTTCTGGTGTGTCTGAGAGCTGGTTCTGGCATGTCTGGCAGATGATTCCGGAGTGTCCACCAAGTTGTTGTGGCAAACCCGGCAGGTGATTTTAGCGTGTCAGGTAGGTGGTTAAAGCGAGTCGAGTAGGCGGTTCCGGCGTGCTCGGCAGGTGGTTCAGGCGGGTCTGGCAGGTGGTTTCGGTCTGTTCGGGGTGTGGTTCCGGCATCTCAGGCACATGGTTCTGGCACATCTGATAGGTGGTTCCGGCCGGCCCGAGAGGTGTTTCCATGGTGTCCACCAAGTGGTTCTGGCATAGCTGGCAGGTGATGTTGGCGTGACCGGCAGGTGGTTCCAGCCAGCCCGGCAGGTGATTCCAAAGAGTTCACCAAATGGTTGTGGCGTAGCCGGCAGGTGATTTTGGCGTGTCCAGCAGGTGGTTTTGGCGAGTCGAGCAGGTGGTTCTGAAGTGCTCGGCAGGTGCTTCCGGTGTCTTTGGCATGTGGTTCCAGCATGTCTGAGAGGTGGTTCCGCCATGCCCGGCAGGTGATTCCGGAGTGTTCGCCAAGTGGTTCTGGCGTAGCCGGCAGGTGATTTTGCATGTCCGGCAATGGTTCCGGCATGTCTAGCCGGTGGTTCCGGAATGTCCGGCAGGTGGTTCCGGCATGCCCGGTAGGTGATTCCGGAGTGTCCGGCATGTGGTTCTGGCACCTCTGAGAAGTGGTTCCTGCATGCCCGGCAGGTGATACTGGAGTGTCCGGCATTTGGTTCATGCACCTCTGAGAGGTGCTTCCGGAATGCCTGGCATGTGATTCCGGAGTGTCTGCCGAGTTGTTCAGGCGTATCCGGAAGGTGATTTTGGCGTGTCCAGCAGGTGATTCCGGCGAGCTCGGCAGGTGGTTCCGGCATGTCCGGAACATGGTTCTGGCACGTCTGAGAGATGGTTCCGGCATGCCCGGCAGGTGATTCCGGAGTGTTCGCCAAGTGGTTCTGGGGTAGCCGGCAGGTGATTTTGAATGTCCGGCAATAGTTCCGGCGAGTCGAGCCGGTGGTTCCGGCATGTCCGGCAGGTGATTCCGGCATGTCCACCTGGTGGTTCTGGGGAGTGGATCAGGTGGTTCCGGCATGCCCGGCAGGTGATTCCGGAGTGTCTGGCATGTGGTTCTGGCACCTCTGAGAGGTGGTTCTGGCATGCCCGGCAGGTGATACCGGAGTGTCCGGCATTTGGTTCTGGCACCTCTGAGAGGTGGTTCCGGAATGCCTGGCATGTGAATCCGGAGTGTCTGCCGAGTGGTTCTGGCGTAGCCGTCAGTTGATTTTGGCGTGTCCACTAGATGGTTCTGGGGAGTGGATCAGCTGGTTCCGGCATACTCGGCAGGTGGTACCGGCGTGTCCAGAACATGGTTCTGGCAAGTCTGAGAGGTGGTTCCGGCAGGCCCGACAGGTGATTCCGGAGTGTTCGCCAAGTGGTTCTGGCGTAGCCGGCAGGTCATTTTGCATGTCCGGCGGTGGTTCCGGCGAGTCGAGCCGGTGGTTGCGGCGTATCCAGCAGGTGTTTCCGGTCTGTCCGGCAGGTGGTTCTGGCCTGACCGGCACGAGGTTCTGCCACGTCTGAGAGTTGGTTCCGGCATGCCGACAGGAGATTCCGGAGTGTCCGCCACGTGGTTCTGGCGTACCCGGCAGGTGATTTTGGCGTGTCAGGCAGGTGTTTCTTGTAAGTCGAGCATTTGTCTCAGGCATGCTCAGCAGGTGCTTCCGGCGTGTCTGGCACGTGGTTCTGGTGTGTCTGAGAGCTGGTTCTGGCATGTCCGGCAGATGATTCCGGAGTGTCCACCAAGTGGTTGTGGCATACCCGGCAGGTGATTTTAGCGTGTGATGTAGGTGGTTCCGTCGAGTCGAGTAGGCGGTTCCGGCGTGCTCGGCAGGTGGTTCATGCGGGTCTGGCAGGTGGTTTCGGTCTGTTCGGGGTGTGGTTCCGGCATCTCAGGCACATGGTTCTGGCACGTCTGATAGGTGTTTCCGGCCGGCCCGACAGGTGTTTCCATGGTGTCCGCCAAGTGGTTCTGGCATAGCTGGCAGGTGATGTTGGCGTGACCGGCAGGTGGTTCCAGCCAGCCCGGCAGGTGATTCCGAAGCGTTCACCAAATGGTTGTGGCGTAGCCGGCAGGTGATTTTGGCGTGTCCAGCAGGTGGATTTGGCGAGTCGAGCAGGTGGTTCTGGCGTGCTCGGCAGGTGCTTCCGGTGTCATTGGCATGTGGTTCCGGCATGTCTGAGAGGTGGTTCCGGCATGCCCGGCAGGTGGTTCTGGAGTGTCTGCCGAGTGGTTCTGGAGCCAGCCAGGCAGGTGATTCCGAAGAGTTCACCAAGTGGTTCTGGCGTAGCCGGCAGGTGATTTTGCATGTCCGGCAATGGTTCCGGCAAGTCGAGCCGGTGGTTCCGGAATGTCCGGCAGGTGGTTCCGGCATGCACGGTAGGTGATTCCGGAGTGTCCGGCATGTGGTTCTGGCACCTCTGAGAAGTGGTTCCGGCATGCCCGGCAGGTGATACCGGAGTGTCCGGCATTTGGTTCATGCACCTCTGAGAGGTGCTTCCGGAATGCCTGGCATGTGATTCCGGAGTGTCTGCCGAGTTGTTCAGGCGTATCCGGAAGGTGATTTTGGCGTGTCCAGCAGGTGATTCCGGCGAGCTCGGCAGGTGGTTCCGGCATGTCCGGAACATGGTTCTGGCACATCTGAGAGATGGTTCCGGCATGCCCGGCAGGTGATTCCGGAGTGTCCGGCATGTGGTTCTGGAACCTCTGAGAGGTGGTTCCCGCATGCCCGGCAGTTGGTTACGGAGTGTCTGCCGAGTGGTTCTGGAGTAGCCGGCAGGTGATTCTGGCGTATCCAGCAGGTGGTTCTGGGGAGTGCATCAAGTGGTTCCGGCATACTCAGCAGGTGGCACCGGCGTGTCCGGAACATGGTTCTGGCAAGTCTGAGAGGTGGTTCCATCATGCCCGAAAGGTGTTTCCGGAGTGTTCGCCAAGTGGTTCTGGCGTAGCAGGCAGGTGATTTTGCATGTCCGGCGGTGGTTCCGGCAGGTAGAGCCGGTGGTTCCGGCATGTCCGGCACGTGGTTCCGGCATGCCCGGCAGGTGATTCCGGAGTGTCCGGCATGTGGTTCTGGCACCTCTTTTAGGTGGTTCCTGCATGCCCGGCAGGTGATACCGGAGTGTTCGCCAAGTGCTTCTGGCGTAGCCGGCAGGTGATTTTGCATGTCCGGCAATGGTTCCGGCGAGTCGAGCCGGTGGTTCCGGAATGTCCGGCAGGTGGTTCCGGCATGTCCGGCAGGTGGTTCCGGCATGTTCAGCACGTGGTTCCAGCATGCCCTGCAGGTGATTCCGGAGTGTCCGGCATGTGGTTCTGGCACCTATGAGAGGTGGTTCCGGCATGCCCGGCAGGTGATACTGGAGTGTCCGGCATTTGGTTCTGGCACCTCTGAGAGGTGGTTCCGGAATGCCTGGCCTGTGATTCCAGAGTGTCTGCCGAGAGGTTCTGGCGTAGCCGGCAGTTGATTTTGGCATGTCCACTAGGTGGTTCTGGGGATTGGATCAGCTCGTTCTGGCATACTCAGCAGGTGGTACCGGCGTGTCCAGAACATGGTTATGGCAAGTCTGAGAGGTGGTTCCGGCACGCCCGACAGGTGATTCCGGAGCGTCCGCAAAGTGTTTCTGGCGTACCCGGCAGGTGATTTTGGCATGTCCGACAGGTGTATCTTGCGAGTCGAGCTGGTGGCTCAGGCATGCTCAGCTGGTGCTTCCGGCGTCTCTGGCACGTGGTTCTGGTGTGTCTGAGAGCTGGTTCTGCCATGTCCGGCAGATGATTTCAGAGTGCCCACCAAGTGGTTCTTGTATACCTGGCAGGTGATTTTGGCGTGTCAGGAAGTTGGTTCCATCTAGTTGAGCAGGTGGATCAGGCGTGCTTGCCAGGGGCTTCAGGCGGGTCTGGCAGGTGGTTTCGGTCTGTTCGGGGAGTGGTTCCGGCATCTCAGGCTCATGGTTCTGGCACGTCTGAGAGGTGGTTCCGGCCGGCCCGACAGGTGTTTCCATGGTGTCCGCCAAGTGGTTGTGGCATAGCTGGCAGGTGATATTGGCGTGACCGGCAGGTGGTTCCAGCAAGCCCGGAAGGTGATTCCAAAGAGTTCACCAAATGGTTGTGGCGTAGCCGGGAGGTGATTTTGGCATGTCCAGCAGGTGGTTTTGGCGAGTCGAGCAGGTGGTTCCGGCGTGCTGGGCAGGTGGTTCAGGCGGGTCTTGCAGGTGGTTTCGGTCTGTTCGGGGTGTGGTTCCGGCATCTCAGGCACATGGTTCTGGCACGTCTGATAGGTGGTTCCGGCCGGCCCGACAGGTGTTTCCATGGTGTCCACCAAGTGGTTCTGGCATAGCTGGCAGGTGATGTTGGCGTGACCAGCAGGTGGTTCCAGCAAGCCCGGCAGGTGATTCCGAAGAGTTCAGCAAATGGTTGTGGCGTAGCCGGCACGTGATTTTGGAGTGTCCAGCAGGTGGTTTTGGCGATTCGAGCAGGTGGTTCTGGCGTGCTCGGCAGGTGCTTCCGGTGTCATTGGCATGTGGTTCCGGCATGTCTGAGAGGTGGTTCCGGCATGCCCGGCAGGTGGTCCCGGAGTTTCTGCCGAGTGGTTCTGGAGCCAGCCCGGCAGGTGATTCCGAAGAGTTCACCAAATGGTTGTGGCGTAGCCGGCAGGTGATTTTGGTGTGTCAGGAAGTTGGTTCCGGCTAGTTGAGCAGGTGGATCAGGCGTGCTCGCCAGGGGGTTCAGTCGGGTCTGGCAGGTGGTTTCGTTCTGTTCGGGGAGTGGTTCCGGCATCTCAGGCACATGGTTCTGGCACGTCTGAGACGTGGGTCCGCCCGGCCGGAGAGGTGTTTCCGGAGTGTCCGCCAAGTGGTTCTGGCGTAGCTGAAAGGTGAGGTTGGCGTCCAGCAGGTGGTTCTGGCGTGCTCGGCAGGTGCTTCCGGTGTCATTGGCATGTGGTTCCGGCATGTCTGAGAGGTGGTTACGGCCGGCCCGACAGGTGTTTCCGGAGTGTCCGCCAAGTGGTTCTGGCGTAGCTGAAAGGTAATGTTTTCGTGACCCGCAGGTGGTTCCAGCCAGCCCGGCAGGTTTTTCCGGAGTGTTCGCCAAGTGGTTCTGACGTAGCCGGCAGGTGATTTAGCATGTCCGGCAATGGTTCCGGCGAGTCGAGCCGGTGGTTCCGGCATGTACAGCAGGTGGTTCCGGCACGCCAGGCAGGTGATTCCGGAGTGTCCGGCATGTGGTTCTGGCACCTCTGAGAGGTGGTTCCGGCATGCCCGGCAGGTGATACCGGAGTGTCCGGCATTTGGTTCTGGCACCTCTGAGAGGTGGTTCCGGAATGCCTGGCATGTGATTCCGGAGTGTCTGCCGAGTGGTTCTGGCATAGCCGGCAGGTGATTTTGGCGTGTCCAACAGGTGGTTTTGGCGAGTCGAGCAGGCGGTTCTGGCGTGCTCGGCAAGTGCTTCCGGTGTCATTGGCATGTGGTTCTGGCATGTCTGAGAGGTGGTTTCGGAGTGTTTGCCAAGTGGTTTTGGCGTAGCCGGCAGGTGATTTTGCATGTCCGGCAATGGTTCCGGCGAGTCGAGCCGGTGGTTCCGGCATGTCAGGAAGGTGATTCACGCATGTCCAGCTGCTGGTTCTGGCATGCCCGGCAGGTGATTCCGGAGTGTCCAGCATGTGGTTCTGGCACCTCAGAGAGGTGGTTCCGGCATGCCCGGCAGGTGATACCGGAGTGTCCGGCATTTGGTTCTGGCACCTCTGAGAGGTGGTTCCGGAATGCCTGGCATGTGATTCCGGAGTGTCTGCCGAGTGGTTCTGGCGTAGCCGGCCATTGATTTTGGCGTGTCCACTAGGTGGTTCTGGGGAGTGGATCAGCTGGTTCCGGCATACTCGGCAGGTGGTACCGGCTTTTCCAGAACATGGTTCTGGCAATTCTGAGAGGTGGTTCCGGCACGCCCGACAGGTGATTCCGGAGCGTCCGCCAAGTGTTTCTGGCGTACCCGGCAGGTGATTTTGGCATGTCCGACAGGTGTTTCTTGCGAGTCGAGCAGGTGGCTCAGACATGCTCAGCTGGTGCTTCCGGCGTCTCTGGCACGTGGTTCTGGTGTGTCTGAGAGCTGGTTCTGGCATGTCCTTCAGATGATTCCGGAGTGTCCACCAAGTGTTTCTGGTATAACTGGCAGGTGATTTTGGCGGGTCAGGAAGTTGGTTCTGGCTAATTGAGCAGGTGGATATGGCGTGCTCGCCAGGGGGTTCAGGCGGGTCTGGCAGGTGGTTTCGGTCTGTTCGGGGAGTGATTCCGGCATCTCAGGCACATGGTTCTGGCACGTCTGAGAGGTGGTTCTGGCCAGCCCGACAGGTGTTTCCATGGTGTCCGCCAAGTGGTTCTGGCATAGCTGGCAGGTGATGTTGGCGTGACGGGCAGGTGGTTCCAGCAAGCCAGGCTGGTGATTCCGAAGAGTTCACCAAATGGTTGTGGCGTAGCCGGCAGGTGATTTTGGCGTGTCCAGCAGGTGGTTTTGGCGAGTCGAGCAGGTGGTTCTGGCGTGCTCGGCAGGTGCTTCCGGTGTCATTGGCATGTGGTTCCGGCATGTCTGAGAGGTGGTTCCGCCATGCCCGGCAGGTGATTCCGGAGTGTTCGCCAAGTGGTTCTGGCGTAGCCAGCAGGTAATTTTGCATGTCCAGCGGTGGTTCCGGTGAGTCAAGCCGGTGGTTCCAGCATGTCCAGGATTTGTTTCCGGTCTGTCCGGCAGGTGGTTCTGGCGTGTCCGGCACGAGGTTCTGGCACGTCTGAGAGGTGGTTCCGGCATGCCCGACAGGTGATTCCGAGTGTCCGCCACGTGGTTCTGGCGTATCCGGCAGGTGATTTTGGCGTGTCTGGAAGGTGTTTCTTGCAAGTCGAGCATGTGGCTCAGGCATGATCAGCAGGTGCTTTCGGCGTGTCCGGCACCTGGTTCTGGTGTGTCAGAGGGCTGGTTCTGGCATTTCCGGCAGATGATTCCGGAGTGTCCACGAAGTGGTTCTGGTACACCTGGCAGGTGATTTTGGCGTGTCTGGAAGGTGGTTCCGGCTAGTTGAGCAGTTGGACCAGACGTGCTCGCCAGGGGTTTCAGGCGGGTCTGGCAGGTGGTTTCGGTCTTTTCGGGGTGTGGTTCCGGCATCTCAGGCACATGGTTCTGGCACGTCTGAGATGTGGTTCCGGCCGTCCCTACAGGTGTTTCCGGAGTGTTCGCCAAGTGGTTCCGGCGCAGCTGAAAGGTGATGTTGGCGTGACCGGCAGGTGGTTCCAGCCAGCCCGGCAGGTGATTCCGGAGTGTCTGCTGAGTGGTTCTGGCGTAGCCGGCAGGTGATTTTAGCGTGTCCAGCAGGTGGTTCCGGCGAGCTCGGCAGGTGGTACCGGCGTGTCCGGAACATGGTTCTGGCAAGTCTGAGAGGTGGTTCCGGCATGCCCGACAGGTGATTCCGGAGTGTTCGCCAAGTGGTTCTCGCGTAGCCGGCAGGTCATTTTGCATGTCCGGCGGTGGTTCCGGGGAGTCAAGCCGGTGGTTCCTGCGTGCCCAGCCTGTGTTTGCGGTCTGTCCGGCAGGTGGTTCTGGCGTGTCCGAACGAGGTTTTGGCACATCTGAGAGTTATTTCCGGCATGCCCGCCAGGTGATCCCGGAGTGTCCGCCAAGTGGTTCTGGCGTACCCGGCAGGTGATTTTGGCGTGTCAGGCAGGTGTTACTTGCAAGTCGAGCATGTGGCTCAGGCATGATCAGCAGGTGCTTCCGGCGTGTCTGGCACGTGCTTCTGGTGTGTCAGAGGGCTGGTTCTGGCATTTCCGGCAGATGATTCCGGAGTGTCCACCAAGTGGTTCTTATAGACCTGGCAGGTGATTTTGGCGTGTCAGGAAGGTGGTTCCGGCTAGTTGAGCAGGTGGATCTGGCATGCTCGCCAGGGGTTTCAGGCGGGTCTGGAAGGTGGTTTTGGTCTGTTCGGGGAGTGGTTCCGGCATCTCAGGCACATGGATCTGGCACATCTGATAGGTGGTTCCGGCCGGCCCGACAGTTGTTTCCGGAGTGTCCGCCAAGTGGTTCTGGCGTAGCTGAAAGGTGATGTTGGCGTGACCGGCAGGTGGTACCAGCCAGCCCGGCAGGTGATTCCGGAGTGTTCGCCAAGTGGTTCTGACGTAGCCGGCAGGTGATTTTGCATGTCCGGCAATGGTTCCGGCGAGTCGAGCCGGTGGTTCCGGCATGTACAGCAGGTGGTTCCTGCACGCCCGGCAGGTGATTCCGGAGTGTCCGGCATGTGGTTCTGGCACCTCTGAGAGGTGGTTCCGGCATGCCCGGCAGGTGATACCGGAGTGTCCGGCATTTGGTTCTGGCACCTCTGAGAGGTGGTTCCGGAATGCCTGGCATATGATTCCGGAGTGTCTGCCGAGTGGTTGTGGCATAGCCGGCAGGTGATTTTGGCGTGTCCAGCAGGTGCTTCCGGCGAGCTCAGCACGTGGTTCCGGCATGTTCGGAACATGGTTCTGGCACGTCTGAGAGATGGTTCCAGCCAGCCCGGCAGGTGATTCCGAAGATTTCACCAAATGGTTGTGGCGTAGCCGGAAGGTGATTTTGGCGTGTCCAACAGGTGGTTTTGGCGAGTCGAGCAGGTGGTTCTGGCGTGCTCGGCAGGTGCTTCCGGTGTCACTGGCATGTGGTTCCGGCATGTCTGAGAGGTGGTTCCGGAGTGTTCGCCAAGGGGTTCTGGCGTAGCCAGCAGGTGATTTTGCATGTCCGGCAATGGTTCCGGCGAGTCGAGCCGGTGGTTCCGGCATGTCAGGCAGGTGATTCCCGCATGTCCAGCTGCTGGTTCTGGCATGCCCGGCAGGTGATTCCGGAGTGTCCGGCATGTGGTTCTGGCACCTCTGAGAGGTGGTTCCGGCATGCCCGGCAGGTGATAGAGGAGTGTCCGGCATTTGGTTCTGGCACCTCTGAGAGGTGGTTCCGGCATGCCCGGCAGGTGGTTCCGGAGTGTCTGCCGAGTAGTTCTGGCGTACCCGACAGTTGATTCTGGCGTGTCCAGCAGGTGGTTCTGGGGAGTGGATCAGGTGGTTCCGGCATACTCGGCAGGTGGTACCGGCGTGTCCGGAACATGGTTCTGGCAAGTCTGAGAGGTGGTTCCGGCATGCCCGACAGGTGATTCCGGAGTGTTCGCCCAGTTGTCTGGCGTAGCCGGCATGTCATTTTGCATGTCAGGCGTTGTTTCCGGCGAGTCGAGCCGGTGGTTCCGGCGCGTCCAGCAGGTGTTTCCGGTCTGCCCGGCAGGTGGTTCCGGCATGTCCAGCAGGTGGTTCTCTGGAGTCGATCAGGTGGTTCGGGCACACTCGGCAGGTGGTACTGGCGTGTCCGGAACATGGTTCTGGCAAGTCTGAGAGGTGGTTCCACCATGTGCGGCAGGTGATTTCGGAGTGTTCGCCAAGTGGTTCTGGCGTAGCCGGCAGGTGATTTTGCATGTCCGGCAATGGTTCCGGCGAGTCGAGCCAGTGGTTCCGGCATCTCAGGCAGGTGATTCCGGCATGTCCAGCAGGTGGTTCTGGGGAGTGGATCAGGTGGTTCTGGCATGCCCGGCAGGTGATTCCGGAGTGTCCGGCATGTGGTTCTGGCACCTCTGAGAGGTTGTTCTGGCATGCCCGGCAGGTGATACTGGAGTGTCCGGCATTTGGTTCTGGCACCTCTGAGAGGTTGTTCTGGCATGCGCGGCAGGTGATTCCGGAGTGTTCGCCAAGTGGTTCAGGCGTAGCCGGCAGGTCATTTTGCATGTCCGGCCGTGGTTCCGGCGAGTCGAGCCGGTGGTTCCTGCGTGTCCAGCAGGTGTTTCCGCTCTGACCGGCACGAGGTTCTGGCACGTCTGAGAGTTGGTTCCGGCATGCCCGACAGGTGATTCCGGAGTGTCCGGCATTTGGTTCTGGCACCTCTGAGAGGTGGTTCCAGAATGCCTGGCATGTGATTCCGGAGTGTCTGCCGAGTGGTCCTGGCGTAGCCGGCAGTTGATTTTGGCGTGTCCACTAGGTGGTTCTGGGGAGTGGATCAGGTGGTTCCGGCATACTCGGCAGGTGGTACCGGCGTGTCCGGAACATGGTTCTGGCAAGTCTGAGAAGTGGTTCTGGTATGCCCGACAGGTGATTCCGGAGTGTTCGCCAAGTGGTTCTGGCGTAGCCGGCAGGTCATTTTGCATGTCCGGCGGTGGTTCCGGCGAGTCGAGCCAGTGGTTCCGGGTTGTCCATCAGGTGGTTCCGGCGAGCTCGCCAGGTGGTAGCAGCGTGTCCGGAACATGGTTCTGGCACGTCTGAGAGATGGTTCCGGCATGCCCGGCAGGTGATTCCGGAGTGTCCGGCATGTGGTTCTGGCACCTCTGAGAGGTGGTTCCGGCATGCCCGGCAGGTGATTCCGGAGTGTCCGGCATGTGGTTCTGGCACCTCTGAGAGGTGGTTCCTGCATGCCCGGCAGGTGGTTCCGGAGTGTCCGGCATGTGGTTCTGGCGTATGCGGCAGGTGATTTTGGCGTGTCCGACAGGTGTTTCTTGCAAGCCGAGCATTTGGCTCAGGCATGCTCCGCAGGTGCTTCCGGCGTGTCTGGCACGTGGTTCTGGTGTGTCTGAGAGCTGGTTCTGGCATGTCCGGCAGATGATTCCGGAGTGTCCACCAAGTGGTTGTGGCATACCCAGCAGGTGATTTTAGAGTGTCAGGTAGGTGGTTCCAGCGAGTCGAGTAGGTGGTTCCGGCGTGCTCGGCAGGTGATTCTGGCGTGTCCAGCAGGTGGTTCTGGGGAGTGGATCATGTGGTTCCGGCATACTCGGCAGGTGGTACCGGCATGTCTGGAACATGGTTCTGGCAAGTCTGAGAGGTGGTTCTGGAATGCCCGACAGGTGATTCCGGATTGTTCGCCAAGTGGTTCTGGCGTAGCCGGCAGGTCATTTTGCATGTCCGGCTGTGGTTCCGGAGTGTCCACCAAGTGGTTGTGGCATACCCGGCAGGTGATTTTAGCATGTCAGGTAGGTGGTTCCGGCGAGTCGAGTAAGTGGTTCCGACGTGCTCGGCAGGTGGTTCAGGCGGGTCTGGCAGGTGGTTTCGGTCTTTTCGGGCTGTGGTTCCGGCATCTCAGGCACATGGTTCTGGCAACTCTGAGAGGTGGTTCCGGCCGGCCCGACAGGTGTTTCCATGGTGTCCGCCAAGTGGTTCTGGCATAGCTGCCAGGTGAAGTTGGCGAGACCGGCAGGTGGTTCCAGCCAGCCCGGCAGGTGATTCCGAAGAGTTCACCAAATGGTTGTGGCGTAGCCGGCAGGTGATTTTGGCGTGCCCAGCAGGTGGTTTTGGCGAGTCGAGCAGGTTATTCTGGCGTGCTCGACATGTGCTTCCGGTGTCATTGGCATGTGGTTCCGGCATGTCTGAGAGGTGGTTCCGCCATGCCCGGCAGGTGATTCCGGAGTGTTCCCCAAGTGGTTCTGGCGTAGCCGGCAGGTGATTTTGCATGTCCGGCAATGGTTCCGGCGAGTCGAGCCGGTGGTTCCGGCATGTCCGGCAGGTGGTTCCGGCATGCCCGGCAGGTGATTCCGGAGTGTCTGGCATGTGGTTCTGGCACCTCTGAGAGGTGGTTCCGGCATGCCCGGCAGGTGATACCGGAGAGTTCGCCAAGTGGTTCTGGCCTAGCCGCCAGGTGATTTTGCATGTCCGGCAATGGTTCCGGCGAGTCGAGCCGGTGGATCCGGAATGTCCGACAGGTGGTTCCGGCATGTTCGGCAGATGGTTCCGGCATGTCCTGCACGTGGTTCCAGCATGCCCGGCAGGTGATTCCGGAGTGTCCGGCATTTGGTTCTGGCACCCCTGAGAGGTGGTTTCGGCATGCCCGGCAGGTGATACCGGAGTGTCCGGCATTTGGTTCTGGCACCT
Source organism: Equus przewalskii (assembly GCF_037783145.1). NCBI lineage: Eukaryota > Metazoa > Chordata > Mammalia > Perissodactyla > Equidae > Equus > Equus przewalskii. The sequence goes on from NW_027228469.1 coordinate 286,941, forward strand.
CTGAGAGGTGGTTCCGAAATGCCTGGCCTGCGATTCTGCAGTGTCTGCCGAGTGGTTCTGGCGTAGCCGGCAGTTGATTTTGGCGTGTCCACTAGGTGGTTCTGGGGAGTGGATCAGCTGGTTCCGGCATACTCGGCAGGTGGTACCGGCGTGTCCAGAACATGGTTCTGGCAAGTCTGAGAGGAGGTTCCGGCACGCCCGACAGGTGATTCCGGAGCGTCCGCCAAGTGTTTCTGGCGTACCCGGCAGGTGATTTTGGCATGTCCGACAGGTGTATCTTGCGAGTCGAGCAGGTGGCTCAGGCATGCTCAGCTGGTGCTTCCGGCGTCTCTGGCACGTGGTTCTGGTGTGTCTGAGAGCTGGTTCTGGCATGTCCGGCAGATGATTCCGGAGTGCCCACCAAGTGGATCTGGTATACCTGGCAGGTGATTTTGGCGTGTCAGGAAGTTGGTTCCGGCTAGTTGAGCAGGTGGATCAGGCGTGCTCGCCAGGGGGTTCAGGCGGGTCTGGCAGGTGGTTTCGGTCTGTTCGGGGAGTGGTTCCGGCATCTCAGGCACATGGTTCTGGCACGTCTGAGAGGTGGTTCCGGCCGGCCCGACAGGTGTTTCCATGGTGTCCGCCAAGTGGTTCTGGCATAGCTGGCAGGTGATGTTGGCGTGACCGGCAGGTGGTTCCAGCAAGCCCGGCAGGTGATTCCGAAGAGTTCACCAAATGGTTGTGGCGTAGCCGGCAGGTGATTTTGGCGTGTCCAGCAGGTGGTTTTGGCGAGTCGAGCAGGTGGTTCTGCTGTGCTCGGCAGGTGCTTCCGGTGTCATTGGCATGTGGTTCCGGCATGTCTGAGAGGTGGTTCCACCATGCCCAGCAGGTGGTTCCGGAGTGTTTGCCGAGTGGTTCTGGAGCCAGCCCGGCAGGTGATTCCGAAGAGTTCACCAAATGGTTGCGGCGTAGCCGGCAGGTGATTTTGGCGTGTCAGGAAGGTGGTTCCGGCTAGTTGAGCAGGTGCATCAGGCGTGCTCGCCAGGGGGTTCAGGCGGGTCTGGCAGGTGGTTTCGGTCTCTTCTGGGAGTGGTTCCGGCATCTCAGGCACATGGTTCTGGCACGTCTGAGAGGTGGTTCCGGCCGGCCCGACAGGTGGTTCTGGAGTGTCTGACGAGTGGTTCTGGCGTAGTCGGCAGGTGATTCTGGCGTGTCCAGCAGGTGGTTCTGGGGAGTGGATCAGGTGGTTCCGGCACACTCGGCAGGTGGTACCGGCGTGTCCGGAAAATGGTTCTGGCAAGTCTGAGAGGCGGTTCCGGCATGCCCGACAGGTGATTCCGGAGTGTTCGCCAAGTGGTTCTGGCGTAGCCGGCAGGTCATTTTGCACATCCGGCGGTGGTTCCGGCGAGTCGAGCCGGTGGTTCCGGCGTGTCCGGCAGGTGGTTCTGGCGTGACCGGCACGAGGTTCTGGCACCTCTGAGAGGTGGTTCCGGCATGCCCGACAGGTGATTCCGGAGTGTCCGGCATGTGGTTCTGGCACCTCTGAGAGGTGGTTCCGGCATGCCCGGCAGGTGATACCGGAGTGTCCGGCCTTTGGTTCTGGCAAGTCTGAGAGGTGGTTCCGGCATGCCCTACAGGTGATTCCGTGTGTCCGCCATGTGGTTCTGGCGTATCCGGCAGGTGATTTTGGCGTGTCTGGAAGGTGTTTCTTGCAAGTCGAGCATGTGGCTCAGGCATGATCAGCAGGTGCTTTCGGCGTGTCCGGCACCTGGTTCTGGTGTGTCAGAGGGCTGGTTCTGGCATTTCCGGCAGATGATTCCGGAGTGTCCACCAAGTGGTTCTGGTACACCTGGCAGGTGATTTTGGCGTGTCTGGAAGGTGGTTCCGGCTAGTTGAGCAGGTGGATCAGACGTGCTCGCCAGGGGTTTCAGGCGGGTCTGGCAGGTGGTTTCGGTCTTTTCGGGGTGTGGTTCTGGCATCTCAGGCACATGGTTCTGGCACGTCTGAGATGTGGTTCCGGCCGTCCCTACAGGTGTTTCCGGGGTGTTCGCCAAGTGGTTCCGGCGCAGCTGAAAGGTGATGTTGGCGTGACCGGCAGGTGGTTCCAGCCAGTCCGGCAGGTGATTCCGGAGTGTCTGCTGAGTGGTTCTGGCGTAGCCGGCAGGTGATTTTAGCGTCTCCAGCAGGTGGTTCCGGCGAGCTCGGCAGGTGGTACCGGCGTGTCCGGAACATGGTTCTGGCAAGTCTGAGAGGTGGTTCCAGCATGCCCGACAGGTGATTCCGGAGTGTTCGCCAAGTGGTTCTCGCGTAGCCGGCAGGTCATTTTGCATGTCCGGCGGTGGTTCCGGGGAGTCAAGCCGGTGGTTCCTGCGTGTCCAGCCTGTGTTTGCGGTCTGTCCGGCAGGTGGTTCTGGCGTGTCCGAACGAGGTTTTGGCACATCTGGGAGTTATTTCCGGCATGCCCGACAGGTGATCCCGGAGTGTCCGCCAAGTGGTTCTGGCATACCCGGCAGGTGATTTTGGCGTGTCAGGCAGGTGTTACTTGCAAGTCGAGCATGTGGCTCAGGCATGATCAGCAGGTGCTTCCGGCGTGTCTGGCACGTGCTTCTGGTGTGTCAGAGGGCTGGTTCTGGCATTTCCGGCAGATGATTCCGGAGTGTCCACCAAGTGGTTCTGGTAGACCTGGCAGGTGATTTTGGCGTGTCAGGAAGGTGGTTCCGGCTAGTTGAGCAGGTGGATCTGGCATGCTCGCCAGGGGTTTCAGGCAGGTCTGGAAGGTGGTTTTGGTCTGTTCGGGGAGTGGTTCCGGCATCTCAGGCACAGGGATATGGCACGTCGGAGAGGTGGTTCCGGCCGGCCCGACAGTTGTTTCCGGAGTGTCCGCCAAGTGGTTCTGGCGTAGCTGAAAGGTGATGTTGGCGTGACCGGCAGGTGGTACCAGCCAGCCCGGCAGGTGATTCCGGAGTGTTCGCCAAGTGGTTCTGACGTAGCCGGCAGGTGATTTTGCATGTCCGGCAATGGTTCCGGCGAGTCGAGCCGGTGGTTCCGGCATGTACAGCAGGTGATTCCTGCACGCCCGGCAGGTGATTCCGGAGTGTCCGGCATGTGGTTCTGGCACCTCTGAGAGGTGGTTCCGGCATGCCCGGCAGGTGATACCGGAGTGTCCGGCATTTGGTTCTGGCACCTCTGAGAGGTGGTTCCGGAATGCCTGGCATGTGATTCCGGAGTGTCTGCCGAGTGGTTGTGGCGTAGCCGGCAGGTGATTTTGGCGTGTCCAGCAGGTGCTTCCTGCGAGCTCAGCACGTGGTTCCGGCATGTTCGGAACATGGTTCTGGCACGTCTGAGAGATGGTTCGGGCATGCCCGGCAGGTGATTCCGGAGTGTCCGGCATTTGGTTCTGGCACCTCTGAGAGGTGGTTCCGGCATGCCCGGCAGTTGGTTACGGAGTGTCTGCCGAGTGGTTCTGGAGTAGCCGGCAGGTGATTCTGGGGTATCCAGCAGGTGGTTCTGGGGAGTGTGTCAGGTAGTTCCTGAATACTCGGCAGGTGGTACCGGCGTGTCCGGAACATGGTTCTGGCAAGTCTGAAAGGTGGTTCCGGCATGCCCGACAGGTGATTCCGGAGTGTTCGGCAAGTGGTCTGGCGTAGCCGGCAGGTCATTTTGCATGTCCGGCGTTGTTTCCGGCGAGTCGAGCCGATGGTTCCGGCGCATCCAGCAGGTGTTTCCGGTCTGTACGGCAGGTGGTTCTGGCGTGTCCGGCACGAGGTTCTGGCACGTCTGAGAGTTGGTTCCGGCATGCCCGACAGGTGATTCCGGAGTGTCCGCCACGTGGTTCTGGCGTACCCGGCAGGTGATTTTGGCGTGTCTGGCAGGTGTTTCTTGCAAGTCGAGCATTTGGCTCAGGCATGATCAGCAGGTGCTTCCGGCGTGTCCGGCACGTGGTTCTGGTGTGTCTGAGAGCTGGTTCTGGCATGTCCGGCAGATGATTCCGGAGTGTCCACCAAGTGGTTGTGGCATACCCGGCAGGTGATTTTAGCGTGTCAGGTAGGTGGTTCCAGCGAGTCGAGTAGGTGGTTCCGGCGTGCTCGGCAGGTGGTTCAGGCGGGTCTGGCAGGTGGTTTCGGTCTGTTCGGGGTGTGGTTCCGGCATCTCAGGCACCTGGTTCTGGCACGTCTGATAGGTGGTTCCGGCCGGCCAGACAGGTGTTTCCAAGGTGTCCGCCAAGTGGTTCTGGCATAGCTGGCAGGTGATGTTGGCGTGAGCGGCAGGTGGTTCCAGCCAGCCCGGCAGGTGATTCGAAGTGTTCACCAAATGCTTGTGGCGTAGCCGGAAGGTGATTTTGGCGTGTCCAACAGGTGGTTTTGGCGAGTCGAGCAGGTGGTTCTGGCGTGCTCGGCAGGTGCTTCCAGTGTCACTGGCATGTGGTTCCGGCATGTCTGAGAGGTGGTTCCGGAGTGTTCGCCAAGGGGTTCTGGCGTAGCCAGCAGGTGATTTTGCATGTCCGGCAATGGTTCCGGCGAGTCGAGCCGGTGGTTCCGGCATGTCAGGCAGGTGATTCCCGCATGTCCAGCTGCTGGTTCTGGCATGCCCGGCAGGTGATTCCGGAGTGTCCGGCATGTGGTTCTGGCACCTCTGAGAGGTGGTTCCGGCATGCCCGGCAGGTGATAGAGGAGTGTCCGGCATTTGGTTCTGGCACCTCTGAGAGGTGGTTCCGGCATGCCCGGCAGGTGTTTCCGGAGTGTCTGCCGAGTAGTTCTGGCGTACCCGACAGGTGATTCTGGCGTGTCCAGCAGGTGGTTCTGGGGAGTGGATCAGGTGGTTCCGGCATACTCGGCAGGTGGTACCGGCGTGTCCGGAACATGGTTCTGGCAAGTCTGAGAGGTGGTTCCGGCATGCCCGACAGGTGATTCCGGAGTGTTCGCCCAGTGGTCTGGCGTAGCCGGCATGTCATTTTGCATGTCAGGCGTTGTTTCCGGTGAGTCGAGCCGGTGGTTCCGGCGCGTCCAGCAGGTGTTTCCGGTCTGTCCGGCAGGTGGTTCCGGCATGTCCGGCAGTTGGTTCCGGCATGTCCAGCAGGTGGTTCCGGCTTGCCCGGCAGGTGATTCCGGAGTGTCCGGCATGTGGTTCTGGCACCTCTGAGAGGTGGTTCCGGCATGCCCGGCAGGTGGTTCCGGAGTGTCTGCCGAGTGGTTCTGGCGTAGCCGGCAGGTGATTCTGGGGTGTCCAGCAGGTGGTTCTCTGGAGTCGATCAGGTGGTTCGGGCACACTCGGCAGGTGGTACTGGCGTGTCCGGAACATGGTTCTGGCAAGTCTGAGAGGTGGTTCCACCATGTGCGGCAGGTGATTTCGGAGTGTTCGCCAAGTGGTTCTGGCGTAGCCGGCAGGTGATTTTGCATGTCCGGCAATGGTTCCGGCGAGTCGAGCCAGTGGTTCCAGCATCTCAGGCAGGTGATTCCGGCATGTCCAGCAGGTGGTTCTGGGGAGTGGATCAGGTGGTTCTGGCATGCCCGGCAGGTGATTCCGGAGTGTCCGGCATGTGGTTCTGGCACCTCTGAGAGGTTGTTCTGGCATGCCCGGCAGGTGATACTGGAGTGTCCGGCATTTGGTTCTGGCACCTCTGAGAGGTTGTTCTGGCATGCGCGGCAGGTGATTCCGGAGTGTTCGCCAAGTGGTTCAGGCGTAGCCGGCAGGTCATTTTGCATGTCCGGCCGTGGTTCCGGCGAGTCGAGCCGGTGGTTCCTGCGTGTCCAGCAGGTGTTTCCGCTCTGACCGGCACGAGGTTCTGGCACGTCTGAGAGTTGGTTCCGGCATGCCCGACAGGTGATTCCGGAGTGTCCGGCATTTGGTTCTGGCACCTCTGAGAGGTGGTTCCAGAATGCCTGGCATGTGATTCCGGAGTGTCTGCCGAGTGGTCCTGGCGTAGCCGGCAGTTGATTTTGGCGTGTCCACTAGGTGGTTCTGGGGAGTGGATCAGGTGGTTCCGGCATACTCGGCAGGTGGTACCGGCGTGTCCGGAACATGGTTCTGGCAAGTTTGAGAGGTGGTTCTGGTATGCCCGACAGGTGATTCCGGAGTGTTCGCCAAGTGGTTCTGGCGTAGCCGGCAGGTCATTTTGCATGTCCGGCGGTGGTTCCGGCGAGTCGAGCCAGTGTTTCCGGGTTGTCCATCAGGTGGTTCCGGCGAGCTCGCCAGGTGGTAGCAGCGTGTCCGGAACATGGTTCTGGCACGTGTGAGAGATGGTTCCGGCATGCCCGGCAGGTGATTCCGGAGTGTTCGCCAAGTGGTTCTGGCGTAGCCGGCAGGTCATTTTGCACATCCGGCGGTGGTTCCGGCGAGTCGAGCCGGTGGTTCCGGCGTGTCCGGCAGGTGGTTCTGGCGTGACCGGCACGAGGTTCTGGCACGTCTGAGAGTTGGTTCCGGCATGCCCGACAGGTGATTCCGGAGTGTCCGCCACGTGGTTCTGGCGTACCCGGCAGGTGATTTTGGCGTGTCTGGCAGGTGTTTCTTGCAAGCCGAGCATTTGGCTCAGGCATGCTCCGCTGGTGCTTCCGGCGTGTCTGGCACGTGGTTCTGGTGTGTCTGAGAGCTGGTTCTGGCATGTCCGGCAGATGATTCCGGAGTGTCCACCAAGTGGTTGTGGCATACCCAGCAGGTGATTTTAGCGTGTCAGGTAGGTGGTTCCAGCGAGTCGAGTAGGTGGTTCCGGCGTGCTCGGCAGGTGATTCTGGCGTGTCCAGCAGGTGGTTCTGGGGAGTGGATCATGTGGTTCCGGCATACTCGGCAGGTGGTACCGGCATGTCTGGAACATGGTTCTGGCAATTCTGAGAGGTGGTTCTGGAATGCCCGACAGGTGATTCCGGATTGTTCGCCAAGTGGTTCTGGCGTAGCCGGCAGGTCATTTTGCATGTCCGGCTGTGGTTCCGGAGTGTCCACCAAGTGGTTGTGGCATACCCGGCAGGTGATTTTAGCATGTCAGGTAGGTGGTTCCGGCGAGTCGAGTAAGTGGTTCCGACGTGCTCGGCAGGTGGTTCAGGCGGGTCTGGCAGGTGGTTTCGGTCTGTTCGGGCTGTGGTTCCGGCATCTCAGGCACATGGTTCTGGCAACTCTGAGAGGTGGTTCCGGCCGGCCCGACAGGTGTTTCCATGGTGTCCGCCAAGTGGTTCTGGCATAGCTGCCAGGTGATGTTGGCGTGACCGGCAGGTGGTTCCAGCCAGCCCGGCAGGTGATTCCGAAGAGTTCACCAAATGGTTGTGGCGTAGCCGGCAGGTGATTTTGGCGTGCCCAGCAGGTGGTTTTGGCGAGTCGAGCAGGTTATTCTGGCGTGCTCGACATGTGCTTCCGGTGTCATTGGCATGTGGTTCCGGCATGTCTGAGAGGTGGTTCCGCCATGCCCGGCAGGTGATTCCGGAGTGTTCCCCAAGTGGTTCTGGCGTAGCCGGCAGGTGATTTTGCATGTCCGGCAATGGTTCCGGCGAGTCGAGCCTGTGGTTCCGGCATGTCCGGCAGGTGGTTCCGGCATGCCCGGCAGGTGATTCCGGAGTGTCCGGCATGTGGTTCTGGCACCTCTGAGAGGTGGTTCCGGCATGCCCGGCAGGTGATACCGGAGAGTTCGCCAAGTGGTTCTGGCCTAGCCGCCAGGTGATTTTGCATGTCCGGCAATGGTTCCGGCGAGTCGAGCCGGTGGTTCCGGAATGTCCAGCAGGTGGTTCCGGCATGTCCGGCAGGTGGTTCCGGCATGTCCAGCACGTGGTTCCAGCATGCCCGGCAGGTGATTCCGGAGTGTCCGGCATGTGATTCTGGCAGCTCTGAGAGGTGGTTCCGAAATGCCTTTCCTGTGATTCCGGAGTGTCTGCCGAGTGGTTCTGGCGTAGCCGGCAGTTGATTTTTGCGTGTCCACTAGGTAGTTCTGGGGCGTGGATCAGCTGGTTCCGGCATACTCGGCAGGTGGTACCGGCGTGTCCAGAACATGGTTCTGGCAAGTCTGAGAGGAGGTTCCAGCACGCCCGACAGGTGATTCCGGAGCGTCCGCCAAGTGTTTCTGGCGTACCCGGCAGGTGATTTTGGCATGTCCGACAGGTGTATCTTGCGAGTCGAGCAGGTGGCTCAGGCATGCTCAGCTGGTGCTTCCGGCGTCTCTGGCACGTGGTTCTGGTGTGTCTGAGAGCTGGTTCTGGCATGTCCGGCAGGTGATTCCGGAGTGCCCACCAAGTGGTTCTGGTATACCTGGCAGGTGATTTTGGCGTGTCAGGAAGTTGGTTCCGGCTAGTTGAGCAGGTGGATCAGGCGTGCTCGCCAGGGGGTTCAGGCGGGTCTGGCAGGTGTTTTCGGTCTGTTCGGGGAGTGGTTCCGGCATCTCAGGCACATGGTTCTGGCACGTCTGAGAGGTGGTTCTGGCCGGCCCGACAGGTGTTTCCATGGTGTCCGCCAAGTGGTTCTGGCATAGCTGGCAGGTGATGTTGGCGTGACCGGCAGGTGGTTCCAGCAAGCCCGGCAGGTGATTCCGAAGAGTTCACCAAATGGTTGTGGCGTAGCCGGCAGGTGATTTTGGCGTGTCCAGCAGGTGGTTTTGGCGAGTCGAGCAGGTGGTTCTGCTGTGCTCGGCAGGTGCTTCCGGTGTCATTGGCATGTGGTTCCGGCATGTCTGAGAGGTGGTTCCACCATGCCCGGCAGGTGGTTCCGGAGTGTCTGCCGAGTGGTTCTGGAGCCAGCCCGGCAGGTGATTCCGAAGAGTTCACCAAATGGTTGCGGCGTAGCCGGCAGGTGATTTTGGCGTGTCAGGAAGGTGGTTCCGGCTAGTTGAGCAGGTGCATCAGGCGTGCTCGCCAGGGTGTTCAGGCGGGTCTGGCAGGTGGTTTCGGTCTCTTCTGGGAGTGGTTCCGGCATCTCAGGCACATGGTTCTGGCACGTCTGAGAGGTGGTTCCGGCCGGCCGGAGAGGTGTTTCCGGAGTGTCCGCCAAGTGGTTCTGGCGTAGCTGAAAGGTGATGTTGGCGTGACCGACAGGTGGTTCCAGCCAGCCCGGCAGGTGATTCCGGAGTGTCTGCCGTGTGGTTCTGGCGTAGCTGGCAGGAGATTTTGGCGTGTCTATCAGGTGGTTCCGGCGAGCTCGGCAGGTGGTAGCAGCGTGTCCGGAACATGGTTCTGGCACGTCTGAGAGATGGTTCCGTAATGCCAGGCAGGTGATTCCGGAGTGTCCGGCATGTGGTTCTGGCACCTATGAGAGGTGGTTCCGGCATGCCCGGTTGATGATTCCGGAGTGTCGGGCATGTGGTTCTGGCACCTCTGAGAGGTGGTTCCGGCATGCCCGGCAGGTGATTCCGGAGTGTCCGGGATGTGGTTCTGACACCTCTGAGAGGTGGTTCCGGCATGCCCGGCAGGTGGTTCTGGAGTGTCTGACGAGTGGTTCTGGCGTAGTCGGCAGGTGATTCTGGGGTGTCCAGCAGGTGGTTCTGGGGAGTGGATCGGGTGGTTCCGGCATACTCGGCAGGTGGTACTGGCGTGTCCGGAACATGGTTCTGGCAAGTCTGAGAGGCGGTTCCGGCATGCCCGACAGGTGATTCCGGAGTGTTCGCCAAGTGGTTCTGGCGTAGCCGGCAGGTCATTTTGCACATCCGGCGGTGGTTCCGGCGAGTCGAGCCGGTGGTTCCGGCGTGTCCGGCAGGTGGTTCTGGCGTGACCGGCACGAGGTTCTGGCACGTCTGAGAGTTGGTTCCGGCATGCCCGACAGGTGATTCCGGAGTGTCCGCCACGTGGTTCTGGCGTACCCGGCAGGTGATTTTGGCGTGTCTGGCAGGTGTTTCTTGCAAGCCGAGCATTTGGCTCAGGCATGCTCCGCAGGTGCTTCCGGCGTGTCTGGCACGTGGTTCTGGTGTGTCTGAGAGCTGGTTCTGGCATGTCCGGCAGATGATTCCGGAGTGTCCACCAAGTGGTTGTGGCATACCCAGCAGGTGATTTTAGCGTGTCAGGTAGGTGGTTCCAGCGAGTCGAGTAGGTGGTTCCGGCGTGCTCGGCAGGTGATTCTGGCGTGTCCAGCAGGTGGTTCTGGGGAGTGGATCATGTGGTTCCGGCATACTCGGCAGGTGGTACCGGCATGTCTGGAACATGGTTCTGGCAAGTCTGAGAGGTGGTTCTGGAATGCCCGACAGGTGATTCCGGATTGTTCGCCAAGTGGTTCTGGCGTAGCCGGCAGGTCATTTTGCATGTCCGGCTGTGGTTCCGGAGTGTCCACCAAGTGGTTGTGGCATACCCGGCAGGTGATTTTAGCATGTCAGGTAGGTGGTTCCGGCGAGTCGAGTAAGTGGTTCCGACGTGCTCGGCAGGTGGTTCAGGCGGGTCTGGCAGGTGGTTTCGGTCTTTTCGGGCTGTGGTTCCGGCATCTCAGGCACATGGTTCTGGCAACTCTGAGAGGTGGTTCCGGCCGGCCCGACAGGTGTTTCCATGGTGTCCGCCAAGTGGTTCTGGCATAGCTGCCAGGTGATGTTGGCGTGACCGGCAGGTGGTTCCAGCCAGCCCGGCAGGTGATTCCGAAGAGTTCACCAAATGGTTGTGGCGTAGCCGGCAGGTGATTTTGGCGTGCCCAGCAGGTGGTTTTGGCGAGTCGAGCAGGTTATTCTGGCGTGCTCGACATGTGCTTCCGGTGTCATTGGCATGTGGTTCCGGCATGTCTGAGAGGTGGTTCCGCCATGCCCGGCAGGTGATTCCGGAGTGTTCCCCAAGTGGTTCTGGCGTAGCCGGCAGGTGATTTTGCATGTCCGGCAATGGTTCCGGCGAGTCGAGCCTGTGGTTCCGGCATGTCCGGCAGGTGGTTCCGGCATGCCCGGCAGGTGATTCCGGAGTGTCCGGCATGTGGTTCTGGCACCTCTGAGAGGTGGTTCCGGCATGCCCGGCAGGTGATACCGGAGAGTTCGCCAAGTGGTTCTGGCCTAGCCGCCAGGTGATTTTGCATGTCCGGCAATGGTTCCGGCGAGTCGAGCCGGTGGTTCCGGAATGTCCAGCAGGTGGTTCCGGCATGTCCGGCAGGTGGTTCCGGCATGTCCAGCACGTGGTTCCAGCATGCCCGGCAGGTGATTCCGGAGTGTCCGGCATGTGATTCTGGCAGCTCTGAGAGGTGGTTCCGAAATGCCTTTCCTGTGATTCCGGAGTGTCTGCCGAGTGGTTCTGGCGTAGCCGGCAGTTGATTTTTGCGTGTCCACTAGGTAGTTCTGGGGAGTGGATCAGCTGGTTCCGGCATACTCGGCAGGTGGTACCGGCGTGTCCAGAACATGGTTCTGGCAAGTCTGAGAGGAGGTTCCGGCACGCCCGACAGGTGATTCCGGAGCGTCCGCCAAGTGTTTCTGGCGTACCCGGCAGGTGATTTTGGCATGTCCGACAGGTGTATCTTGCGAGTCGAGCAGGTGGCTCAGGCATGCTCAGCTGGTGCTTCCGGCGTCTCTGGCACGTGGTTCTGGTGTGTCTGAGAGCTGGTTCTGGCATGTCCGGCAGGTGATTCCGGAGTGCCCACCAAGTGGTTCTGGTATACCTGGCAGGTGATTTTGGCGTGTCAGGAAGTTGGTTCCGGCTAGTTGAGCAGGTGGATCAGGCGTGCTCGCCAGGGGGTTCAGGCGGGTCTGGCAGGTGTTTTCGGTCTGTTCGGGGAGTGGTTCCGGCATCTCAGGCACATGGTTCTGGCACGTCTGAGAGGTGGTTCTGGCCGGCCCGACAGGTGTTTCCATGGTGTCCGCCAAGTGGTTCTGGCATAGCTGGCAGGTGATGTTGGCGTGACCGGCAGGTGGTTCCAGCAAGCCCGGCAGGTGATTCCGAAGAGTTCACCAAATGGTTGTGGCGTAGCCGGCAGGTGATTTTGGCGTGTCCAGCAGGTGGTTTTGGCGAGTCGAGCAGGTGGTTCTGCTGTGCTCGGCAGGTGCTTCCGGTGTCATTGGCATGTGGTTCCGGCATGTCTGAGAGGTGGTTCCACCATGCCCGGCAGGTGGTTCCGGAGTGTCTGCCGAGTGGTTCTGGAGCCAGCCCGGCAGGTGATTCCGAAGAGTTCACCAAATGGTTGCGGCGTAGCCGGCAGGTGATTTTGGCGTGTCAGGAAGGTGGTTCCGGCTAGTTGAGCAGGTGCATCAGGCGTGCTCGCCAGGGTGTTCAGGCGGGTCTGGCAGGTGGTTTCGGTCTCTTCTGGGAGTGGTTCCGGCATCTCAGGCACATGGTTCTGGCACGTCTGAGAGGTGGTTCCGGCCGGCCGGAGAGGTGTTTCCGGAGTGTCCGCCAAGTGGTTCTGGCATAGCTGAAAGGTGATGTTGGCGTGACCGACAGGTGGTTCCAGCCAGCCCGGCAGGTGATTCCGGAGTGTCTGCCGTGTGGTTCTGGCGTAGCTGGCAGGAGATTTTGGCGTGTCTATCAGGTGGTTCCGGCGAGCTCGGCAGGTGGTAGCAGCGTGTCCGGAACATGGTTCTGGCACGTCTGAGAGATGGTTCCGTCATGCCAGGCAGGTGATTCCGGAGTGTCCGGCATGTGATTCTGGCACCTATGAGAGGTGGTTCCGGCATGCCCGGTTGATGATTCCGGAGTGTCGGGCATGTGGTTCTGGCACCTCTGAGAGGTGGTTCCGGCATGCCCGGCAGGTGGTTCTGGAGTGTCTGACGAGTGGTTCTGGCGTAGTCGGCAGGTGATTCTGGCGTGTCCAGCAGGTGGTTCTGGGGAGTGGATCAGGTGGTTCCGGCATACTCGGCAGGTGGTTCCGGCGTGTCCGGAACATGGTTCTGGCAAGTCTGAGAGGCGGTTCCGGCATGCCCGACAGGTGATTCCGGAGTGTTCGCCAAGTGGTTCTGGCGTAGCCGGCAGGTCATTTTGCACATCCGGCGGTGGTTCCTGCGAGTCGAGCCGGTGGTTCCGGCGTGTCCGGCAGGTGGTTCTGGCGTGACCGCCACGAGGTTCTGGCACGTCTGAGAGTTGGTTCCGGCATGCCCGACAGGTGATTCCGGAGTGTCCGCCACGTGGTTCTGGCGTACCCGGCAGGTGATTTTGGCATGTCTGGCAGGTGTTTCTTGCAAGTCGAGCATTTGGCTCAGGCATGCTCAGCAGGTGCTTCCGGCATGTTTGGCACGTGGTTCTGGTGTGTCTGAGAGCTGGTTCTGGCATGTCCGGCAGATGGTTCCGGAGTGTCCACCAAGTGGTTGTGGCATACCCGGCAGGTGATTTTAGCGTGTCAGGTAGGTGGTTCCAGCGAGTCGAGTACGTGGTTCCGGCGTGCTCGGCCTGTGGTTCAGGCGGTTCTGGCAGGTGGTTTCGGTCTGTTCGGTGTGTGGTTCCGGCATCTCAGGCACATGGTTCTGGCACGTCTGAGAGGTGGTTCCGGCCGGCCCGACAGGTGTTTCCATGGTGTCCGCCAAGTGGTTCTGGCATAGCTGGCAGGTGATGTTGGCGTGACCGGCAGGTGGTTCCAGCAAGCCCGGCAGGTGATTCCGAAGAGTTCACCAAATGGTTGTGGCATAGCCGGCAGGTGATTTTGGCGTGTCCAGAAGGTGGTTTTGGCGAGTCGAGCAGGTGGTTCTGCTGTGCTCGGCAGGTGCTTCCGGTGTCATTGGCATGTGGTTCCGGCATGTCTGAGAGGTGGTTCCACCATGCCCGGCAGGTGGTTCCGGAGTGTCTGCCGAGTGGTTCTGGAGCCAGCCCGGCAGGTGATTCCGAAGAGTTCACCAAATGGTTGCGGCGTAGCCAGCAGGTGATTTTGGCGTGTCAGGAAGGTGGTTCCGGCTAGTTGAGCAGGTGCATCAGGCGTGCTCGCCAGGGGGTTCAGGCGGGTCGGGCAGGTGGTTTCGGTCTCTTCTGGGAGTGGTTCCGGCATCTCAGGCACATGGTTCTGGCACGTCTGAGAGGTGGTTCCGGCCGGCCGGAGAGGTGTTTCCGGAGTATCCGCCAAGTGGTTCTGGCGTAGCTGAAAGGTGATGTTGGCGTGACCGACAGGTGGTTCCAGCCAGCCCGGCAGGTGATTCCGGAGTGTCTGCCGTGTGGTTCTGGCGTAGCTGGCAGGAGATTTTGGCGTGTCTATCAGGTGGTTCCGGCGAGCTCGGCAGGTGGTAGCAGCGTGTCCGGAACATGGTTCTGGCACGTCTGAGAGATGGTTCCGTCATGCCAGGCAGGTGATTCCGGAGTGTCCGGCATGTGGTTCTGGCACCTATGAGAGGTGGTTCCGGCATGCCCGGTTGATGATTCCGGAGTGTCGGGCATGTGGTTCTGGCACCTCTGAGAGGTGGTTCCGGCATGCCCGGCAGGTGGTTCTGGAGTGTCTGACGAGTGGTTCTGGCGTAGTCGGCAGGTGATTCTGGGGTGTCCAGCAGGTGGTTCTGGGGAGTGGATCAGGTGGTTCCGGCATACTCGGCAGGTGGTACCGGCGTGTCCGGAACATGGTTCTGGCAAGTCTGAGAGGCGGTTCCGGCATGCCCGACAGGTGATTCCGGAGTGTTCGCCAAGTGGTTCTGGCGTAGCCGGCAGGTCATTTTGCACATCCGGCGGTGGTTCCGGCGAGTCGAGCCGGTGGTTCCGGCGTGTCCGGCAGGTGGTTCTGGCGTGACCGGCACGAGGTTCTGGCACGTCTGAGAGTTGGTTCCGGCATGCCCGACAGGTGATTCCGGAGTGTCCGCCACGTGGTTCTGGCGTACCCGGCAGGTGATTTTGGCGTGTCTGGCAGGTGTTTCTTGCAAGTCGAGCATTTGGCTCAGGCATGCTCCGCAGGTGCTTCCGGCGTGTCTGGCACGTGGTTCTGGTGTGTCTGAGAGCTGGTTCTGGCATGTCCGGCAGATGATTCCGGAGTGTCCACCAAGTGGTTGTGGCATACCCAGCAGGTGATTTTAGCGTGTCAGGTAGGTGGTTCCAGCGAGTCGAGTAGGTGGTTCCGGCGTGCTCGGCAGGTGATTCTGGCGTGTCCAGCAGGTGGTTCTGGGGAGTGGATCATGTGGTTCCGGCATACTCGGCAGGTGGTACCGGCATGTCTGGAATTTGGTTCTGGCAAGTCTGAGAGGTGGTTCTGGAATGCCCGACAGGTGATTCCGGATTGTTCGCCAAGTGGTTCTGGCGTAGCCGGCAGGTCATTTTGCATGTCCGGCTGTGGTTCCGGAGTGTCCACCAAGTGGTTGTGGCATACCCGGCAGGTGATTTTAGCATGTCAGGTAGGTGGTTCCGGCGAGTCGAGTAAGTGGTTCCGACGTGCTCGGCAGGTGGTTCAGGCGGGTCTGGCAGGTGGTTTCGGTCTGTTCGGGCTGTGGTTCCGGCATCTCAGGCACATGGTTCTGGCAACTCTGAGAGGTGGTTCCGGCCGGCCCGACAGGTGTTTCCATGGTGTCCGCCAAGTGGTTCTGGCATAGCTGCCAGGTGATGTTGGCGTGACCGGCAGGTGGTTCCAGCCAGCCCGGCAGGTGATTCCGAAGAGTTCACCAAATGGTTGTGGCGTAGCCGGCAGGTGATTTTGGCGTGCCCAGCAGGTGGTTTTGGCGAGTCGAGCAGGTTATTCTGGCGTGCTCGACATGTGCTTCCGGTGTCATTGGCATGTGGTTCCGGCATGTCTGAGAGGTGGTTCCGCCATGCCCGGCAGGTGATTCCGGAGTGTTCCCCAAGTGGTTCTGGCGTAGCCGGCAGGTGATTTTGCATGTCCGGCAATGGTTCCGGCGAGTCGAGCCGGTGGTTCCGGCATGTCCGGCAGGTGGTTCCGGAGTGTCCGGCATGTGGTTCTGGCCCCTTGAGAGGTGGTTCCGGCATGCCCGGCAGGTGATACCGGAGTGTCCGGCATTTGGTTCTGGCACCTCTGAGAGGTGGTTCCGGAATGCCTGGCATGTGATTCCGGAGTGTCTGCCGAGTGGTTCAGGCGTATCCGGCAGGTGATTTTGGCGTGTCCAGCAGGTGATTCCGGCGAGCTCGGCAGGTGGTTCCCGCATGTCCGGAACATGGTTCTGGCACGTCTGAGAGATGGTTCCGGCATGCCCGGCAGGTGATTCCGGAGTGTCCTGCATGTGGTTCTGGAACCTCTGAGAGGTGGTTCCGGCATGCCCGGCAGTTGGTTACGGAGTGTCTGCCGAGTGGTTCTGGAGTAGCCTGCAGGTGATTCTGGCGTATCCAGCAGGTGGTTCTGGGGAGTGCATCAGGTGGTTCCGGCATACTCAGCAGGTGGCACCGGCGTGTCCGGAACTTGGTTCTGGCAAGTCTGAGATGTGGTTCCATCATGCCCGACAGGTGTTTCCGGAGTGTTCGCCAAGTGGTTCTGGCGTAGCCGGCAGGTGATTTTGCATGTCCGGCAGTGGTTCCGGCGAGTCGAGCCGGTGGTTCCGGCGTGTCCAGCAGGTGTTTCCGGTCTGTCCGGCAGGTGGTTCTGGCGTGACCGGCACGAGGTTCTGGAACGTGTGAGACTGGGTTCCGGCATGCCCGACAGGTGATACCGGAGTGTCCGCCACGTGGTTCTGGCGTACCCGGCAGGTGATTTTGGCGTGTCTGGCAGGTGTTTCTTGCAAGTCGAGCATTTGGCTCAGGCATGCTCAGCATGCGCTTCAGGCGTGTCTGGCACGTGGTTCTGGTGTGTCTGAGAGCTGGTTCTGGCATGTCCGGCAGATGATTCCGGAGTGTCCACCTAGTGGTTGTGGCATACCCGGCAGGTGATTTTAGCGTGTCAGGTAGGTGGTTCCAGCGAGTCGAGTAGGTGGTTCCGGCGTGCTCGGCAGGTGGTTCAGGCAGGTGTGGCAGGTGGTTTCGGTCTGTTCGGGGTGAGGTTCCGGCATAGCAGGCACATGGTTCTGGCACGTCTGATAGGTGGTTACGGCCGGCCCGATAGGTGTTTCCATGGTGTCCGTCAAGTGGTTCCGGCATAGCTGGCAGGTGATGTTGGCGTGACCGGCAGGTGGTTCCAGCCAGCCCGGCAGGTGATTCCGAAGAGTTCACCAAATGGTTGTGGCGTAGCCGGCAGGTGATTTTGGCGTGTCCAGAAGGTGGTTTTGGCGAGTCGAGCAGGTGGTTCTGGCGTGCTCGGCAGGTGCTTCCGGTGTCATTGGCATGTGGTTCCGGCATGTCTGAGAGGTGGTTGCGCCATGCCCGGCAGGTGATTCCGGAGTGTTCGTCAAGTGGTTCTGGCATAGCCGGTAGGTGATTTTGCATGTCCGGCAATGGTTCCGACGAGTCGAGCCGGTGGTTCCGGCATGTCCGGCAGGTGGTTCCGGCATGCCCGGCAGGTGATTCCGGAGTGTCCGGCATGTGGTTCTGGCACCTCTGAGAGGTGGTTCCGGCATTCCCGGCAGGTGATACCGGAGTGTTCGCCAAGTGGTTCTGGCGTATCCGGCAGGTGATTTTGCATGTCCGGCAATGGTTCCGGCGACTCGAGCCGGTGGTTCCGGCATGTCCAGCATGTGCTTCCTGCATGCCCGGCAGCTGATTCCGGAGTGTCCGGCATGTGGTTCTGGCACCTCTGAGAGGTGGTTCCGGAATGCCTGGCCTGTGATTCCGGAGTGTCTGCCGAGTGGTTCTGGCGTAGCCGGCAGTTGATTTTGGCTTGTCCACTAGGTGGTTCTGGGGAGTGGATCAGCTGGTTCCGGCATACTCGGCAGGTGGTACCGGCGTGTCAAGAACATGGTTCTGGCAAGTCTGAGAGGTGGTTCCGGCACGCCCGACAGGTGATTCCGGAGCGTCTGCCCAGTGTTTATGGCGTACCCGGCAGGTGATTTACGCCTGTCCGACAGGTGTATCTTGCGAGTCGAGCAGGTGGCTGAGGCATGCTCAGCTGGTGCTTCCGGCGTCTCTGGCACGTGGTTCTGGTGTGTCTGAGAGCTGGTTCTGGCATCTCCGGCAGATGATTCCGGAGTGTCCACCAAGTGGTTCTTGTATACCTGGCAGGTGATTTTGGCGTGTCAGGAAGTTGATTCCGGCTAGTTGAGCAGGTGGATCAGGCGTGCTCGCCAGGGGGTTCAGGCGGGTCTGGCAGGTGGTTTCGGTCTGTTCGGGGAGTGGTTCCGGCATCTCAGGCACATGGTTCTGGCACGCCTGAGAGGTGGTTCCGGCCGGCCCGACAGGTGTTTCCATGGTGTCCGCCAAGTGTTTCTGGCGTAGCCGGCAGGTCATTTTGCATGTCCGGCGGTGGTTCCGGCGAGTCGGGCCGGTGGTTCCGGCGTGTCCGGCAGGTGGTTCTGGCGTGACAGGCACGAGGTTCTGGCACGTCTGAGAGTTGGTTCCGGCATGCCCGACAGGTGATTCCGGAGTGTCCGCCACGTGGTTCTGGCGTACCCGGCAGGTGATTTTGGCGTGTCAGGCAGGTGTTTCTTGCAAGTCGAGCATTTGGCTCAGGCATGCTCAGCAGGTGCTTCCGGCGTGTCTGGCACGTGGTTCTGGTGTGTCTGAGAGCTGGTTCTGGCATGTCCGGCAGATGATTCCGGAGTGTCCACCAAGTGGTTGTGGCATACCCGGCAGGTGATTTTAGCGTGTCAGGTAGGTGGTTCCAGCGCGTCAAGTAGGTGGTTCTGGCGTGCTCGGCAGGTGATTCCGGAGTGTCCGGCATGTGGTTCTGGCACCTCTGAGAGGTGGTTCCGGCATGCCCGGCAGGTGATTCTGGAGTGTCCGTCATGTGGTTCTGGCACCTCTGAGAGGTGGTTACGGCATGCCCAGCAGGTGATACCGGAGTGTTCGCCAAGTGGTTCTGGCGTAGCCGGCAGGTGATTTTGCATGTCCGGCAATGGTTCCGGCGAGTCGAGCCGGTGGTTCCGGCATGTCCGGCAGGTGATTCCGGCATGTCCAGCACCTGGTTCCAGCATGCCCTGCAGGTGATTCCGGAGTGTCCGGCATGTGGTTCTGGCACCTCTGAGAGGTGGTTCCGGCATGCCCGGCAGGTGATTCCGGAGCGTCCGCCAAGTGTTTCTGGCGTACCCGGCAGGTGATTTTCGCCTGTCCGACAGCTGTATCTTGCGAGTCGAGCAGGTGGCTGAGGCATGCTCAGCTGGTGCTTCCGGCGTCTCTGGCACGTGGTTCTGGTGTGTCTGAGAGCTGGTTCTGGCATCTCCGGCAGATGAGTCCGGAGTGTCCACCAAGTGGTTCTTGTATACCTGGCAGGTGATTTTGGCGTGTCAGGAAGTTGGTTCCGGCTAGTTGAGCAGGTGGATCAGCCGTGCTCGCCAGGGGGTTCAGGCGGGTCTGGCAGGTGGTTTCGGTCTTTTCGGGGAGTGGTTCCGGCATCTCAGGCTCATGGTTCTGGCACGTCTGAGAGGTGGTTCCGGCTGGCCGACAGGTGTTTCCATGGTGTCCGCCAAGTGGTTCTGGCATAGCTGGCAGGTGATGTTGGCGTGACCGGCAGGTGGTTCCAGCCAGCCCGGCAGGTGATTCCGAAGAGTTCACCAAATGGTTGTGGCGTAGCCGGCAGGTGATTTTGGCGTGTCCAGAAGGTGGTTTTGGCGAGTCGAGCAGGTGGTTCTGGCGTGCTCGGCAGGTGCTTCCGGTGTCATTGGCATGTGGTTCCGGCATGTCTGAGAGGTGGTTGCGCCATGCCCGGCAGGTGATTCCGGAGTGTTCGTCAAGTGGTTCTGGCGTAGCCGGTAGGTGATTTTGCATGTCCGGCAATGGTTCCGACGAGTCGAGCCGGTGGTTCCGGCATGTCCGGCAGGTGGTTCCGGCATGCCCGGCAGGTGATTCCGGAGTGTCCGGCATGTGGTTCTGGCACCTCTGAGAGGTGGTTCCGGCATTCCCGGCAGGTGATACCGGAGTGTTCGCCAAGTGGTTCTGGCGTATCCGGCAGGTGATTTTGCATGTCCGGCAATGGTTCCGGCGACTCGAGCCGGTGGTTCCGGCATGTCCAGCATGTGCTTCCTGCATGCCCGGCAGCTGATTCCGGAGTGTCCGGCATGTGGTTCTGGCACCTCTGAGAGGTGGTTCCGGAATGCCTGGCCTGTGATTCCGGAGTGTCTGCCGAGTGGTTCTGGCGTAGCCGGCAGTTGATTTTGGCTTGTCCACTAGGTGGTTCTGGGGAGTGGATCAGCTGGTTCCGGCATACTCGGCAGGTGGTACCGGCGTGTCAAGAACATGGTTCTGGCAAGTCTGAGAGGTGGTTCCGGCACGCCCGACAGGTGATTCCGGAGCGTCTGCCCAGTGTTTCTGGCGTACCCGGCAGGTGATTTACGCCTGTCCGACAGGTGTATCTTGCGAGTCGAGCAGGTGGCTGAGGCATGCTCAGCTGGTGCTTCCGGCGTCTCTGGCACGTGGTTCTGGTGTGTCTGAGAGCTGGTTCTGGCATCTCCGGCAGATGATTCCGGAGTGTCCACCAAGTGGTTCTTGTATACCTGGCAGGTGATTTTGGCGTGTCAGGAAGTTGATTCCGGCTAGTTGAGCAGGTGGATCAGGCGTGCTCGCCAGGGGGTTCAGGCGGGTCTGGCAGGTGGTTTCGGTCTGTTCGGGGAGTGGTTCCGGCATCTCAGGCACATGGTTCTGGCACGCCTGAGAGGTGGTTCCGGCCGGCCCGACAGGTGTTTCCATGGTGTCCGCCAAGTGTTTCTGGCGTAGCCGGCAGGTCATTTTGCATGTCCGGCGGTGGTTCCGGCGAGTCGGGCCGGTGGTTCCGGCGTGTCCGGCAGGTGGTTCTGGCGTGACAGGCACGAGGTTCTGGCACGTCTGAGAGTTGGTTCCGGCATGCCCGACAGGTGATTCCGGAGTGTCCGCCACGTGGTTCTGGCGTACCCGGCAGGTGATTTTGGCGTGTCAGGCAGGTGTTTCTTGCAAGTCGAGCATTTGGCTCAGGCATGCTCAGCAGGTGCTTCCGGCGTGTCTGGCACGTGGTTCTGGTGTGTCTGAGAGCTGGTTCTGGCATGTCCGGCAGATGATTCCGGAGTGTCCACCAAGTGGTTGTGGCATACCCGGCAGGTGATTTTAGCGTGTCAGGTAGGTGGTTCCAGCGCGTCAAGTAGGTGGTTCTGGCGTGCTCGGCAGGTGATTCCGGAGTGTCCGGCATGTGGTTCTGGCACCTCTGAGAGGTGGTTCCGGCATGCCCGGCAGGTGATTCTGGAGTGTCCGTCATGTGGTTCTGGCACCTCTGAGAGGTGGTTACGGCATGCCCAGCAGGTGATACCGGAGTGTTCGCCAAGTGGTTCTGGCGTAGCCGGCAGGTGATTTTGCATGTCCGGCAATGGTTCCGGCGAGTCGAGCCGGTGGTTCCGGCATGTCCGGCAGGTGATTCCGGCATGTCCAGCACCTGGTTCCAGCATGCCCTGCAGGTGATTCCGGAGTGTCCGGCATGTGGTTCTGGCACCTCTGAGAGGTGGTTCCGGCATGCCCGGCAGGTGATTCCGGAGCGTCCGCCAAGTGTTTCTGGCGTACCCGGCAGGTGATTTTCGCCTGTCCGACAGCTGTATCTTGCGAGTCGAGCAGGTGGCTGAGGCATGCTCAGCTGGTGCTTCCGGCGTCTCTGGCACGTGGTTCTGGTGTGTCTGAGAGCTGGTTCTGGCATCTCCGGCAGATGAGTCCGGAGTGTCCACCAAGTGGTTCTTGTATACCTGGCAGGCGATTTTGGCGTGTCAGGAAGTTGGTTCCGGCTAGTTGAGCAGGTGGATCAGGCGTGCTCGCCAGGGGGTTCAGGCGGGTCTGGCAGGTGGTTTCGGTCTTTTCGGGGAGTGGTTCCGGCATCTCAGGCTCATGGTTCTGGCACGTCTGAGAGGTGGTTCCGGCTGGCCGACAGGTGTTTCCATGGTGTCCGCCAAGTGGTTCTGGCATAGCTGGCAGGTGATGTTGGCGTGACCGGCAGGTGGTTCCAGCAAGCCCGGCAGGTGATTCCGAAGAGTTCACCAAATGGTTGTGGCGTAGCCAGCAGGTGATTTTGGCGTGTCCAGCAGGTGGTTTTGGCGAGTCGAGCAGGTGGTTCTGGTGTGCTCGGCAGGTGCTTCCGGTGTCATTGGCATGTGGTTCCGGCATGTCTGAGAGGTGGTTCCGGCATGCCCGGCAGGTGGTTCCGGCATGCCTGGCAGGTGATTCCGGAGTGTCCGGCATGTGGTTCTGGCACCTCTGAGAGGTGGTTCCGGCATGCCCGGCAGGTGATACCTGAGTGTCCAGCATATGGTTCTGGCACCTGTGAGAGGTGGTTCCGGAATGCCCGGCATGTGATACCGGAGTGTCTGCCGAGTGGTTCTGGCGTAGCCGGCAGGTGGTTTTGGCGAGTCGAGCAGGTGGTTCTGGCGTTCTCGGCAGGTGCTTCCAGTGTCATTGCCATGTGGTTCCGGAATGTCTGAGATGTGGTTCCGCCATGCCCGGCAGGTGATTCCGGAGTGTTCCCCAAGTGGTTCTGGCATAGCCGGCAGGTGATTTTGCATGTCCGGCAATGGTTCCGGCGAGTCAGCCGGTGGTTCCGGCATGTCCGGCAGGTGATTCCGGCATGTACAGCAGGTGGTTCCGGCATGCCCGGCAGGTGATTCCGGAGTGTCCGGCATGTGGTTCTGGCACCTCAGAGAGGTGGTTCCGGGATGCCTGGCATGTGATTCCGGAGTGTCTGCCGAGTGGTTCTGGCGTGTCCAGCAGGTGTTTCCGGTCTTTCCGGCAGGTGGTTCTGGCGTGTCCAGCACGAGTTTCTGGCACGTCTGAGAGTTGGTTCCGGCATGCCCGACAGGTGATTCCGGAGTGTGCGCCACGAGGTTCTGGCGTACCCGGCAGGTGATTTTGGCGTGTCTGGCAGGTGTTCCTTGCAAGCCGAGCATGTGGCTCAGGCATGATCAGCAGGTGCTTCCGGCCTGTCCGGCCCGTGGTTCTGGTGTGTCTGAGAGCTGGTTCTGGCATGTCCGGCAGATGATTCCGGAGTGTCCACCAAGTGGTTGTGGCATACCCGGCAGGTGATTTCAGCGTTTCAGGTAGGAGTTTCCGCCGAGTCGAGTAGGTGGTTCCGGCGTGCTCGGCAGGTGGTTCAGGCGGGTCTGGCAGGTGGTTTCGGTCCTTTCGGGGTGTGGTTCCGGCATCTCAGGCACATGGTTCTGGCACGTCTGATAGGTGGTTCCGGCCGGCCCGACAGGTGTTTCCATGGTGTCCGCCAAGTGGTTCTGGCATAGCTGGCAGCTGATGTTGGCGTGACCGGCAGGTGGTTCCAGCCAGTCCGGCAGGTGATTCCGAAGATTTCACCAAATGGTTGTGGCGTAGCCGGCAGGTGATTTTGGCATGTCCAGCAGGTGGTTTTGGCGAGTCGAGCAGGTGGTTCTGGCGTGCTCGGCAGGTGCTTCCGGTGTCATTGGCATGTGGTTCCGGCATGTCTGAGAGGTGGTTCCGCCATGCCCGGCAGGTGATTCCGGAGTGTTCGCCAAGTGGTTCTGGCGTAGCCGGTAGGTGATTTTGCATGTCCGGCAATGGTTCCGGCGAGTCGAGCCGGTGGTTCCGGCATGTCCGGCAGGTGATTCCGGCATGTACAGCAGGTGGTTCCGGCATGCCCGGCAGGTGATTCCGGACTGTCCGGGATGTGGTTCTGACACCTCTGAGAGGTGGTTCCGGCATGCCCGGCAGGTGGTTCTGGAGTGTCTGACGAGTGGTTCTGGCGTAGTCGGCAGGTGATTCTGGGGTGTCCAGCAGGTGGTTCTGGGGAGTGGATCGGGTGGTTCCGGCATACTCGGCAGGTGGTACCGGCGTGTCCGGAACATGGTTCTGGCAAGTCTGAGAGGCGGTTCCGGCATACCCGACAGGTGATTCCGGAGTGTTCGCCAAGTGGTTCTGGCGTAGCCGGCAGGTCATTTTGCACATCCGGCGGTGGTTCCGGCGAGTCGAGCCGGTGGTTCCGGCGTGTCCGGCAGGTGGTTCTGGCGTGACCGGCACGAGGTTCTGGCACGTCTGAGAGTTGGTTCCGGCATGCCCGACAGGTGATTCCGGAGTGTCCGCCACGTGGTTCTGGCGTACCCGGCAGGTGATTTTGGCGTGTCTGGCAGGTGTTTCTTGCAAGCCGAGCATTTGGCTCAGGCATGCTCCGCAGGTGCTTCCGGCGTGTCTGGCACGTGGTTCTGGTGTGTCTGAGAGCTGGTTCTGGCATGTCCGGCAGATGATTCCGGAGTGTCCACCAAGTGGTTGTGGCATACCCAGCAGGTGATTTTAGCGTGTCAGGTAGGTGGTTCCAGCGAGTCGAGTAGGTGGTTCCGGCGTGCTCGGCAGGTGATTCTGGCGTGTCCAGCAGGTGGTTCTGGGGAGTGGATCATGTGGTTCCGGCATACTCGGCAGGTGGTACCGGCATGTCTGGAACATGGTTCTGGCAAGTCTGAGAGGTGGTTCTGGAATGCCCGACAGGTGATTCCGGATTGTTCGCCAAGTGGTTCTGGCGTAGCCGGCAGGTCATTTTGCATGTCCGGCTGTGGTTCCGGAGTGTCCACCAAGTGGTTGTGGCATACCCGGCAGGTGATTTTAGCATGTCAGGTAGGTGGTTCCGGCGAGTCGAGTAGGTGGTTCCGGCGTGCTCGCCAGGTGGTTCAGGCGGGTCTGGCAGGTGGTTTCGGTCTGTTCGGGGTGTGGTTCCGGCATCTCAGGCACATGGTTCTGGCACGTCTGATAGGTGGTTCCGGCCGGCCCGACAGGTGTTTCCATGGTGTCCGTCAAGTGGTTCTGGCATAGCTGGCAGGTGATGTTGGCGTGACCGGCAGGTGTTTCCAGCCAGCCCGGCAGGTGATTCCGAAGTGTTCACCAAATGGTTGTGGCGTAGCCGGAAGGTGATTTTGGCGTGTCCAGCAGGTGGTTTTGGCGAGTCGAGCAGGTGGTTCTGGCGTGCTCAGCAGGTGCTTCCAGTGTCATTGCCATCTGTTTCCGGCATGTCTTAGAGGTGGGTCCGCCATGCCCGGCAGGTGATTCCGGATTGTTCCCCAAGTGGTTCTGGCATAGCCGGCAGGTGATTTTGCATGTCCGGCAATGGTTCGGGCGAGTCGAGCCGGTGGTTCCGGCATGTCCCGCAGGTGATTCCGGCATGTCCAGCAGGTGGTTCCGGCATGCCCGGTAGGTGATTCCGGAGTGTCCGGCATGTGGTTCTGGCACCTCTGAGAGGTGGTTCCGGCATGCCCGGCAGGTGATACCGGAGTGTCCGGCATGTGGTTCTGGCACCTCTGAGAGGTGGTTCCGGCATGCCCGGCAGGTGATACCGGAGTGTCCGGCATTTGGTTCTGGCACCTCTGAGAGGTGGTTACGGAATGCCTGGCATGTGATTCCGGAGTGTCTGCCGAGTGGTTCTGGCGTAGCCGGCAGTTGATTTTGGCGTGTCCACTAGGTGGTTCTGGGGAGTGGATCAGCTGGTTCCGGCATACTCGGCAGGTGGTACCGGCGTGTCCAGAACATGGTTCTGGCAAGTCTGAGAGGTGGTTCCGGCACGCCCGACAGGTGATTCCGGAGCGTCCGCCAAGTGTTTCTGGCGTACCCGGCAGGTGATTTTGGCATGTCCGACAGGTGTTTCTTGCGAGTCGAGCAGGTGGCTCAGGCATGCTCAGCTGGTGCTTCCGGCGTCTCTGGCACGTGGTTCTGGTGTGTCTGAGAGCTGGTTCTGGCATGTCTGGCAAATGATTCCGGAGTGTCCACCAAGTGGTTCTGGTATACCTGGCAGGTGATTTTGGCGTGTCAGGAAGTTGGTTCCGGCTAGTTGAGCAGGTGGATCAGGCGTGCTCGCCAGGGGGTTCAGGTGGGTCTGGCAGGTGTTTTCGGTCTGTTCGGGGAGTGGTTCCGGCATCTCAGGCACATGGTTCTGGCGCGTCTGAGAGGTGGTTGGGGCCGGCCCGACAGGTGTTTCCGCAGTGTCCGCCAAGTGATTCTGGCGTAGCTGAAAGGTGATGTTGGCGTGACCGGCAGGTGGTTCCATCCAGCCCCGCAGGTGATTCTGGAGTGTCTGCCACGTGGTTCTGGCGTAGCCGGCAGGTGATTTTGGCATGTCCAGCAGGTGGTTCCGGCGAGCTCGGCAGGTGGTACCGGCGTGTCCGGAACATGGTTCTGGCACGTCTGAGAGATGGTTCCGGCATGCCCGGCAGGTGATTCCGGAGTGTCCGGCATGTGGTTCTGGCACCTCTGAGAGGTGGTTCCGGCATGCCTGGCAGGTGATTCCGGAGTGTCCGGCATGTGGTTCTGGCACCTCTGAGAGGTGGGTCCGGCATGCCTGGCAGGTGGTTCCGGAGGTCCTGCCGAGTGGTTCTGGCGTAGACGGCAGGTCATTCTGGCGTGTCCAGCAGGTGGTTCTGGGGAGCGGATCAGGTGGTTCCAGAATACTCGGCAGGTGGTACCGTCGTGTCCGGAACATGGTTCTGGCAAGTCTGAGAGGCGGTTCCGGCATGCCCGACAGGTGATTCCGGAGTGTTCGCCAAGTGGTTCTGGCGTAGCCGGCAGGTCATATTGCATGTCCGGCGGTGGTTCCTGCGAGTCGAGCCGATGATTCCGGCGTGTCCGGCAGGTGGTTCTGGCGTGACCGGGACGAGGTTCTGGCACGTCTGAGAGTTGGTTCCGGCATGCCCGGCAGGTGATTCCGGAGCGTCCGCTAAGTGTTTCTGGCGTACCCGGCAGGTGATTTTCGCCTGTCCGACAGCTGTATCTTGCGAGTCGAGCAGGTGGCTGAGGCATGCTCAGCTGGTGCTTCCGGCGTCTCTGGCACGTGGTTCTGGTGTGTCTGAGAGCTGGTTCTGGCATCTCCGGCAGATGAGTCCGGAGTGTCCACCAAGTGGTTCTTGTATACCTGGCAGGTGATTTTGGCGTGTCAGGAAGTTGGTTCCGGCTAGTTGAGCAGGTGGATCAGGCGTGCTCGCCAGGGGGTTCAGGCGGGTCTGGCAGGTGGTTTCGGTCTTTTCGGGGAGTGGTTCCGGCATCTCAGGCTCATGGTTCTGGCACGTCTGAGAGGTGGTTCCGGCTGGCCGACAGGTGTTTCCATGGTGTCCGCCAAGTGGTTCTGGCATAGCTGGCAGGTGATGTTGGCGTGACCGGCAGGTGGTTCCAGCAAGCCCGGCAGGTGATTCCGAAGAGTTCACCAAATGGTTGTGGCGTAGCCGGCAGGTGATTTTGGCGTGTCCAGCAGGTGGTTTTGGCGAGTCGAGCAGGTGGTTCTGGTGTGCTCGGCAGGTGCTTCCGGTGTCATTGGCATGTGGTTCCGGCATGTCTGAGAGGTGGTTCCGGCATGCCCGGCAGGTGGTTCCGGCATGCCTGGCAGGTGATTCCGGAGTGTCCGGCATGTGGTTCTGGCACCTCTGAGAGGTGGTTCCGGCATGCCCGGCAGGTGATACCTGAGTGTCCAGCATATGGTTCTGGCACCTGTGAGAGGTGGTTCCGGAATGCCCGGCATGTGATTCCGGAGTGTCTGCCGAGTGGTTCTGGCGTAGCCGGCAGGTGGTTTTGGCGAGTCGAGCAGGTGGTTCTGGCGTGCTCGGCAGGTGCTTCCAGTGTCATTGCCATGTGGTTCCGGAATGTCTGAGATGTGGTTCCGCCATGCCCGGCAGGTGATTCCGGAGTGTTCCCCAAGTGGTTGTGGCATACCCGGCAGGTGATTTTAGCGTGTCAGGTAGGTGGTTCCAGCGAGTCGAGTAGGTGGTTCCGGCGTGCTCGGCAGGTGGTTCAGGCGGGTCTGGCAGGTGGTTTCGGTCTGTTCGGGGTGTGGTTCCGGCATCTCAGGCACATGGTTCTGGCACGTCTGATAGGTGGTTCCGGCCGGCCCGACAGGTGTTTCCATGGTGTCCGCCAAGTGGTTCTGGCATAGCTGGCAGGTGATGTTGGCGTGACCGGCAGGTGGTTCCAGCCAGTCCGGCAGGTGATTCCGAAGATTTCACCAAATGGTTGTGGCGTAGCCGGCAGGTGATTTTGGCATGTCCAGCAGGTGGTTTTGGCGAGTCGAGCAGGTGGTTCTGGCGTGCTCGGCAGGTGCTTCCGGTGTCATTGGCATGTGGTTCCGGCATGTCTTAGAGGTGGTTCCGCCATGCCCGGCAGGTGATTCCGGAGTGTTCGCCAAGTGGTTCTGGCGTAGCCGGTAGGTGATTTTGCATGTCCGGCAATGGTTCCGGCGAGTCGAGCCGGTGGTTCCGGCATGTCCGGCAGGTGGTTCCGGCATGCCCGGCAGGTGATTCCGGAGTGTCCGGCATGTGGTTCTGGCACCTCTGAGAGGTGGTGCCGGCATGCCCGGCAGGTGATACCGGAGTGTTCGCCAAGTGGTTCTGGCGTAGCCGGCAGGTGATTTTGCATGTCCGGCAATGGTTCCGGCGAGTCGAGCCGGTGGTTCCGGCATGTCCGGCAGGTGATTCCGGCATGTACAGCAGGTGGTTCCGGCATGCCCGGCAGGTGATTCCGGAGTGTCCGGGATGTGGTTCTGACACCTCTGAGAGGTGGTTCCGGCATGCCCGGCAGGTGGTTCTGGAGTGTCTGACGAGTGGTTCTGGCGTAGTCGGCAGGTGATTCTGGGGTGTCCAGCAGGTGGTTCTGGGGAGTGGATCGGGTGGTTCCGGCATACTCGGCAGGTGGTACCGGCGTGTCCGGAACATGGTTCTGGCAAGTCTGAGAGGCGGTTCCGGCATGCCCGACAGGTGATTCCGGAGTGTTCGCCAAGTGGTTCTGGCGTAGCCGGCAGGTCATTTTGCACATCCGGCGGTGGTTCCGGCGAGTCGAGCCGGTGGTTCCGGCGTGTCCGGCAGGTGGTTCTGGCGTGACCGGCACGAGGTTCTGGCACGTCTGAGAGTTGGTTCCGGCATGCCCGACAGGTGATTCCGGAGTGTCCGCCACGTGGTTCTGGCGTACCCGGCAGGTGATTTTGGCGTGTCTGGCAGGTGTTTCTTGCAAGCCGAGCATTTGGCTCAGGCATGCTCCGCAGGTGCTTCCGGCGTGTCTGGCACATGGTTCTGGTGTGTCTGAGAGCTGGTTCTGGCATGTCCGGCAGATGATTCCGGAGTGTCCACCAAGTGGTTGTGGCATACCCAGCAGGTGATTTTAGCGTGTCAGGTAGGTGGTTCCAGCGAGTCGAGTAGGTGGTTCCGGCGTGCTCGGCAGGTGATTCTGGCGTGTCCAGCAGGTGGTTCTGGGGAGTGGATCATGTGGTTCCGGCATACTCGGCAGGTGGTACCGGCATGTCTGGAACATGGTTCTGGCAAGTCTGAGAGGTGGTTCTGGAATGCCCGACAGGTGATTCCGGATTGTTCGCCAAGTGGTTCTGGCGTAGCCGGCAGGTCATTTTGCATGTCCGGCTGTGGTTCCGGAGTGTCCACCAAGTGGTTGTGGCATACCCGGCAGGTGATTTTAGCATGTCAGGTAGGTGGTTCCGGCGAGTCGAGTAAGTGGTTCCGACGTGCTCGGCAGGTGGTTCAGGCGGGTCTGGCAGGTGGTTTCGGTCTTTTCGGGCTGTGGTTCCAGCATCTCAGGCACATGGTTCTGGCACGTCTGATAGGTGGTTCCGGCCGGCCCGACAGGTGTTTCCATGGTGTCCGCCAAGTGGTTCTGGCATAGCTGGCAGGTGATGTTGGCGTGACCGGCAGGTGGTTCCAGCCAGCCCGGCAGGTGATTCCGAAGTGTTCACCAAATGGTTGTGGCGTAGCCGGCAGGTGATTTTGGCGTGTCCATCAGGTGGCTTTGGCGAGTCGAGCAGGTGGTTCTGGCGTGCTCGGCAGGTGCTTCTGGTGTCATTGGCATGTGGTTCCGGCATGTCTGAGAGGTGGTTCCGCCATGCCCGGCAGGTGATTCCGGAGTGTTCCCCAAGTGGTTCTGGCGTAGCCGGCAGGTGATTTTGCATGTCCGGCAATGGTTCACGCGAGTCGAGCCGGTGGTTCCAACATGTCCGGCAGGTGGTTCCGGCATGCCCGGCAGGTGATTCCGGAGTTTCCGGCATGTGGTTCTGGCACCTTTGAGAGGTGGTTCCGGCATGCCCGGCAGGTGATACCGGAGTGTTCGCCAAGTGGTTCTGGCGTAGCCGGCAGGTGATTTTGCATGTCCGTCAATGATTCCGGCGAGTCGAGCCGGTGGTTCCGGAATGTCCGGCAGGTGGTTCCTGCATTTCCGTCAGGTGGTTCCGACATGTCCAGCACCTGGTTCCAGCATCCCCGGCAGGTGATTCCGGAGTGTTCCCCAAGTGGTTCTGGCGTAGCCGGCAGGTGATTTTGCATGTCCGTCAATGGTTCTGGCGAGTCGAGACGGTGGTTCCGGCATGTCCGGCAGGTGGTTCCGGCATGCCCTGTTGGTGATTCCGGAGTGTCCGGCATGTGGTTCTGGCACCTCTGAGAGGTGGTTCCGGCATGCCAGGCAGGTGATACCGGAGTGTCCGGCATTTGGTTCTGGCACCTCTGAGAGGTGGTTCCGGAATGCCTGGCATGTGATTCCGGAGTGTCTGCCGAGTGGTTCTGGCGTAGCCGGCAGTTGATTTTGGCGTGTCCACTAGGTGGTTCTAGGGAGTGGATCAGCAGGTTCCGGCATACTCGGCAGGTGGTACCGGCGTGTCCAGAACATGGTTCTGGCAAGTCTGACAGGTGGTTCCGGCACGCCCGACAGGTGTTTCCATGGTGTCCGCCAAGTGGTTCTGGCATAGCTGGCAGGTGATGTTGGCGTGACCGGCAGGTGGTTCCAGCCAGCCCGGCAGGTGATTCCGAAGAGTTCACCCAATGGTTGTGGCGTAGCCGGCAGGTGATTTTGGCGTGTCCAGCAGGTGGTTTTGGCGAGTCAAGCAGGTGGTTCTGGCGTGCTCGGCAGGTGCTTCCGGTGTCATTGGCATGTGGTTCCGGCATGTCTGAGAGGTGGTTCCGACATGCCTGGCAGGTGGTTCCGGAGAGTCTGCCGAGTTGTTCTGGAGCCAGCCCGGCAGGTGATTCCGAAGAGTGCACCAAATGGTTGTGGCGTAGCCGGCAGATTATTTTGGCGTGTCAGGAAGGTGGTTCCGGCTAGTTGAGCAGGTGGATCAGGCGTGCTTGCCAGTGGGTTCAGGCGGGTCTGGCAGGTGGTTTCGGTCTGTTCGGGGAGTGGTTCCAGCATCTTAGGCACATGGTTCTGGCACGTCTGAGAGGTGTTTCCGGCCGGCCGGAGACGTGTTTCCGGAGTGTCTGCCAAGTGGTTCTGGCGTAGCTGAAAGGTGATGTTGGCGTGACCGGCAGGTGGTTCCAGCCAGCCCGGCAGGTGATTCCGGAGTGTCTGCCGTGTGGTTCTGGCGTAGCTGGCAGCTGATTTTGGCGTGTCCAGCAGGTGGTTCTGGCGAGCTCGGCAGGTGGTAGCAGCGTGTCCGGAACATGGTTCTGGCACGTCTGAGAGATGGTTCCGACATGCCCGGCAGGTGATTCTGGAGTGTCCGGCATGTGGTTCTGGCACCTCTGAGAGGTGGTTCCGGCATGCCAGGCAGGTGGTTCCGGAGTGTCTGCCGAGTGGTTCTGGAGTAGTCGGCAGGTGATTCTGGCGTGTCCAGCAGGTGGTTCTGGGGAGTGGATCAGGTGGTTCCGGCATACTCGGCAGGTGGTACCGGCGTGTCCAGAACATGGTTCTGGCAAGTCTGAGAGGTGGTTCCGGCATGCCCGACAGGTGATTCCGGAGTGTTCGCCAAGTGGTTCTGGCGTAGCCGGCAGGTCATTTTGCATGTCCGGCGGTGGTTCCGGCGAGTCGAGCCGGTGGTTCCAGCATGTCCGGCAGGTGGTTCTGGCGTGACCCGCACGAGGTTCTGGCACGTCTGAGAGTTGGTTCCGGCATGCCCGACAGGTGATTCCGGAGTGTCTGCCACGTGGTTCTGGCGTACCCGGCAGGTGATTTTGGCGTGTCTGGCAGGTGTTTCTTTCAAGTGGAGCATTTGGCTCAGGCATGCTCAGCAGGTGCTTCCGGCGTGTCTGGCACGTGGTTCTGGTGAGTCTGAGAGCTGGTTCTGGCATGTCCGGCAGATGATTCCGGAGTGTCCACCAAGTGGTTGTGGCATACCCGGCAGGTGATTTTAGCGTGTCAGGTAGGTGGTTCCAGCGAGTCGAGTAGGTGGTTCCGGCGTGCTCGCCAGGTGGTTCAGGCGGGTCTGGCAGGTGGTTTCGGTCTGTTCGGGGTGTGGTTCCGGCATCTCAGGCACATGGTTCTGGCACGTCTGATAGGTGGTTCCGGCCGGCCCGACAGGTGTTTCCATGGTGTCCGTCAAGTGGTTCTGGCATAGCTGGCAGGTGATGTTGGCGTGACCGGCAGGTGTTTCCAGCCAGCCCGGCAGGTGATTCCGAAGTGTTCACCAAATGGTTGTGGCGTAGCCGGAAGGTGATTTTGGCGTGTCCAGCAGGTGGTTTTGGCGAGTCGAGCAGGTGGTTCTGGCGTGCTCAGCAGGTGCTTCCAGTGTCATTGCCATCTGTTTCCGGCATGTCTTAGAGGTGGGTCCGCCATGCCCGGCAGGTGATTCCGGATTGTTCCCCAAGTGGTTCTGGCATAGCCGGCAGGTGATTTTGCATGTCCGGCAATGGTTCGGGCGAGTCGAGCCGGTGGTTCCGGCATGTCCCGCAGGTGATTCCGGCATGTCCAGCAGGTGGTTCCGGCATGCCCGGTAGGTGATTCCGGAGTGTCCGGCATGTGGTTCTGGCACCTCTGAGAGGTGGTTCCGGCATGCCCGGCAGGTGATACCGGAGTGTCCGGCATGTGGTTCTGGCACCTCTGAGAGGTGGTTCCGGCATGCCCGGCAGGTGATACCGGAGTGTCCGGCATTTGGTTCTGGCACCTCTGAGAGGTGGTTACGGAATGCCTGGCATGTGATTCCGGAGTGTCTGCCGAGTGGTTCTGGCGTAGCCGGCAGTTGATTTTGGCGTGTCCACTAGGTGGTTCTGGGGAGTGGATCAGCTGGTTCCGGCATACTCGGCAGGTGGTACCGGCGTGTCCAGAACATGGTTCTGGCAAGTCTGAGAGGTGGTTCCGGCACGCCCGACAGGTGATTCCGGAGCGTCCGCCAAGTGTTTCTGGCGTACCCGGCAGGTGATTTTGGCATGTCCGACAGGTGTTTCTTGCGAGTCGAGCAGGTGGCTCAGGCATGCTCAGCTGGTGCTTCCGGCGTCTCTGGCACGTGGTTCTGGTGTGTCTGAGAGCTGGTTCTGGCATGTCTGGCAAATGATTCCGGAGTGTCCACCAAGTGGTTCTGGTATACCTGGCAGGTGATTTTGGCGTGTCAGGAAGTTGGTTCCGGCTAGTTGAGCAGGTGGATCAGGCGTGCTCGCCAGGGGGTTCAGGTGGGTCTGGCAGGTGTTTTCGGTCTGTTCGGGGAGTGGTTCCGGCATCTCAGGCACATGGTTCTGGCGCGTCTGAGAGGTGGTTGGGGCCGGCCCGACAGGTGTTTCCGCAGTGTCCGCCAAGTGATTCTGGCGTAGCTGAAAGGTGATGTTGGCGTGACCGGCAGGTGGTTCCATCCAGCCCC
This sequence comes from Equus przewalskii, assembly GCF_037783145.1. NCBI lineage: Eukaryota > Metazoa > Chordata > Mammalia > Perissodactyla > Equidae > Equus > Equus przewalskii. Next base: position 320,184 of record NW_027228469.1, read on the forward strand.
GCAGGTGATTCTGGAGTGTCTGCCACGTGGTTCTGGCGTAGCCGGCAGGTGATTTTGGCATGTCCAGCAGGTGGTTCCGGCGAGCTCGGCAGGTGGTACCGGCGTGTCCGGAACATGGTTCTGGCACGTCTGAGAGATGGTTCCGGCATGCCCGGCAGGTGATTCCGGAGTGTCCGGCATGTGGTTCTGGCACCTCTGAGAGGTGGTTCCGGCATGCCTGGCAGGTGATTCCGGAGTGTCCGGCATGTGGTTCTGGCACCTCTGAGAGGTGGGTCCGGCATGCCTGGCAGGTGGTTCCGGAGGTCCTGCCGAGTGGTTCTGGCGTAGACGGCAGGTCATTCTGGCGTGTCCAGCAGGTGGTTCTGGGGAGCGGATCAGGTGGTTCCAGAATACTCGGCAGGTGGTACCGTCGTGTCCGGAACATGGTTCTGGCAAGTCTGAGAGGCGGTTCCGGCATGCCCGACAGGTGATTCCGGAGTGTTCGCCAAGTGGTTCTGGCGTAGCCGGCAGGTCATATTGCATGTCCGGCGGTGGTTCCTGCGAGTCGAGCCGATGATTCCGGCGTGTCCGGCAGGTGGTTCTGGCGTGACCGGGACGAGGTTCTGGCACGTCTGAGAGTTGGTTCCGGCATGCCCAACAGGTGATTCCGGAGTGTCTGCCACGTGGTTCTGGCGTACCCGGCAGGTGATTTTGGCTTGTCTGGCAGGTGTTTCTTGCAAGTCGAGCATTTGGCTCAGGCATGCTCAGCAGGTGCTTCCGGCATGTCTGGCACGTGGTTCTGGTGTGTCTGAGAGCTGGTTCTGGCATGTCCGGCAGATGATTCCGGAGTGTCCACCAAGTGGTTGTGGCATACCCGGCAGGTGATTTTAGCGTGTCAGGTAGGTGGTTCCAGCGAGTCGAGTAGGTGGTTCCGGCGTGCTCGGCAGGTGGTTCAGGCGGGTCTGGCAGGTGGTTTTGGTCTGTTCGGGGTGTGGTTCCGGCATCTCAGGCACATGGTTCTGGCACGTCTGATAGGTGGTTCCGGCCGGCCCGACAGGTGTTTCCATGGTGTCCTTCAAGTGGTTCTGGCATAGCTGGCAGGTGATGTTGGCGTGACCGGCAGATGGTTCCAGCCAGCCCGGCAGGTGATTCCGAAGTGTTCACCAAATGGTTGTGGCGTAGCCGGCAGGTGATTTTGGCGTGTCCAGCAGGTGGTTTTGGCGAGTCGACCAGGTGGTTCTGGCGTGCTCGGCAGGTGCTTCCGGTGTCATTGGCATGTGGTTCCAGCATGTCTGAGAGGTGGTTCCGCCATGCCCGGCAGGTGATTCCGGAGTGTTCGCCAAGTGGTTCTGGCGTAGCCAGCAGGTGATTTTGCATGTCCGGCAATGGTTCAGGCACGTCGAGCCGGTGGTTCCGGCAGGTCCGGCAGGTGGATCCGGCATGCCCGGCAGGTTATTCCGGAGTGTCCGGCATGTGGTTCTGGCACCTCTGAGAGGTGGTTCCGGCATGCCCGGCAGGTGATACCGGAGTGTCCAGCATGTGGTTCTGGCACCTCTGAGAGGTGGTTCCGGCATGCCCGGCAGGTGATTCCGGAGTGTCTGCTGAGTTGTCTGGCGTAGCCGGCAGTTGATTTTGGCGTGTCCACTAGGTGGTTCTGGGGAGTGGATCAGCTGGTTCCGGCATACTCGGCAGGTGGTACCGGCGTGTCCAGAACATGGTTCTGGCAAGTCTGAGAGGTGGTTGTGGCACGCCCGACAGGTGATTCCGGAGCGTCCGCCAAGTGTTTCTGGCATACCCGGCAGGTGATTTTGGCTTGTCCGACAGGTGTTTCTTGCGAGTCAAGCAAGTGGCTCAGCCATGCTCAGCTGGTGCTTCCTGCGTCTCTGGCACGTGGTTCTGGTGTGTCTGAGAGCTGGTTCTGGCATGTGCGGCATATGATTCCGGAGTGTCCACCAAGTGGTTCTGGTATACCTGGCAGGTGATTTTGGCGTGTCAGGAAGGTGGTTCCGGCTAGTTGAGCATGTGGATCAGGCGTGCTCGCCAGGGGGTTCAGGCGGGTCTGGCAGGTGTTTTTGGTCTGTTCGGGGAGTGGTTCCGGCATCTCAGGCACATGGTTCTGGCACGTCTGAGAGGTGGTTGCGGCAGGCCCGACAGGTGTTTCCGGAGTGTCCGCCAAGTGGTTCTGGTGTAGCTGAAAGGTGATGTTGGCGTGACCGGCAGGTGCTTCCAGCCAGCCCGGCAGGTGATTCCGGAGTGTCTGCCACGTGGTTCTGGCGTAGCCGGCATGTGATTTTGGCGTGTCCAGCAGGTGGTTTTGGCGAGTCGAGCAGGTGGTTCTGGCATGCTCGGCAGGTGCTTCCGGTGTCATTGGCATGTGGTTCCGGCATGTCTGAGAGGTGGTTCCGCCATGCCCGGCAGGTGATTCCGGAGTGTTCGCCAAGTGCTTCTGGCTTAGCCGGCAGGTGATTTTGCATGTCCGGCAATGGTTCCGGCGAGTCGAGCCGGTGGTTCCTGCATGTCCGGCAGGTGGTTCCGGCATGCCCGGCAGGTGATTCCGGAGTGTCCGGCATGTGGTTCTGGCACCTCTGAGAGGTGGTTGCGGCATGCCCGGCAGGTGATACCGGAGTGTTCGCCAAGTGGTTCTGGCGTAGCCGGCAGGTGATTTGGCATGTCCGGCAATGGTTCCGGCTAGTCGAGCCGGTGGTTCCAGAATGTCCGGCAGGTGGTTCCGGCATGTCCGGCAGGTGGTTCCGGCATGTCCAGCACGTGGTTCCTGCATGCCCGGCATGTGATTCCGGAGTTCCTGGCATGTGGTTCTGGCACCTCTGAGAGGTGGTTCCGCCATGCCCGGCAGGTGATTCCGGAGTGTTCGCCAAGTGGTTCTGGCGTAGGCGGCAGGTGATTTTGAATGTCCAGCAATGGTTCCGGCGAGTCGAGCCGGTGGTTCCGGCATGTCCGGCAGGTGATTCCGGCATGTCCACCAGGTGGTTCTGGGGAGTGGATCAGGTGGTTCTGACATGCCCGGCAGGTGATTCCGGCGTGTCCAGCACGTGGTTCTGGTGTGTCTGAGAGCTGGTTCTGGCATGTCCGGCAGATGATTCCGGAGTGTCCACCAAGTGGTTGTGGCATACCCGGCAGGTGATTTTAGCGTGTCAGGTAGGTGGTTCCAGCGAGTCGAGTAGGTGGTTCCGGCGTGCTCGGCAGGTGGTTCAGGCGGGTCTGGCAGGTGGTTTCGGTCTGTTCGGGGTGTGGTTCCGGCATCTCAGGCACATGGTTCTGGCACGTCTGATAGGTGGTTCCGGCCAGCCCGACAGGTGTTTCCAAGGTGTCAGCCAAGTGGTTCTGGCATAGCTGGCAGGTGATTTTGGCGTGACCGGCAGGTGGTTCCAGCCAGCCCGGCAGGTGATTCCGAAGTGTTCACCAAATGGTTGTGGCGTAGCCGGCAGGTGATTTTGGCGTGTCCATCAGGTGGCTTTGGCGAGTCGAGCAGGTGGTTCTGGCGTGCTCGGCAGGTGCTTCTGGTGTCATTGGCATGTGGTTCCGGCATGTCTGAGAGGTGGTTCCGCCATGCCCGGCAGGTGATTCCGGAGTGTTCCCCAAGTGGTTCTGGCGTAGCCGGCAGGTGATTTTGCATGTCCGGCAATGGTTCACGCGAGTCGAGCCGGTGGTTCCAGCATGTCCGGCAGGTGGTTCCGGCATGCCCGGCAGGTGATTCCGGAGTTTCCGGCATGTGGTTCTGGCACCTTTGAGAGGTGGTTCCGGCATGCCCGGCAGGTGATACCGGAGTGTTCGCCAAGTGGTTCTGGCGTAGCCGGCAGGTGATTTTGCATGTCCGTCAATGATTCCGGCGAGTCGAGCCGGTGGTTCCGGAATGTCCGGCAGGTGGTTCCTGCATTTCCGTCAGGTGGTTCCGACATGTCCAGCACCTGGTTCCAGCATCCCCGGCAGGTGATTCCGGAGTGTTCCCCAAGTGGTTCTGGCGTAGCCGGCAGGTGATTTTGCATGTCCGTCAATGGTTCTGGCGAGTCGAGACGGTGGTTCCGGCATGTCCGGCAGGTGGTTCCGGCATGCCCGGTTGGTGATTCCGGAGTGTCCGGCATGTGGTTCTGGCACCTCTGAGAGGTGGTTCCGGCATGCCAGGCAGGTGATACCGGAGTGTCCGGCATTTGGTTCTGGCACCTCTGAGAGGTGGTTCCGGAATGCCTGGCATGTGATTCCGGAGTGTCTGCCGAGTGGTTCTGGCGTAGCCGGCAGTTGATTTTGGCGTGTCCACTAGGTGGTTCTAGGGAGTGGATCAGCAGGTTCCGGCATACTCGGCAGGTGGTACCGGCGTGTCCAGAACATGGTTCTGGCAAGTCTGACAGGTGGTTCCGGCACGCCCGACAGGTGTTTCCATGGTGTCCGCCAAGTGGTTCTGGCATAGCTGGCAGGTGATGTTGGCGTGACCGGCAGGTGGTTCCAGCCAGCCCGGCAGGTGATTCCGAAGAGTTCACCCAATGGTTGTGGCGTAGCCGGCAGGTGATTTTGGCGTGTCCAGCAGGTGGTTTTGGCGAGTCAAGCAGGTGGTTCTGGCGTGCTCGGCAGGTGCTTCCGGTGTCATTGGCATGTGGTTCCGGCATGTCTGAGAGGTGGTTCCGACATGCCCGGCAGGTGGTTCCGGAGAGTCTGCCGAGTTGTTCTGGAGCCAGCCCGGCAGGTGATTCCAAAGAGTGCACCAAATGGTTGTGGCGTAGCCGGCAGATTATTTTGGCGTGTCAGGAAGGTGGTTCCGGCTAGTTGAGCAGGTGGATCAGGCGTGCTTGCCAGTGGGTTCAGGCGGGTCTGGCAGGTGGTTTCGGTCTGTTCGGGGAGTGGTCCAGCATCTTAGGCACATGGTTCTGGCACGTCTGAGAGGTGTTTCCGGCCGGCCGGAGACGTGTTTCCGGAGTGTCTGCCAAGAGGTTCTGGCGTAGCTGAAAGGTGATGTTGGCGTGACCGGCAGGTGGTTCCAGCCAGCCCGGCAGGTGATTCCGGAGTGTCTGCCATGTGGTTCTGGCGTAGCTGGCAGGTGATTTTGGCGTGTCCAGCAGGTGGTTCCGGCGAGCTCGGCAGGTGGTAGCAGCGTGTCCGGAACATGGTTCTGGCACGTCTGAGAGATGGTTCCGACATGCCCGGCAGGTGATTCCGGAGTGTCCGGCATGTGGTTCTGGCACCTCTGAGAGGTGGTTCCGGCATGCCAGGCAGGTGGTTCCGGAGTGTCTGCCGAGTGGTTCTGGAGTAGTCGGCAGGTGATTCTGGCGTGTCCAGCAGGTGGTTCTGGGGAGTGGATCAGGTGGTTCCGGCATACTCTGCAGGTGGTACCGGCGTGTCCAGAACATGGTTCTGGCAAGTCTGAGAGGTGGTTCCGGCATGCCCGACAGGTGATTCCGGAGTGTTCGCCAAGTGGTTCTGGCGTAGCCGGCAGGTCATTTTGCATGTCCGGCGGTGGTTCCGGCGAGTCGAGCCGGTGGTTCCAGCGTGTCCGGCAGGTGGTTCTGGCGTGACCCGCACGAGGTTCTGGCACGTCTGAGAGTTGGTTCCGGCATGCCCGACTGGTGATTCCGGAGTGTCTGCCACGTGGTTCTGGCGTACCCGGCAGGTGATTTTGGCGTGTCTGGCAGGTGTTTCTTTCAAGTGGAGCATTTGGCTCAGGCATGCTCAGCAGGTGCTTTCGGCGTGTCTGGCACGTGGTTCTGGTGAGTCTGAGAGCTGGTTCTGGCATGTCCGGCAGATGATTCCGGAGTGTCCACCAAGTGGTTGTGGCATACCCGGCAGGTGATTTTAGCGTGTCAGGTAGGTGGTTCCAGCGAGTCGAGTAGGTGGTTCCGGCGTGCTCGCCAGGTGGTTCAGGCGGGTCTGGCAGGTGGTTTCGGTCTGTTCGGGGTGTGGTTCCGGCATCTCAGGCACATGGTTCTGGCACGTCTGATAGGTGGTTCCGGCCGGCCCGACAGGTGTTTCCATGGTGTCCGTCAAGTGGTTCTGGCATAGCTGGCAGGTGATGTTGGCGTGACCGGCAGGTGTTTCCAGCCAGCCCGGCAGGTGATTCCGAAGTGTTCACCAAATGGTTGTGGCGTAGCCGGAAGGTGATTTTGGCGTGTCCAGCAGGTGGTTTTGGCGAGTCGAGCAGGTGGTTCTGGCGTGCTCAGCAGGTGCTTCCGGTGTCATTGCCATCTGTTTCCGGCATGTCTTAGAGGTGGGTCCGCCATGCCCGGCAGGTGATTCCGGATTGTTCCCCAAGTGGTTCTGGTGTAGCCGGCAGGTGATTTTGCATGTCCGGCAATGGTTCGGGCGAGTCGAGCCGGTGGTTCCGGCATGTCACGCAGGTGATTCCCGCATGTCCAGCTGCTGGTTCCGGCAAGCCCGGTAGGTGATTCCGGAGTGTCCGGCATGTGGTTCTGGCACCTCTGAGAGGTGGTTCCGGCATGCCCGGCAGGTGATACCGGAGTGTCCGGCATGTGGTTCTGGCACCTCTGAGAGGTGGTTCCGGCATACTCCGCAGGTGATACCGGAGTGTCCGGCATTTGGTTCTGGCACGTCTGAGAGGTGGTTACGGAATGCCTGGCATGTGATTCCGGAGTGTCTGCCGAGTGGTTCTGGCGTAGCCGGCAGGTGATTTTGGCATGTCCACTAGGTGGTTCTGGGGAGTGGATCAGCTGGTTCCGGCATACTCGGCAGGTGGTACCGGTGTGTCCAGAACATGGTTCTGGCAAGTCTGAGAGGTGGTTCCGGCCGCCCGACAGGTGATTCCGAAGTGTCCGCCAAGTGTTTCTGGCGTACCCGGCAGGTGATTTTGGCATGTCCGACAGGTGTTTCTGGCGAGTCGAGCAGGTGGCTCTGGCGTGCTCAGCTGGTGCTTCCGGTGTCTCTGGCACGTGGTTCTGGTGTGTCTGAGAGCTGGTTCTGGCATGTCTGGCAAATGATTCCGGAGTGTCCACCAAGTGGTTCTGGTATACCTGGCAGGTGATTTTGGAGTGTCCGGAAGTTGGTTCCGGCTAGTCGAGCAGGTGGATCTGGCGTGCTCGCCAGGGGATTCCGGTGGGTCTGGCAGGTGTTTTCGGTCTGCTCGGGGAGTGGTTCCGGCATCTCAGGCACATGGTTCTGGCGCGTCTGAGAGGTGGTTGGGGCCGGCTCGACAGGTGATTCCGCAGTGTCCGCCAAGTGATTCTGGCGTCGCTGAAAGGTGGTTCCGCATGCCCGGCAGGTGATCCGGAGTGTCCAGCATTTGGTTCTGGCACCTCTGAGAGGTGGTTCCGAATGCCCGGCAGGTGATTCCGGAGTGTCTGCCACGTGGTTCTGGCGTAGCCGGCAGGTGATTTTGGCATGTCCAGCAGGTGGTTCCGGCGAGCTCGGCACGTGGTACCGGCATGTCCGGAACATGGTTCTGGCACGTCTGAGAGATGGTTCCGGCATGCCCGGCAGGTGATTCCGGAGTGTCCGGCATGTGGTTCTGGCACCTCTGAGAGGTGGTTCCGGCATGCCTGGCAGGTGATTCCGGAGTGTCCGGCATGTGGTTCTGGCACCTCTGAGAGGTGGGTCCGGCATGCCTGGCAGGTGGTTCCGGAGGTCCTGCCGAGTGGTTCTGGCGTATACGGCAGGTGATTCTGGCGTATCCAGCAGGTGGTTCTGGGGAGCGGATCAGGTGGTTCCAGAATACTCGGCAGGTGGTACCGTCGTGTCCGGAACATGGTTCTGGCAAGTCTGATAGGTGGTTCCGGCATGCCCGACAGGTGATTCCGGAGTGTTCGCCAAGTGGTTCTGGCGTAGCCGGCAGGTCATATTGCATGTCCGGCGGTGGTTCCTGCGAGTCGAGCCGATGATTCCGGCGCGCTGTCCGGCAGGTGGTTCTGGCGTGACCGGGACGAGGTTCTGGCACGTCTGAGAGTTGGTTCCGGCATGCCCAACAGGTGATTCCGGAGTGTCTGCCACGTGGTTCTGGCGTACCCGGCAGGTGATTTTGGCTTGTCTGGCAGGTGTTTCTTGCAAGTCGAGCATTTGGCTCAGGCATGCTCAGCAGGTGCTTCCGGCATGTCTGGCACGTGGTTCTGGTGTGTCTGAGAGCTGGTTCTGGCATGTCCGGCAGATGATTCCGGAGTGTCCACCAAGTGGTTGTGGCATACCCGGCAGGTGATTTTAGCGTGTCAGGTAGGTGGTTCCAGCGAGTCGAGTAGGTGGTTCCGGCGTGCTCGGCAGGTGGTTCAGGCGGGTCTGGCAGGTGGTTTTGGTCTGTTCGGGGTGTGGTTCCGGCATCTCAGGCACATGGTTCTGGCACGTCTGATAGGTGGTTCCGGCCGGCCCGACAGGTGTTTCCATGGTGTCCTTCAAGTGGTTCTGGCATAGCTGGCAGGTGATGTTGGCGTGACCGGCAGATGGTTCCAGCCAGCCCGGCAGGTGATTCCGAAGTGTTCACCAAATGGTTGTGGCGTAGCCGGCAGGTGATTTTGGCGTGTCCAGCAGGTGGTTTTGGCGAGTCGACCAGGTGGTTCTGGCGTGCTCGGCAGGTGCTTCCGGTGTCATTGGCATGTGGTTCCAGCATGTCTGAGAGGTGGTTCCGCCATGCCCGGCAGGTGATTCCGGAGTGTTCGCCAAGTGGTTCTGGCGTAGCCAGCAGGTGATTTTGCATGTCCGGCAATGGTTCAGGCACGTCGAGCCGGTGGTTCCGGCAGGTCCGGCAGGTGGATCCGGCATGCCCGGCAGGTTATTCCGGAGTGTCCGGCATGTGGTTCTGGCACCTCTGAGAGGTGGTTCCGGCATGCCCGGCAGGTGATACCGGAGTGTCCAGCATGTGGTTCTGGCACCTCTGAGAGGTGGTTCCGGCATGCCCGGCAGGTGATTCCGGAGTGTCTGCTGAGTTGTCTGGCGTAGCCGGCAGTTGATTTTGGCGTGTCCACTAGGTGGTTCTGGGGAGTGGATCAGCTGGTTCCGGCATACTCGGCAGGTGGTACCGGCGTGTCCAGAACATGGTTCTGGCAAGTCTGAGAGGTGGTTGTGGCACGCCCGACAGGTGATTCCGGAGCGTCCGCCAAGTGTTTCTGGCATACCCGGCAGGTGATTTTGGCTTGTCCGACAGGTGTTTCTTGCGAGTCAAGCAAGTGGCTCAGCCATGCTCAGCTGGTGCTTCCTGCGTCTCTGGCACGTGGTTCTGGTGTGTCTGAGAGCTGGTTCTGGCATGTGCGGCATATGATTCCGGAGTGTCCACCAAGTGGTTCTGGTATACCTGGCAGGTGATTTTGGCGTGTCAGGAAGGTGGTTCCGGCTAGTTGAGCATGTGGATCAGGCGTGCTCGCCAGGGGGTTCAGGCGGGTCTGGCAGGTGTTTTTGGTCTGTTCGGGGAGTGGTTCCGGCATCTCAGGCACATGGTTCTGGCACGTCTGAGAGGTGGTTGCGGCAGGCCCGACAGGTGTTTCCGGAGTGTCCGCCAAGTGGTTCTGGTGTAGCTGAAAGGTGATGTTGGCGTGACCGGCAGGTGCTTCCAGCCAGCCCGGCAGGTGATTCCGGAGTGTCTGCCACGTGGTTCTGGCGTAGCCGGCATGTGATTTTGGCGTGTCCAGCAGGTGGTTTTGGCGAGTCGAGCAGGTGGTTCTGGCATGCTCGGCAGGTGCTTCCGGTGTCATTGGCATGTGGTTCCGGCATGTCTGAGAGGTGGTTCCGCCATGCCCGGCAGGTGATTCCGGAGTGTTCGCCAAGTGCTTCTGGCTTAGCCGGCAGGTGATTTTGCATGTCCGGCAATGGTTCCGGCGAGTCGAGCCGGTGGTTCCTTCATGTCCGGCAGGTGGTTCCGGCATGTCCGGCAGGTGGTTCCGGCATGTCCAGCACGTGGTTCCTGCATGCCCGGCATGTGATTCCGGAGTTCCTGGCATGTGGTTCTGGCACCTCTGAGAGGTGGTTCCGCCATGCCCGGCAGGTGATTCCGGAGTGTTCGCCAAGTGGTTCTGGCGTAGGCGGCAGGTGATTTTGAATGTCCAGCAATGGTTCCGGCGAGTCGAGCCGGTGGTTCCGGCATGTCCGGCAGGTGATTCCGGCATGTCCACCAGGTGGTTCTGGGGAGTGGATCAGGTGGTTCTGACATGCCCGGCAGGTGATTCCGGCGTGTCCAGCACGTGGTTCTGGTGTGTCTGAGAGCTGGTTCTGGCATGTCCGGCAGATGATTCCGGAGTGTCCACCAAGTGGTTGTGGCATACCCGGCAGGTGATTTTAGCGTGTCAGGTAGGTGGTTCCAGCGAGTCGAGTAGGTGGTTCCGGCGTGCTCGGCAGGTGGTTCAGGCGGGTCTGGCAGGTGGTTTCGGTCTGTTCGGGGTGTGGTTCCGGCATCTCAGGCACATGGTTCTGGCACGTCTGATAGGTGGTTCCGGCCGGCCCGACAGGTGTTTCCATGGTGTCCGTCAAGTGGTTCTGGCATAGCTGGCAGGTGATGTTGGCGTGACCGGCAGGTGTTTCCAGCCAGCCCGGCAGGTGATTCCGAAGTGTTCACCAAATGGTTGTGGCGTAGCCGGAAGGTGATTTTGGCGTGTCCAGCAGGTGGTTTTGGCGAGTCGAGCAGGTGGTTCTGGCGTGCTCAGCAGGTGCTTCCAGTGTCATTGCCATCTGTTTCCGGCATGTCTTAGAGGTGGGTCCGCCATGCCCGGCAGGTGATTCCGGATTGTTCCCCAAGTGGTTCTGGCATAGCCGGCAGGTGATTTTGCATGTCCGGCAATGGTTCGGGCGAGTCGAGCCGGTGGTTCCGGCATGTCCCGCAGGTGATTCCGGCATGTCCAGCAGGTGGTTCCGGCATGCCCGGTAGGTGATTCCGGAGTGTCCGGCATGTGGTTCTGGCACCTCTGAGAGGTGGTTCCGGCATGCCCGGCAGGTGATACCGGAGTGTCCGGCATGTGGTTCTGGCACCTCTGAGAGGTGGTTCCGGCATGCCCGGCAGGTGATACCGGAGTGTCCGGCATTTGGTTCTGGCACCTCTGAGAGGTGGTTACGGAATGCCTGGCATGTGATTCCGGAGTGTCTGCCGAGTGGTTCTGGCGTAGCCGGCAGTTGATTTTGGCGTGTCCACTAGGTGGTTCTGGGGAGTGGATCAGCTGGTTCCGGCATACTCGGCAGGTGGTACCGGCGTGTCCAGAACATGGTTCTGGCAAGTCTGAGAGGTGGTTCCGGCACGCCCGACAGGTGATTCCGGAGCGTCCGCCAAGTGTTTCTGGCGTACCCGGCAGGTGATTTTGGCATGTCCGACAGGTGTTTCTTGCGAGTCGAGCAGGTGGCTCAGGCATGCTCAGCTGGTGCTTCCGGCGTCTCTGGCACGTGGTTCTGGTGTGTCTGAGAGCTGGTTCTGGCATGTCTGGCAAATGATTCCGGAGTGTCCACCAAGTGGTTCTGGTATACCTGGCAGGTGATTTTGGCGTGTCAGGAAGTTGGTTCCGGCTAGTTGAGCAGGTGGATCAGGCGTGCTCGCCAGGGGGTTCAGGTGGGTCTGGCAGGTGTTTTCGGTCTGTTCGGGGAGTGGTTCCGGCATCTCAGGCACATGGTTCTGGCGCGTCTGAGAGGTGGTTGGGGCCGGCCCGACAGGTGTTTCCGCAGTGTCCGCCAAGTGATTCTGGCGTAGCTGAAAGGTGATGTTGGCGTGACCGGCAGGTGGTTCCATCCAGCCCCGCAGGTGATTCTGGAGTGTCTGCCACGTGGTTCTGGCGTAGCCGGCAGGTGATTTTGGCATGTCCAGCAGGTGGTTCCGGCGAGCTCGGCAGGTGGTACCGGCGTGTCCGGAACATGGTTCTGGCACGTCTGAGAGATGGTTCCGGCATGCCCGGCAGGTGATTCCGGAGTGTCCGGCATGTGGTTCTGGCACCTCTGAGAGGTGGTTCCGGCATGCCTGGCAGGTGATTCCGGAGTGTCCGGCATGTGGTTCTGGCACCTCTGAGAGGTGGGTCCGGCATGCCTGGCAGGTGGTTCCGGAGGTCCTGCCGAGTGGTTCTGGCGTAGACGGCAGGTCATTCTGGCGTGTCCAGCAGGTGGTTCTGGGGAGCGGATCAGGTGGTTCCAGAATACTCGGCAGGTGGTACCGTCGTGTCTGGAACATGGTTCTGGCAAGTCTGAGAGGCGGTTCCGGCATGCCCGACAGGTGATTCCGGAGTGTTCGCCAAGTGGTTCTGGCGTAGCCGGCAGGTCATATTGCATGTCCGGCGG